>NC_080562.1:33111351-33423851 GCF_030253575.1 Rhododendron vialii | reverse complement strand
GCAATTTTCTTCTCTAAGAATGAAAAGTACTCTAGTGGTTCGAAACACATGGAGGTAAAGTACTTGGTTGTTAGAGAACGAGTCCAACAAGTGTCTATTGAAAACATAAGCACCACTCTTATGATTGCTGATCCGTTGACAAAGGGATTGCCTCCAAAGACATACAAAGAACATGTTATTAGGATAGGTCTTTTGGGCATTCCTTGATATTAATTAGTAGTTCAGTGCTTATTGTTATTGACACTATTTAGTGCAAATAAAAGTTTGTTTCTGATTTTTCTGTTTTCAATTATGCGTGCACATATTATTTTGGATTATATTCAACAGGAAATGTCTTGGCAAGACAAATTACAGGGGCTTTAGGCATTACAGTCTAAATAATGATATTTTTTCTATTATGGACTTGGTTCGTGGAGATTATCAATGGTGTGGTGCATAAAAGGGAATGTGGCATGGTGCTATACAACCGCTATAACTCACATTGGTGGTCTGAATTAATCACAGTATTAAAGTTTCTAATTGGTTTGAACCTATTGGCTATTTTAAATCCGTGATCACATGTCAAAGTTTTTAGTGTGGAGCCCACTCGAGTCGTTTTAAACAAATGCATATTTTGAAGAAATACACTTTGCATCACAATCGGCTTGATGGGCCAAGTGGGAGAATGTTAATTTTTTTCTATTAGTGTGGCCCACAAGCCTCCATGTTTTGTGCATATGAGACTCCACTATTAGATAAGCCAATGAAGTGATATGGTTCATTACGATAACTAATTAGAATTATAGATGAAGGAAAACTCTTGATAATAAAAGAGACCTTGATGGACTAGGTGTCTTTTAATAATTATCTCTAAGGTCCTCTTCTCTACTCTATAACAGGTAGAATATCCACCTCTTATTCCTACAGTTTTTCCATCAATTAAAGTATTGAGGTATTCTAGAAAAGTAGAGACAGAGAGAAGAATGTGAGCCAAGAATTAAGGTGTTTCTAATTAAGGGGTTTGTTCTCTCTAATCACGATGGCCAACAAAAATACGCTATTTATTGTTTTTGAGATGTGTTGAATTCAAAATTCTATTATATTATATCTGTTTTCCGCATAAGAGTTTTAATACAAATTATAGATTTACATGTGGGCCTATTATTGGAGAGAGATCGACAACGGTGGAACTGAATTGTTTGAAGACCCAGTGGACAAGCGTACGTACAAACTTGAAACGAAAATTATTGGAGAGATAGATAGAGAGAGATTTGGCAACTCCAATGGATAGATGGAACTGCAAAACCAAAAGCTGTCACATGCAGCAGGTTGACCCATATATCTTCGTTATGCATTGTGGTCCGTGCATGGTTTAGTAATGGGCAGTGCCGGTATCTCTCCGGTATTTTCAGAAAGTTTGGGTAACATCCTCTGTTAGAGTTAAAATTCTTTCCACCATTGGTGGAAATTTTTGGTTTTTCATCACAGCTCATTACGGGTTCTATCAAGCATTTTTTATTATAATATGAGTCGTTCATCTTGTAGAACTTACATAATAGTATATGCACGCAAAAAATGAGTTTGGTCGGATATCAATAAGTATATTAAAAATTGAATTCGGTTTAGAAAATTGACTGCCATAAACAATTTCACTTCAAAATCTATAACCCTCCATTCTGTAAAACAAAATTCAAGTTTTGATATATCTATCGTTATCTAATAAAGTTGATTTTTTTCATGAATATACTACTTTACGTGTTTTACAAAATGAACGGTTCAGATTGTAACAAAAAAAATTTTGTAGGGCCCACATGCGGTGGTGGAAACCCTGTGGTTTCTGGGGTTTCCACCTAGAATTTACACTCCCTTTGTTAATGTTTAGTAATGGTGATGAATACCAAGCGCTGCACAATATCAGAAGGCCATCCCCGCTGGCCGGCCGCCACGAGCATTGCAAATCGCCAAAGCCACCGCTGCTAAAAATTGTATATATATAACTTGATCGAATAGCTTAAAATCTTACAGTAATTAATTGTACCGTTCCAAAACTTCAAGCTTGAAGAGATTATTCGGCATTGAAGAATCGAGCGAGATTCCTCAGGTCGACCAAGAAGATCCTGACAATTGATGCAGCTGGCCCAAAGGCCTTTTGGCAGCTAAGTTGTATGTTTTTTTTTTTTTTTGGTTTTTTGTGATAGTCGAGATATACTCCCTCCGTCCCATTTTGTTTCGCCTGTTTCCTTTTTGGAACGTCCTAAAAAATTGTCTATATCTCACAATTTATAATGTTTTTTATGATTTTGAAAACTTTGTTTAAAAAAATAAATTAAGATCTATCAAACAAGATTCATATTGAATATATAAAATGTTATAGATTGTGAGATATAGACAATTTTTTGGGACGTCCCAAAAAGGAAACAGGCGGAACAAAGTGAGACGGAGAGAGTAGTTTTCATAACTTTCAAAGAATTGTGACTCAAATAAATTTTAAATATGTTTTTTGCCGTATCATTAAATATGAGAAACGTTTTGTTTGCTAAAGGTACAAAAGTTTGATACAAACGTTAAATTTTAAAATTGAAAAATCACGGCACGATCTTATTTTGCGCTCTTTTTATAAGATTTCTGTGAGAGAAAAAAATTATGGCCTTTTGGCAGGTAAGTTGTACTCTTTTTTTTTTTTTTTTTGCGATAGGCGAGATATTAAATAAATTTTGACTCAAATAAATTTTAAATATGGTTTTTGCCGTAACATTAAAAATGAGAAACGTTTTGTTTGCAAAAGGTACAAAAGTTTGATACAAACGTTAAATTTTAAAATTGAAAAGTCATGGTGCGATCTTATTTTGCGCTCTTTTTATAAGAAAATTCTGTGAGAGAAAAAAATTATGGGCTAGTGCACCGGGTTAAGGTCTAGTCCAGTATTTATAACCTCCAGTCCGGTCCAGTTTTGGGCCTTTGTGGGCCCCTCCCGGGTCCACAACAATGATCGGAATCGTTCATTATGTAAAGCTCGTCGAGAATGGTATCCACGCAAAAAATTAGCTTGATTTAACATCGATAGATACATGAACAAAACATATTTGTACAAGAAAAAATGGAAAATTATGAGTTTCAATTTAATTTTTGTTATCGCATTTTTCTTATACAAATCTGTTTTGTTCATGTATCTATCGATGTTAAATCAAGCTAATTTTTTGCGTGGATACCATTCTCGACGAGCTCTACATAATGAACGATTTCGATCATTGTTGTGAATCCGGGAGGGGCCTACAAAGGCCCAAAACTGGACCGGACTGGAGGTTATAAATACTGAACTGGACCTTAACCCTAGTGCACCACGGGATAGCATCCCAACCGTTCAAAAGTGTTTTTAATGGAAGAGTGAGATGAACAGTTAAAATACTGCTTTACATGCCTTGTACTACAGGGATGCACTATAGGATCCCCGACTTTAATTTGAAGACCCTATAGTGCAGAGGTGCATTACAGGACTATAGTGCGCAATCTAAACCGTTCGTTTTGACAATTAAGGGTCCGTGTTTTATCTCGCCCAGTAACTAATATGGAACAATAGTCCTATTGCACAACAAGCATCTTTGACCTTTGAGTGGGGCTTTTACGGAATTTGGGGTGCCAGGGGACATCATGCGCGTTGGCCAATCTGAACTGTCCATTCTTGACAATAGACGACTTAGATTGCAAGCAATCAAGCTCTACCATCAATCCAAACTGCCGGCCACCTCATCAATTAGCCAAACCACCGCCACCAGAGACCACCCGCCAAGATGGCGCACCATCCGCCATCAGGCCACGAAAATGACAGCCCGCACCACTGACAAGCCCCATATGTTGTCAGATTCCACCAAAGATCGCCAAGAAACTGTTATTTTGGTCCTCACAAACGACTCAAGAAACCGATAACGAAGTACCAGCGTTTGTGATAAATGCCTATAATAGTAACCTTTAGTGGCATTTGTTAAATGCCGGTAAAACAAATGCCGGGAATAGTACTATTACCGACATTTGTGATAAATGCCAGTAATAGTACCCTTTAACGGCATTTCCCTAACTGCCGGTGGTGCCTCTCTCTTTCTAACATCAAAACAAGATAAGAATGGGGAGAAAATATCCCCCAGGATATTTGTTAACCCCACAAGGAAAATCGTTAGTGTCTTTGGGCTTGTTTGATAACCTAAATTCAGCACTTAATACTGAATCAATTAAGTAATAAGTGATTCAGTAGGTTTGATAACCACATTTCATATTACTTAACAAATTAAGTATCACTTAAAATATAGGCTAAAAAGTTGAAAAAAATTAAGTAGCTTTGAGCTACTTAATTCTGGCTGAATTTTTGTATTGCATTTAACCGTCATACCACCACCACAACCACTTCCACCAACACCTCCACCACTCCACCACCACCACCGCGATCACCACCTCCACCACTCCACCACCACCACCTCCGCTACCACCACTCCTCCTCCACCACATCACCACCACCACAACTCCACCACAACCACCATCACTACACCACCACCACCACCGCTCCACCACTCCACCGCCATCACCACCACCCCCACTCCCCCACCACTACCATCATTACACCACCACCACCACTCCACCACCACCACCACCACCACTTCCACCACCACCACCACCACCACTCCACCACTACCATCATTACACCACCACACACCACCGCTCCTACCACCACCTCCACCACTCCACCACCATCACCACCACCGCCACTCCACCACCACTACCATCACTACACCACCACCACCACTCTACCACCACCACTACCAGCACTCCTACTACCTCCACCACTCCCCCACCACCACTCCACCACCATTACCAAAAGTATATTGTGACCGTTAGTAAATTAAGATAGAATTGGAACAAAATTAATTCATTATTTTTTTAATTCAGTACTTAATATATTTATCAAACAACTTTTCAGCTTAAAAATTTCAGCATTCAGTTTTCAGTACTTAATTTTTCAGCTTTTAGTTTCAGTTTTCAGTTTTATCAAACAGCCCATTTGTCTCTAACGTAAAAACAAGATGAGAATGGGGAGAAAATATCTCCCCGATGATATTTGTTAACACCACAAGGAAAATCATCCTACGCAAACGAAACCATATGCAACTTGTACTCCAACCGACAAATCACATAAAACCAACCGCAAGTTCCACTTCTTATGAATCAACTGTTGAAGTTCCACCAATATCTGTTGAAGGTTCCGAGTTTGCACAATCTTCAACGTTTGGAGAACCTCTTTTCCTAAAGAACAAATCAATTGGTTATTTTTTTTTTCATCGTTACCTGTCAATAGAATTTGCAACAGAATATAAATATTCAATCCAATTTTCTCCCCAACATGAAAGACAAGAAAGAAACCAATTAAAGGGGTAAAGGTTAGCAATGCGGAAGTTTATTACTTGAATATTCACAATGTTAACCCTCTAATTTTATGTTTTGTTATATTTTAATCCTTAGCCTTCAGTAATAAATGTTGGTATCCTCGTATTTCGAATGTTACTATTATAGTATATATTTTTGAAATTCTGCATAGGGGGAGCTTATATACTTTTATAGGAATTATTATTATTACATATAATAGTAGTATTTTTTTTTCCTTGCAGGGGTGACCACCCCTATTGGCTCCATCCCTGCTCGCGAGCCTTGCCTCCACCAGCCACCAAGACGACACCTTGAACAAAATATTTATTATTTTTGACAAAAATAAGCTAACAACAATATTTTATTATGAACATACGAGTAACCCCACCCCCCCGGCTCCTCTCTCTACTCAATAAATGTCTAGCTTACTCCTGAGAAAATGTGTGAAAGAGGTACCACTAAACGGTCTATAGGTGAGGCAAGTTTAAAGAGTATCAACCACCACACCAAATTAATACTCGCGCTCCTGGCGAGAATCAAATCCTCAATTCACCTTCCATATTTAGAAAGTGAGAAAGTGCCATAGGGCTACGAGCCCGTTGACAATATACAAGTAACCTTACTTTTCAGATATTTAAGAATAAGATGAACCAACGTACGCAGTGGATTTCCTTTAAACAGTGACGACACTCCTGAATTTAAATCCTGGCTCCGTTATATCATAATATCTTGATTTCTTTGCAAGCTTATCCTACGTATCAAGTTGTAATAGTACATGATTACCGCTCCAAATCACGTTCTCTCGGATGCGAGACGAATGCTTTGTTTTCTTTGCAATTTAAAAAAGAATTTTTTTAAAAATTCCCCTTAGATTTTTTCTACTTTTAACATTTCTCTCTCTATCTCTTTTTATCCCTACTATTTTTTAAAAAAAATTTCAAATTCCAATCCAAAAAATCATTTAAGTGAGGGTACGGACCGTACGGTCGGTGTTCCACTCGTATTCAAGTTGTGTGCATATATCTAGCTACCTGCAGCCAAATAAAAAAGAAAAAGAAAAAAAGGAAAAATCCATTAATTAATGCAGAGGTAGGTAGCATTAGTCAAATCAATTTATTTGTCCTTTTATCCTTTATTTGCATTAATCAATTGATTGATCAATTAATGCGGTTTGGCAAGGCTGTAGTCTTTTGAGGGCCAGCTCTCTTTGTCCACCAGTTATTGCGTGCATGCATGTGTGGATGTTAGAAGAGAGTTGTACTACGAGTATCACATGGTTATAAATCAACCATGAATCATGAATCGACAGCTCGAAACGATCGACATGGCCGCTTCATTTTGTTCACACTTGTAACAATCTGATAACACACATGATGATATGAATCCAAATTGTTGGTCGCGGATCAGAATCCTGCCAACGTAGGTCGAACCGTGGTGTTTGGGGTTTGTTATGCTTTGGTATAAGGAAATATAGTTGCGCCTTTACCACTACCACTACCTGCGGGTTTTGATAAGATAGTAAGCGCTTGATCCTACAAGTGATATCAGAGTCAAGATCGCGGGTTTGACTCCCTGGATGACATGATGCTTGGGGGGGGGGGGGGGGGAATATTGTTGGTCCCGGGCCAGTATTTTGCCCACGTGAGTCGAACCGTGGAGCTTGGGGCCTGCTATGCTTTGGTATAAGAAAATAAAGTTGCGCCTTTATCACTACCTGTGGATTTTGAAAAGATGGTAAGCGCTTAATCCTGCACAAAATTTAAGATCCATCATGCGACAAGCAATTTATGGAGACAAAAAATTCAATAGGAGTATTTGAGAGTGAATTATAGGATATTTCTTTTGGGGAAAGAATACAATACACACATTTTATTTGGGTGTGTATCATATGCACCCTCAAAATGTTATGAATTATAAAAAAAAATGTTACGAATCGTATTGCTAAAAAGTTACGAATCGTATAAAGGTTACGAGATACACCAAAATGTTATGAATTATAATGAAAATGTTACGAATCGTACTGCTGAAAGATTATGAATTATAGAATAAAAGTTATGAAATATACTAAAATATTATGAATGAACCATAAAACAAATGCATACGGTACACTTTTTAAGGGGTGCATATTGTAGACTTTTCCTTTCTTTTGTATACACAAACAAACTAGCTAGTGTTGTGTTGCTAGTGTTATGGTACGTATCACATGCAAAAATCAACAACCAACAAATGTCACAAGATTAAATATAAAATTACTGGTGATTCTCGATGTACGAAAATTAAAAAGACTTATAACGAATTAATAACTGGGACATAGCAGATACACTACAAACGTACGTATAAGTTCTATGTTATGAAAATAACAAATAGAATCACGCAAGCACACGAAAATTTACGTGACTTCGCTTAAGCTTAAAGCTGGAACATACTTCATTTACAGACAAAGGATGACGATAGTTTACCATATATGAACTAACTAAAGTGATTATAAAGAACCGACGATAATCTGTAAGTACTTTTGATTGAGGCCGCAATGACCAAGAAATAACCAAAATATACAGGATTTCATATCCGAAATAAACTGATTTCTAATCCGCAATTCTCGACTCCCGTACGGACGGCGGCAAGAACAAAATTCAAGGAATTCTTTAACATTCTACATGCAACTCCTATTTTTTAACAGTCCCATTCCCTCACTCCACTGTGTTAGTAATTATTACACTTGACTTGATATTCAATATTTAATCCACCACCAAGTCCTTACAATATTAAATTACTCCCTTCGTCCTATAATATTTGTTCAGTCCCCAAAACAGAGACATAAAAATAATACTATTTTGTAAGAAAAGTTGAAAAAAAATCAACAATTTACTAGATCTCGACGAGCTCTTTTAACTTATGAAAAAAATTTAAATTTTTTCTCGAAAGAAATGCATTATTTTGTAGTCCTCGTTTGGCGGACCGGACAAATATTATGGGACGGAGGGAGTATGTTGTTCTATATATAGCCATTATTATATACCACCGCATGAGTCACCAAAAGGTTCTACAACTTCCCAAGTACTTGTATATTCCCACCAGTACGCTTCGGTACTAGATCTCTCACAATATCACACTCTCCACCAAAACAGTACTGTAGTACTAGATCCACTATGGGATCACTCCACGGTCAGGACCTTCAAAAACCTTTGCTCCAATCCGAAGAAACGCCACCGCCGCCGACTTTGTTATCGGATCAATCATCAGATGGTCACAAAGAGGTGAGCGATGAGCTCGAGATGGTATTGTCTAGCGCAGACTTGCCGTTTCGTCAACGCATCCTGCCCGCAGTTCGGATAGAGCTGAAGCTCCTGTGGCAACTGGCTGCCCCTGCCGTGTTCGTTTACTTGGTGAACTACGTCATGTCCATGTCTACCCGGATTTTCTCCGGCCACCTTGGGAACCTCGAGCTCGCTGCCGCCTCCCTCGGTAACAGCGGCATCCAATCCTTTGCTTATGGTCTCATGGTATATCCGCATTTCTCTCTTTCTCACATTCATACATGAGAATTGGAATTAAAAATCAATTAATAGTAGGTATAGTAGTTTTTAGATTTTATTAATCAAGTTTGGATGATATAAATGAGCGATGTGAAATAAAATCTTGCCAACACAAATGTGTAGATTCCACCCAAAACGGGTGCCGAGAAAGAACCGGTGATGTGCTTGGGCGCCGAAAAATTTCTCGTTTGAAACCGTGTTTTATTTGTTGAATACTCCATAAGACATACTAATGGGTCCCAAAGGGCACAGACCCACTTGTGGATCTAAATTCATAAAATGTCTTCTTTTTTTTTTTTTGGGAGAATAGATGTTACTAGTCGTTTAGTTTGTCGATGTTAATTCATCAACTTGAACCCAACAAGAATTACTAGTGTGTGTGTGTATATATATATATATATATATATACCAAAAATGGTTCTATATATACGATTGAGCCAACTGTCTTGAACTAATTCCTGTTTTTTTTTTACCTGAGAAGGCATATGAAAACAAAATAAATCTACGAATCACTTCAATTAAAGAAGTTGCAAAATTTGCCAAATCTTAAATCTATAAAAAATTAATTTAAGGTTCACTATTGATGTTTGGACCAATGCCTAATCCACTAACATTTTTGACATGGGATTTGGGTCCATTATTGTAGTAATTTTTCAAGTGTGAGGTCCACTCTTTGTTTGTAATAGGACAAAAATACTTTTACGTAAAACTTTCCCGCCACATCGGAGGTCCATGGGGAAAGTCGCCGTCGCAGGCCATAGTGACTAGAGATGGGGAAGAAGATATTGACCGACAAAAATGTTGACCAATGAATGTGTTGACTATGTAATAAAAATAATTAAATGAAGTTTTACAGATTTGGACATATATCATTACCCGTTGATCTTGTTGGCCTAATACAGAGTCCAGATTTTCATATATAACCATATTTGTCTATATTATTGGCATGATATATATGAAGAATAGATCTGTATAGATATCATTACAGTTGATGTTATTGGCATAACACAGAGTCCAGATTTTCAAAGATGTCTGTGTTGTTGGCAAAATAAAGAGAACATATTTGGACAGATAGCATCATTTGATATTATAGGCACAAGACAGAGTCCAGATTTTAATCAATAACCATATATTCGTATTATCACGATTTTTTTTTATTTTAGTTTATCAAATTGTCACTATCACCGGTCAACATCTTATTCTCAATTGGTCAAACATTTTCTTTCCCACCAGTCACCATCTCTGGTGCCAACAACTTTTCCGGTCAATTTTCCGGCTCCGACCAATTTTCCCATAAATCTACACCATATATCTTCATTTCCCGAAATTGTTTTGTCACCGGAATTTCTTTCCAAACGTAACATTTTTTGTTTCTATTTTTCGAGTTTCATAAGGTTATGCTTTATTTGCTATCAACAGTTAGGAATGGGAAGTGCAGTGGAAACCCTATGCGGACAAGCATATGGAATTAAGAAGTACCAAATGTTAGGCATTTATCTCCAGAGATCAACCATTCTCCTTACTGCAACTGGGTTCCTTGTCTCTTTAATCTACGTGTCTTCCAAGCCCATTCTCATATTACTTGGCCAATCAACAGAGATCGCATCGATGGCCGCTATCTTCGTCTACGGCCTAATCCCTCAGATATTTGCGTACGCCGTGAATTTCCCGATACAAAAATTCCTGCAAGCTCAAAGCATCGTCAACCCAAGTGCCTACATTGCCGTAGCAACATTGGTTATTCATCTGGTTCTGAATTGGGTTGTGGTCTTCAAACTTGGGCTTGGGCTTTTGGGTGCGGCCCTGGTATTGAGTTTTTCTTGGTGGGTAGTTGTGATAGCCCAATTTATGTATATTGTGCTGAGTGAAAAGTGTAAGTACACTTGGGCTGGGTTTAGTGTAAAGGCTTTTTCAGGCTTGCCCGATTTCTTTAAGCTATCGGTTGCTTCGGCTGTAATGCTGTGCTTGGAGACTTGGTACTACCAGGTTATGGTGCTGATTGCTGGGCTGCTAGAAAATCCAGAATTGGCTTTGGATTCTCTCTCTATCTGGTGAGTTTGGGCCTTTTTCTTGCTTTTTGTCTAAATTATTTGAGGCTAATTCTGATAATTGCTTGAGTTTCAAGTTTTGTTTCAATCAAAGTTTTATTGTTTTGTGGTTGTCAATTGCAGTATGACAATTTCGGGATTCGTGATCATGATCTCGTTCGGATTCAATGCTGCAGCAAGGTTAGCCTAGTTTTCTTTCACTACACGGTTATGCTATTGATAGTCCACTGCATTGTCAATAAGACTAGAAGAATACAGAAAAACACAGTTTTCGATACACATTTCAAGGGCACTTTAACTCGTAGAAAACTGTGTTTTTCTGCCTTATCGATAGCCCATTAGGATGTTATTAGCATTTTTCTTTTCTATATATGAATCTTTTATCTTCACAAGTGTACCTCTATTTTGGCTCGCCTAAGATGCTTTTTCTTGCATGTTATACGCAAAAACTTTATCTTTTGCTGTTACACACAATGTGTAACGATTTTCTTTGATTAACTGTATGACTGACCAGTGTGAGAGTAAGCAACGAGCTAGGAGCAGGGCATCCGAAGTCAGCTGCATTTTCTGTAGTCGTTGTCAACATAGTCTCTTTCATTACATCTGCGGTGTTGGCAACTATTGTGATAGTGTTTAGGGATGTTATAAGCTATGCTTTCACGGAGGGTGAAGCTGTGGCCAATGCTGTCTCAGACCTTTGCCCGCTTCTCGCCATTACCCTCCTCCTCAATGGTATTCAACCTGTTTTGTCAGGTGAGCTTCTATGAATTTTCTTTTCCGAATCAGTCATCCAATCTCAATTATGATCTATGTATAAAATAAGGGTAGACCTATGGTACACACCCCTTAATAAGTGTGTATCGTACGCACTCTTTATATATTCCCTTGGATTTGAGATAATCTAATCTTAACCGTTCAATTTTTTAATTAAAAAAAGGCAACCTATCTAACCGGTCATCACTTATTTTATTGTTGAGTTTCTCTCTCTCTCTCTTCTATCTTTAATGTGCTTTCAAATGCGGTCCATTATCAAATTGGGTGGACTAGAAATTGGCATTTTTAAGAATATATATTTTTTACTTTCTAAACTATTAAATTTAAAATTATGAAAACAATAAAAATAATTTAAAACTAATTTAATAAACCGATAAAGTTAGACTGTTTGATATGATCAATTTTTTATTCCAATTTGATCAACATGACATTATTAAATTTTAATGTCTTCTGATACGTACTTGTCAATATCCGATAATCTTTTATTTTAGTAACAATGTTGAATATCATAAGACTTGATATTCTAACGGTTTAGATCGATCATCCTAACAAAAAAATAAAAAATAAAACTTAAGTTAAAAATTGGAGGGATTTTGATTTTTTGGATTAAATTTTTTATAGAGAGAATTTGATTTGGAGAAATATTTTGAGAAGAAATTGCAATTGTATTAAAAATTTTGGGTATAGTAATTACTTTTTGGTGAATTTCTTAGATGAAAATTTTGAGCGAGAATTTCATTTTTAGTTTAAAATTTTGAGATATTGTATAGGAAAAAAAATAAAATTTCAAAAAAATAATATGGATGGAATTGAAAATTAAGATAATATGGCAAAAAATTTTAAATTTTAAAAAAATAATGTGGCAAAAATTAAAAATAATTTTAGTTTAAATTTCGTATAACATATTGTGCTTAGGTAATGACAATGCACGTTATTGTTACTGAATTTGTGATTTTTTAGACATGTATTTTGCTTGGATATAATTATTATTGATTGTGGTAATACATATTTTGGTATTATTACCGAATATTTTAATCGATTTCTTTGGTAAGACACGTTGTGGTAAGAAAACATCAATTTGTAGTATTGTCATAACAATTGTGGTAATTATATAATTTGTGGTATTTACATAAGTTTTCTTTTGATACGTTGTGGTAAGAAAATGACAATTTTAGGTGTTTTCATAACAATTGTGGTTATTTTATAAAATTTATGGTATTTTACAAATATTTTTGGCTTGGGTATAATAATTGTTGATTCTGGTATGACATATTTTGATTTTGTTATGGAATATCATAAAAGTCAAAATTTTTTTGGTACAACTCATTGTGATAAGATAATGCCAATTTATGGTGTTGTTATATTTGGTTGGGGTATAAGTATTATGAATTCTGGTACGAATAATTATAGTTACATAATAACAATATTTTTTAACTATAGGTAACTTGCTAATGACCTGTTTAACAAGTAAATTTTAAAGTACAAATAATAACTAACATTAGAAATATGCATTAGAAAATCAAAAATCGGCATAATGAAAACCTATCATAGCTTTCTCCATAAAATAAACTTCAATTTCCTGACAAATGCGGAGCTCATTGCCATGACTTAGTACTGAACAGTTCGACTCATGGAGTTTACATCTCGTTTTGTTTATGCCAATTAACCACTAATTTAGAGTCTTTCTGACTAGATGAATTTAAACCAGCGCCTAGAAAATGAACAATCAAATCATCAAATCGAATCTGAATATGAGCGCTCACTGGGCCAACCATTCATTTCTCTCTGTTTTCTCTTTTATCTAGTTTTGTCTCTATTGCTCACCTAATTCTTGTTGTCCCTGTATGTTTCTGATTAATTAAGATATGTTAACATGAAGCTGTTAATTAATTTTTTTAAAATTGATGTCATATATGTGAACTGTGCACATGTGAAGGTGTGGCTGTTGGGTGTGGATGGCAAGCTTTTGTTGCTTACGTCAACGTCGGATGCTATTACATGGTTGGAGTCCCATTGGGTGTTTTACTTGGTTTTTACTTCAAATTGGAGGCTAGGGTAAGCAACAAAATTAGAATCTCACCATGCATTTGTACTATTTTATATGTGATGAATGTCAAGAAACTTGTTGTACTAATTATTTATGGAGTGTGCAGGGGATATGGACAGGGATGATAAGCGGAACAGTAATACAGACCTTCATTTTAATATGGGTCACCTTTCGAACAAATTGGACAAAAGAGGTAATTCTCAAGTCATTTTTTATTCCAAAGATTTAGTTAAATAATACTGTAGAGTCTTATATGATTTATTGTATGCTTGGGGATAGTACATGAGATTTGCACCTATATATGTGATATATTTAGATTAGGATGAGGTAAAGGTTTTTCAAGCATTACTTTTGGTTGTCGGAGAGAAAAGGTTAGATTATCAAAAGACAAGCTACTTCTAGGGCTATATTCAGCAAGGTGATATAGAATAGTATCCACGGATTTAAATATTGGCCGCTGCGTTGCGGTTGTACAGTTTATTGATAACGATACACCCTGCTATATCAGTGGTACAAAATATTCACACCCGTGTTGGCCGATTCCCGATATGTAACGCTTTGTATTCGGTTTTTTGTCCTCTTCAAGATCGCTACAGCTGCTTTAGGTTCCCTGGTGCCCTACATAATGTTAAAAAAAAATTCACAAACGTTATGTCTGATTCCTGCTGTGTATGTAAATGTTTGGGTGGTGGGTGGACTACATGAAATATCCCTCAAATAGTAAGCTTCACATGTTATTTGAATAGTGCTACGGTAAAACAATTCACACTAAGACTCTCGATATTCTTCAACCGCGCTACTACTTGTCCGAATGCTTTCATTAAAATTTTAAGTTTCTCAAACAGGAAATATATTTGGAAGGACAAGAATTTTATTGTTAGTAAAAGTCCATCAATTTGTTGTTGCTAATTTAGTGTCGTATTATTTGAAAAGAGCATGAATGATAATACTCCACATGAACAATAACTAGTTTTGGGTGAAAATTGGAAATCAATTGCAGGTGGAAGAAGCCATGAAGAGGTTGGATAAGTGGGAAGACAAGAAGGAACCAGTTTTGGTGAATTAAAAGACACATTTCTCATTGATCAACGCTTTCCTTGGATTTCACGATGGGACAACTAGCTTAATAAGTTAACAGTTTAAAAGGAAAAAAAGAGAGAAAATACACTATTTCATTTCGGTGTTGCATTTTTCTAGGCTTATCAATTGATTCGTTAGAAAAAAGGTATGTTAAGTGTGAGGTTATTGTTTGATGTACAAGAAACCAGAATAATTAAGGCAATGTAAATTCTCGTTGAGCGTCTTCGGTTGTTATTGTGATGTATGTGGTTTAAGTACTTGGTTAGTCATTTTTCAATTTCGTTTGACGAAATGCTTGTTAATCTGACACTGGTATTGATGACTAAAATATGAGAGGGAGAGGGGGAGAGAGAGCGGGGGGGGGGGGGGGGGGGGGGGGGGGGGGGGGGTGTGTGTGTAAAGATTTGTTTGATAAGGGTACTCGCATCCGGTTAGGGGATGGGATGTCCACTTCCTTCTGGTTTGATAATTGGACAGGTGAGGGTACTCTCAGATCCAAAATCTTTGGGCCTCTTACTCGCGATGAATCTAACCTCACAGTTAGAGAGTATTGGTCCCAGTTCCACAATGCTTGGAGTCTTGGCTCTCTTTCTTTCACCTTAATCGATGATATTAGGGGGAGCATGGTCCGGATTGATTCGCTTTTATAGTAAACAAAGAACCAAATTTGTAGGGAGGTATTCCCGAACAGGTAGATCTAGATGCCGAACACGTGATGTATAAAAGCACGTGAGAAATTGAACATGATTGATCGCCGGTCAGAGTATTGAACAGCAATAAGGGCCAATGACATAAGAAGTCATGGGTATAAACTGACTGCTTGGTGGATAGAGACATTCCGACTACAATGGACCAAGTTACATGTGAAGTAGCTGGTCCAAGCAGACTGTTCGACTATGATACAGCCGAACAAATGAAGTAAGAACCAAGCACGAGATACGAAGGATGACGGTTTGAAAGCAATGTAATTGATATCCGAACAAATGGTACGTGGGACCATAGTTAAAATATAGACAGGACAGTCATCGTGCTAGACAATGTTCGGCAATGAGGAGGTCGAACAGGAGGAGAGCTCCTTATAAAGGCAATGGTCCAAATTAAATCGATAAAGGACTAGTCACATGTGAAGTGATTGGTCCAAGCCGTCTGTTCGGCCAAGAGACGACCGAACAAAGAAAGAGCTCCAATTAAGAGTAGGAGCAGAGGGAATACTCTGGAAGATTTCAGAATAGTCATGTCCCGTAAAGGAATAAGATCCCGGGAATATAGGATCAGGTTAAGATACCCAATGGGAATGGGATATTCGGCCCGTAATGAAAAAGAATCCTGAAAGGACTTTTTTCCATAAACTGATAAAGGAAACGAGAATCCTTGATATCCTGGGTTTCCTATACGAGTTAGGAATCCTATGGCAACAGAGATGCTTGGGCAACAAGCATACGAAAAATCTATAAATATGAGATAAACCTTGAGGCAAGAGGTACGCAATACATTGCTTTCATATTGCTTTCCTACTGATAATTAGGGTTTGATTGCTAGTACGTGATACTAACTTTTGCATCGGAGGGCCTTTGCCACGAAAGGCAAAGGTGCACTCACCCCCCTGTCTATTTTGCAGATTAGGGTTCCGACGACGAATTAGTGTTCCGGTGAAAAGGCACGAATAAGCCGTTGCAACCCAGTTGATCCGAAGTATCAATTATTTTCATCCCCCTACAAAATTAATTCCTACGGATTACCAATTCCTGTCCATTAATTGCTTGACGATTTCCTAGTCATAAATTAATGGATTTCCACAAGCGTAGGGCGGAGACCGACTCAGCATATTATCCGGTAAGTCCGAAGTCGAATCCACAGAGACAGTGATGTGTACTGACTAAAAACTTAGGTTCTACTAATTTAACGGGCTCTTTGGTAGCCACCCCTTGTCGATTGATTGAGATTTAATTAAGCTAAGAAATAACAAGTTCTTTCCGAGAATTAAAAAGGAGGTATGGTCGTAGGGTTCATAGCTTTCGTAACCAGTTCGGATTAACCTGCTCCATTCGGTGTTTTCTTAAAAATGTTCAATTTTAGATTGAAAAAGATACCCCGTAAGATGCGAAATCTTAGGGTCGCCGTTTATCTATGTGCAACGGAGAATGAGTTTTGGACCCCCATTCCCCCGTTCACACATGGGTCCGACAATGCCCGGGTTCGTCTACGGGAAGTATTTTTCCAATCTAAAATTATTTTTTTATTGTTGAAAAAAGGAGCAGTGCCCGAACTGGCTACGATGTGTTAATCACCCCGTGACCCTACCTATACGACTACTCACTAATTATTATACATGAAAAAGAAGAAATCCTAATTTGAATCATACTTCTATTTCTTGAGATGGAAAAATAAATGAAAGATTTGAACTAAGCAAGCACAACCGAATAATTTTAATTAAGAACAAAAGTTGAAACGAGTTACCGAATACTCGAATACTTGAACAAATGTTGAAAACTTCAAAGGAATAGCTCTTGAAAGAAAAATGAACGTCTAAAAACTGCCACAATAAAATCCGAACCCTAAAAATGGAGTTTTTAAGGGTATTTATTCATGACCCCTCAAATTCGGATTTAAGAAAACGATGAAAACAATTTTTTCTCGCTATGAACTTCGGTATCGATACAGCCCTAGCCTGTATCGATACCCATTTCTTTGCCTCGGCTCTGGATCACATTGTATCGATATAGCTCTTAGCTGTATCGATACCGCTTGCATTAGTGGCAAATCTTTGAGTATTGCATGAGATTTTGGCCACCCGACGCTTCAATGACGTCACCCGATGCCACATGCCCCGGCTTTGACTCCCCGGTGACATTCAAGTCGGCCTCAAGGCCACGCATTCCAACCTTGGCGCTAAATCCGCCTTATTAACTGCAAAAATAACCAAAAATACAAAACACGGGAAAACACGTCATCAAGTAGTAAATTGAATAAAACGCGCCTCTAAAGCGCTAATTTGCCCTACTTAGGCGCTTATATCCATGATATCACGCTCCTATCATTAATCCCTTTTTCAGAGTCTACTGGTACATTTTCCTCTGGTTCTGGTCCAACTTTGGACTTATCAGCTTGTCTTCTAAGTTTTGGAGCCATATTCAACACCTTAGTGGGTCTCATCGGGTTTGCCAAAAAATTGTTTGGCTGGAATTTTTGGTTACTTTGGAAATATGATTGTGTGCGAGCATGCCAAAAAAGATTTTTAATTATCCTTTCTAGATTTAACTTATAAAAAAGCCAAACTTAATCAGGCGATTGTGATGTTGGTTCAATTACCTCAATGTAAAAGATTTTTCTTTGAAGTATTGAAACGGCACAACGATTCACTAGAAATTCCGCAATCAAAGAGAAACAAGATACCTTCATGAATTCAAAACAACTTGCTTTCCAAATGATTCTTCAACTTCAAAATAACACGAATAGATTACAATGTAACTACTATAAACTACTCCTAGCTACTTCGAACTAAGTCTAAGTTCCTAATTTACTGCCTATGGACAAACCAAGTATAGCATAGCTGTTTGTTGATGATTTGTCTGGGGGTTCTTCCTTCTACAATTTCTTCTATTTATAAGTAAACTCTTGGGTTTTCTTAACGGCTTCCAATCTCCCTCCAAGTTGCCTTTAAAGTCACTCTTGTTTTTGAATTTAAATTTTCTCTCCAAAGCTCTTGCTTGCAACCGTTCCATAGTTGTTCAGTTAATCCACTATCTTCACTTCCCTTGATTGCATCGTGTCTGATTTGGGTGGTTTCATGCCCAAATCTCAACTTCCTTGATCGTGCTCAATGAACATAACCGCTATTGTTTAAATGACACCATTTATGTCTCTGGGATTCGAACCGCATATTTTTTCTTATTCATTCTTTGAGTGACACCTAGCAATGATTGCCTTTTCCCATAAAACAACATTGAATTAGCTAAAACACCATTGTTCTTTTAAGTGCATGATTCTATGCATTTCAATCCACACGTGTTCTGTTTTGTTCACTGAAAATGGCCACTTGTCACTTTTTGATTGGGGCAATGAATTTCTCATGCAAACAGTACCACTAAGCGGCCTATGGATGGGACAAGCCCAAAGAGCATCAATCACGACACCAAATACTCGCATTCCTGATGAGAATCAAACCCTCGATTCACCTTCCATGTGGAAGAGGTGAGGAAGTGACTACAAGCCTGTTGGCAATATGTAACCTTCCTCTCCAGATATTTAGAAATAAGATGAACTAACATAGTGGAATACCTTATAAATAGATATTTAGGAATAAGATGAACTAACATGGTGGAATGCCTTTTAAACAGTTACACTCCTGAATTTAAAAATCCGGGCTCCGTTGTATCATAATATCTTGATTTCTTTGCAAGCTTATGCTACATATTAAGTTATAGTATATGACCAATGCTCCAAATCATGTTCTTAGATGCGAGACGAAACCTTGGCATGTACATTTTGGATTTTGAGTTAGTTCTTTTGGGGTAATAAATGAAGAGAGATAGATAGAGAAATGAGAGTTAAAATGTTTTAAGGACCAAAGAAAAAAGTTTGGGTCTAGAGTCCCAAAACAAACATGGTATCTATCTGCGGCCAAATAAAAAAGAAAAAGAAAAAAGGAAAATCCATGAATTAATGCAGAGGTATGTAGGTAGTAGTATTAGTCAAGTCAACTTATTTGTCCTTTTATCCTTTAGTTTGCACCAATGAAAGTGATTTGGCAAGGTTGTCGTCCTTTGAGGCCCATCTCTCTTTTTTCAACCAATTACAATGGAAAATTTCACGCAGACACCTGACTTTTTACACAAATCACACATAAACATTTGATCTTTCTTAAATTTCATATAAACACTTAAGCTTTCTAAAAACTCATTAATTCAGCACCTGACCTTTCTTAAATTTCATATAAACACCTGAACTTTCTAAAAACTCATCAATTCAATACCTGCCGTCACTCCACCGTCTAAAACAAAATGGAAAAAAAGTTAAGTACTCCAATTTTTTATTTGTTTGAACCAGTGCTAAGATCTTATTTTTTTAATTATTTTATCCTAAAGAATCATAATTAATTTTTGACTCTAAAGCTCTCGTTAGTTAGCCCTAAGAGATATTTGATTCTCTTAGGGCTAACTAACGAGAGCCTTAGAGTCAAAAATTAATTATGATTCTTTAGGATAAAACTATTAGAAAAATAAAATCTTCACACTGATTTAAACGTATTAAAAATTGGAGTAATTAATTTTTCAACTATGTATAAACCGTTTATATATTAAAAAATATGGTTAAAAAATGAGGTGCTCCAATTTTCAATCCGTTTAAACCAGTGCGAATATCTTATTTCTCCGATCATTTTATCCTAATAAATCATAATTAATTTTTGACTCTAAAGCTCTCGTTAGTCAACCTTAAGAAAGTCGTAGAATCAAATATTTCTTAGAGCTAACTAACGAAAGCCTTAGAGTCAAAAATTAATTATGACCCTTTAGAATAAAATAAACAGAGAAATAAGATCTTCACATCGGTTCAAACGAATTGAAAATTGGAACAATTAATTTTTCAACCATGTATAGATCGTTTATATATTAAAAAATAAGGTTAAAAAACTAAGTGCTCTAATTTTCAATCCGTTTAAACCAGTATGAAGATCTTATTTCTCTAATCATCTGGGCACCGTCATGTGGTGCTTCGGGTTCTTTTTCCACCACACATCTGGGACGGGATTAAAGACAAATGTGTAAATTTCACCCCAAATGTAAGCCGACACTGCTGAGAAAGGGCCGGTGGTGTGCCTTGGGCCCCGATTAATAATGGGGAATTTTTAGGCCGGTCCTAAAAATTAGGTTCGAACTTAATTTAGTCCTGTACAATTATTTATATTTTTTATTCCAACCATGCCCCTTCACGTGCAGCAGCGCACTGAACTAGAGAGCATTTAGTATAGAAAGATTATCCAATGCTCCATGAGTATTGGTGCACCATTAAAACATTGTTTAAATTTCAAAAAGTAATATCTTTTGTTGTAGCTATTCATTTTTTAAAAAAAATTATATTTTTGGAACCTATTCGACGATATCTACCAAACAAGATCCATATTGAATATGAAATTATGTAAGATTAAAAAAAATATCATTTTCTATAAGAACTCTCTATGAGAACTGTTTCTATGATAATTGTCTCCATGAGAACTGTTTCTATGATAATTGTCTCCATGAGAACTGTCTATGAGAATTATTTCTACGAGAACCATTCCTATGAAAACTGTCTTTATGAAAACTGTTTCGGACAAAAATATCCTTGGCTATGTGAACTGGCTATGAGAATTGTCAATTCTCATAGTCAGTTCTATGAGAATTATATGAAATAACTATGTGAACTGAAAAATACACAGTTCAAATAGTCTTACCACACACTTAAATAGACAGTTCTCATAGAAAATACACATTTGTTATAGAAAATACACAGTTCTCATAGATAGTTGTCATGAACAATATACAGTTCTCATAGAAAAATATACAGTTCTCATAGAAAAATACACAGTTCTTATAGAAAAATACACAGTTCTCATAAAAAAATACAATGTTTCCATAGAAAATACATAGTTCTCATAGACAGTTCTCATGTATAATATACAGTTCTCAAAGAAAAATACAATGTTCTCATATAAAATACACAGTTCTCATAGACAATTCTTACCCTTGGCTATGTGAATTGGTTATGAGAACTGTCAATTCTCATAGTCAGTTCTATGAGAACTATGTGAAAATGGTTATATGAACTGAAAATATACAGTTCAAATAGTCTCACCATACACTTAATACACAGTTCTCATAGAAAATATGTAGTTGTCATAGAAAATACACAGTTCTCATGGACAATACTCAATTCTCATAGAAAATACACAGTTTTCATAAATAATTGTTATGGACAATACACAGTTCTCATAAAAAATATACAATTCTCATAGAAAAATACACAATTCTCATAGAAAAATACAATGTTCCAATAGAAAATACACGGTTCTCATAGACAGTTCTCATATATAATACACAGTTTTCATAGAAAAATACAATGCTCTCATATAAAGTACACAGTTCTCATAAACAGCTCTTACAGAAAATACACAATTCTCATAGAAAAATATATGGTTCTCATAACGTTCAAATATAACAGATTCATTGACTTGTAGTCAAACACCACCTTAGAATTCAAAAATCAACAAATTAACTTACAACTCCAAGGATCCCTCCAACGATTTCGACGATGATCTTGATACACACTAAACACACAGTCTTAATACACACTAAACACACAGTTCATGTAGGCTCATCCCACACCAAAACAATTTTATCATCACAAAAAGAGATTTCAATTTCCAAAACCCACTTATATGTACTGCACCATCACAAAAACATAAAAAGAAAAAAAAATGCATCTGATTGATATATACATGCCTTTCTTCCTCTATATATCTAATCACTCTGTACATACACACATCTATTACTCCAGTATAATATATACAACTTTCGTAATTACTCCGTGCCGTGGATTTTGCATCGAGTTAGTTTGGTTCAATCTGAGATTTGATTACCGTGATGGAGGTCAGAGTGGACTCGCCGAAGGCCGGCAGGGTGTCCGGAGTCATGATGGAGTTCCCCGCCATCGACGATGCTTAATTCCTTCTCGCCGCCTCGCATGCTGCGGCGGTGGCGGAGGCTTTTGCATGTCAGAGGAGAAGGCATAGCCTCGACTGTAGAGGAAATTGAGGGCGCCAAGCTCAGAGACGTTGATGAGATTGTGGGATTGGTGGTCTTGGAGTGAGAACTGGTGGTGGAGAGGCGGTGCGTAAGCGGTCTCAGAATGAGATCGAGAGAGAGGATTTGTTGTTGATGGCAAGAAGGAGTGACGAGCGGAATAAAAAGGCCAAAAAAGTCATGACATAATATATCCAAGCCTGTGCAAGTTTGGGAATAATATTCTGGGTTGGATTCAAACTGAGCCTAAAAAGGAGGACCGGCCTCTAATTATCTAATTAATAATCACTCTTTTGTTTTATTTGTTGAACATATGACATACTTGTGGGTTCCAAAGGGCACTGACACACTTGTGGATCTAAATTCACAGGGAGTGCAGTGGAAACCCTATGCGGACAAGCATATGGAGCTAAGAAGTACCCAATGTTAGGCATTTATCTCCAGAGATCTACCATCCTTCTCACTGCAACCGGGTTCCTTGTCGCTTTAATCTACGTGTTTTCCAAGCCCATTCTCATATTACTCGGCCAATCAACAGAGATCGCATCGATGGCCGCGATCTTCGTCTATGGCCTAATCCCTCAGATATTCACGTACGCCGTGAATTTCCCGATACAAAAATTCCTTCAGGCTCAAACCATCGTCAACCCAAGTGCTTACATTGCAGCAGCAACATTAGTCATCCATCTGGTTCTGAGTTGGGTAGTGGTCTTCAAACTTGGGCTCGGGCTTTTGGGTGCAGCCTTGATGCTGAGTTTTTCTTGGTGGGTAATTGTGATAGCCCAATTTGTCTACATTGTGATGAGTGAAAAGTGTAAGTACACTTGGTCTGGGTTTAGCGTACAGGCTTTTTCGGGCTTGCCCGGTTTCTTTAAGCTATCTATTGCTTCGGCTGTAATGCTGTGTTTGGAGATTTGGTACTACCAGATCATGGTGTTGATTGCTGGGCTGCTAAAAAATCCAGAATTGGCTTTGGACTCTCTGTCTATCTGGTGGGTTTGTTTATTTGGGCCTATTTCTTGCTTTTTATCTAATTTATTTGAGGCTAATTCTGATAATTGCTTAAATCTCACAGTTTGTTTCAATCGAAAATTTATAGTTTTGTGGTTGTCAATTGCAGTATGACAATTTCGGGATTCGCGATCATGATCTCGTTCGGATTCAATGCTACCGCAAGGTTAGCCTTAGTTTCTTTCTCTATAGGGTTATGCTATTGACAATTCACTATGTTGTCAATACGGCAAGAAGAATATAGAAAAATACAGTTTTTGATACACATTTCAAGGCACTTTAACGCGTAGAAAACTGTGTTTTTCTGCTCTATCGATGGCCCATTAGGATGTTACTGGCAATTTTCTTCTCTATATACGAATCTTTCTTCTTTACGAGTGTGCCTCTGTTTTGGTTTGCCTAAGGTGCTTTTTCTTGCATGTTATACGCAAACTCTATCTTTTGCTGTTACACACATTGTGTAACGATTTTCTTTGATGAATATATAATACGAGTGACCAGTGTGAGAGTAAGCAACGAGCTAGGAGCAGGGCATCCAAAGTCAGCAGCATTTTCTGTAGTGGTGGTCAACATAGTCTCTTTCATTATCTTTGCGGTGTTGGCAACTCTAGTAATGGTATTTAGGCATGTTAAGCTACGCTTTCACGGAGGGTGAAGCTGTGGCCAATGCTCTCTGCCCGCTTCTCGCCATTACCCTCCTCCTCAATGAAATTCAACCTGTTTTGTCTGGTAAGCTTCTATGAATTTTCTTTTCCTGATCAGTAATCCAATCTCAATTACGATCTTTGTTTAAAATAAACTTCAATCTCCCAATATAATGCGGGAAGAATCATCACCTTATAAAAAAAATCTCACCATATTTAGAGTCTTTCTGACTAGATGAATTTAAACCAGCGCCTAGAAAATGAACAATCAAATCATCAAATCGAATCTACATAGGAGCGCCCACAGGGCCAATCGTTCATTTCTCTCTGTTTTCTCCTGTATCTAATTTTGACCCTATCGCACACCTAATTCTTGTTGTCTCTGTATGTTTCTGGTTGATTAAGATATGTTAACATGGACTTGTTAATTTATTCAAAATTGATGTCATCTATGTGAACTATGCACATGTGAAGGTGTGGCTGTTGGGTGTGGATGGCAAGCTTTTGTTGCTTACGTCAACGTTGGATGCTATTACATGATTGGAGTCTCATTGGGTGTTTTACTTGGTTTTTACTTCAAATTGGAGGCTAAGGTAATTAGTAACAAAATTAGAACCTCATTATTTGTACTATTTTATATGTGATGAATGACAAGAAACTTCTTGTACTAATTATTTATGGGGTGTGCAGGGGATATGGACAGGAATGATAGGCGGAACAATAATGCAGACCTTCATTTTAATATGGGTCACCTTTCGAACAAATTGGACAAAAGAGGTAATTTACGAGTCATTTTTTATTCCAAAGATTTAGTTAAATAATACTTGTAGAGTCTATATATGTGATATATTTGGATTAGGATGAGGTACAGGTTTTTCGATTATTATTTTTGGCTGTCGGAGAGAAAAAGTTAGGTTATCAAAAGACAAGCTACTTTCGGGGCTATTTTCAGCACGGTGATATAGAATAGTACCCACGGTTTTAAATATTGGACGATGCGTTGCGATTGTATGGTTTATTGATAACGATACACCTTGCTATATCAGTGGTACAAAATATTCACACCCGTGTCGGCCGATCCCCGATATGTAATGCTTTGTATTAGTTTTTTTTGTGCTCTTCAAGACCGCTACAACTGCTTTAGGTTCTCTGGTGCCCTAAATAATGTTAAAAAAATTCACAAACGTTATGTCTGAATCCTGCTATATATGTATCATTCGATATTCCCGCTACTGCTATACCGGTATGCAGGCCGCTACAGCTATTTAAATTTGATAGTCTCCCATTTGAAACCATTATCAGTCGGGTGTTTATAATCTAATTCTTGAGTAAATGTTTGGGTGGTGGGTGGACTACATGAAATATCCCTCAAATAGTAAGTTTCACATGTTATTTGAATCGTGCCACGGCAAAACAATTCACACTAAGCCTACCGCGCTACTGCTTGTCCGAATGCTTTAATTAAAATTTTAAGGTTCTCAAACAGGAAATATATTGGGAAGGACAAGAATTTTATTGTTAAGTAAAAGTTCATCAATTTGTTGTTGCTAATTTAGTGTCGTATGATTGTAAAAGAGCTCTAGTAAATACTCCATATGAATAACTAGTTATGGGTGGAAATCGGAAATCAATTACAGGTGGAAGAAGCCATGAAGAGGTTGGATAAGTGGGACGACAAGAAGGAACCGGTTTTGGTGAACTAAAAGACACATTTCTCATTGATCAACGCTTTCCTTGGATTCCACGGTTGGGCAACTAGCTTAATTAAGGCAATGTAAATTCTCGTTGAGCGTCTTCGGTTGATATTGTGATGTATGTGGCTTAAGTACTTGGTTAGTCATTTTTCAATTTCTTTTGATGAAATTAATCTAACACTGGTATTGATGACTAAAATAAGAGAGAGAGAGAGAGAGAGAGAGAGAGAGAGAGAGAGAGAGAGAGAGAGAGAGGGAGAGGGGCTGGTAAAGATTTGTTTGATAAGTGTACTCGCCTCCGGTTATGGGATGGGATCTCCACTTCCTTCTGGTTTGATAATTGGACGGGTGAGGGTACTCTCAGATCCAAAATCTTTGCCAATCCCACAATGCTTGGAGTCTTGGCTCTCTTTCTTTCTCCTTAACCGATGATATCCTGTCTATAATCCACAAAACCACTCTTTAGTGGTACAATCCTGGCCCCGACAACCTTATCTGGAACCCCACTACTAACGGGGATTTCAGCTGCAAGTCTGCTATTCCCTTCTCCCTTCTCATAACATCCTCCCTCCGGGCACCAATTGGAAATGGATATGGTGTCTCCCTTATTCTTACCGCATCCAACATATTAACGGATATCACCCACTGGAACAAAATCAATCCCATTACGGCAGGAACTCTATTCAAAGGCAACCATCTATTAGGATCAATTATTACCTTTATTGTAGGAGACTTATTCTCCTAATTATTTTCCTTCCATATTGGTTGTATCCGTTTCCTATATGTATGGTTGTATTCTTCCATTGAAACTTAAGGAAATAAAAACAATTCATTCAGTTTTTATCATGGTATCAAAGCGTGGTTCACGTTCTTTCTTTTTTTCTTCCTCATAAAAAAAAAAACGTTCTTCACAAACTGGAAGAAGATAGGAGCTTCAATCTTCAGGCCATATTCACCGACATGGCTGACGCTCAGGAAAAGGTCCAGAAACTAATTTCTGACCTATCTTCTCCCTACTTTCTACACTCGGCTGATCACCCCCGTACCCCTCTTGTTGATATTGCCTTGACCCACACCAACTATGGGTCTTGGAGTCGTGCAATCACCATGGCACTTTGCGCGAAAAATAAACTAGGCTTCATTGACAACTCAGTGCCATGTCCATCAGACCCGGATATTCAGCCTCTTTGGAAACGCGTGTCAACGATGGTCCTCTCCTGGATGCTTAATAGCATCAGCAACACGATCACACCGAGTCTAGCCAGTTGCCGCACGCCGTATGAACTATGGTGTGATCTTGAGTCAAGGTTCACTCAGGGCAACCATGCTACAATCTTCAAAATCCAAAAGGAAACCTCCAACCTTCAGCAAGGTAATCTCGATATTACCAATTATTACAACACATTCAAGACGCTTTGGGATCAACTTGATGGTATAGATCCGCCTCCGGCTTGTACGTGTGGCACCGCTAAGGCATGGCATACAAGAATATCGAATGAACGTGTATATCTGCTCTTAATGGGCATCAACGAACCATACCACGTTCTTCGAACTCAGATTCTCGCCATGGACCCAATTCCCGACCTTGGGAAGGTTTACGGCTTATTAATCTCGGAAGAACAAACCAAAAGTTCTCCGCTCGTCGTCACTACCCCACACATGCAGGAGGACTCGGCAATGACAATGATCAGTCAAAGTTTTCAACCTCAACAAAATAAATCAAAACACAAGGATGGGCAGCAGCACAACTCTCAAGGTCAGTGGTTTTCTTCATCAAATCAGCCGAGGGTCCAGCAAACTAGACAACTGCCCCCTGCTCATGGCGACCAGCCACGCCAACCACAGAAGGTCCAGCCTCCCAACCCACGAACTCGACCAGGCTACGATCCGAACGCACTATGTAGTCATTGCAACCGTACGGGTCATTATAAGTCGGGTTGTTTTAAGCTTATTGGGTATCCTGACTGGTTTTTCAATCGTCTTCCCAACCAATCATCTGGTCGGTCCAATTATGCAGCCGTCATGGAATCCAATCTTCACTCGAGTCCTGCCGAGACGTCCCAAGCACATGACTTTTACGCCAATCCATCTGCTTTTTATACCGGTAATACCAATTTAATTTCCCATGATTGGATTATTGATAGTGGGGCGACAACCCATATGACACCTCATCTATCCCTTTTTAACTCATATACAGCTACAAAAAAAATTTTACCCGTTAAATCCGCTTCTGGTTCTACTCATACTATCTCACATATTGGCAATATCACTGTCACCCCTTCTATCACATTAGTTGGTGTATCACATGTCCCTAGTTTTCATTTCAATTTGCTATCTGTCCAACAATTATCCCGTGATCTCAAGTGCATTGTGTTTTTCTTTCCTAATTTCTGTCTTTTTCAGGACCTCAAATCGAAGACTGTGATTGGAACGGGCGAGGCACGCAATGGCTTGTACTACCTCCGCAACTCATCCTCCACTGCCCTCGCCACTCCGTCCGATGATTCCAGCCTATGGCACCAACGCTTAGGTCACCCAGCAACCACTAGTTTACCTCGATCTTTTAATTACCGTCATGCTACTATTTCACCTTGTGATGCCTGTTTACGTGGCAAACATACTCGCCTCCCTTTTAATTTAGTTCTCAATAAAAGTAATATTCCTTTTGATCGTATATTTGTAGACACTTGGGGTGCTTATCATACTGTTTCTACTTGTGGGGCACGTTATTTTCTTACCATCGTTGATGATTGCACACGCACTACTTGGGTGTACTTATTGCGTTACAAATCGGATGCTCTTTACAAAATCCAATTTTTCCTCAATATGGTCAAAACACAGTTCAATGCCAACGTCAAATGTTTTCGGTCAGATAATGCCCTTGAATTTTTATCCCGTCCAATTCTCAAGTTATTTCATGACCATGGGATTTTACAAGAATTAACTTGTGTTGATACCCCTCAACAAAATGGCGTGGCCGAACGTAAACATCGCCACATCTTAAACGTGGCACGATGCTTACGCTTTCATGCTCACCTTCCCATCAAATTTTGGGGCGAGTGTATCCTAACCGCAGTTTATCTCATTAACCGCACCCCCTCACAAACTTTAAAAAACGTCTCCCCTTATGAAAGACTTTTTCACAAAACCCCCAATTACAAATATTTACGTGTTTTTGGATGTCTTTGTTATGCACAAACATCCCGTGTCGGCCGTGACAAATTTCAAACCCGTGGTGTTCCTTGTGTTTTTTTGGGATACCCCCCACGCCACGGTGGCTACCGTCTTTTCAATCTCGACACGAACACTTTTTTTATCTCTAGGGATGTCACTTTTTTTGAGACTATTTTTCCCTTTCACATCCAAAGCCCCCATTATATCCCGCCCCCCGCAACTCCACCGCCTAGCCTTACTGACTTATATTCAATTGAACCACTTAGCTCTCTCAACCAACCCAACCCCCCTCCTTCCGCTACCTCTAATATCATCCATCCTAGCCCACCTCCCTCACCTGATCCATCCCCTACCGACCTGCCTCCACTCCCCATTAATCCTCTATCCTCAGACTCCTCTTCCCCCGCCATTCCTTCTCGGCCAACCCGCACTCATCTGCCCCCGAGCTACCTTCAGGACTATATATGCCCCACTCTCCCCTCAGCCACTGCTGCCTCCACCTCTGCTCCGACTCAGTCTTCAGGTACGGTCTATCCACTTAGTAATTTCATTTCTTATTCCCATCTTTCACCATCCCACTTCGCGTTTATCTCCGCTTTATCTAATTCTCATGATCCCTCTTCGTATAATCAGGCCATCAAGCATGCCCACTGGCGTGCTGCTATTTCTAATGAACTCAATGCACTTGAACAAACCAAAACATGGGTACTTGCTTCTCTTCCCCCTGGAAAAAAATCAATTGGCTGTAAATGGGTTTTTAAAACTAAATTAAAAGCAGATGGATCCATAGAACGTTACAAAGCCCGCTTGGTCGCCAAAGGCTATACTCAAGTTGAGGGCTTGGACTATCATGACACCTTTGCTCCTGTCGCAAAATTGGTCACTGTCCGCTGTGTGTTGGCTATTGCCGCTACTCGTAACTGGCATCTACACCAATTAGACGTTAACAATGCCTTCTTGCATGGAGACCTTGACGAGGATGTTTACATGTCTCTTCCTTCAGGATATGGTCGACAGGGGGAGACCCGTGTCTGTCACTTACAAAAGTCCCTCTATGGACTCAAACAGGCATCTCGTAATTGGTACTCTAAACTGTCCACAGTACTTCTATCGGATGGTTTTACACAATCCCAAGCTGATCACTCTCTATTTACTCGGCAAACTGGCTCTATTATTCTCGTTGTTCTTGTTTATGTTGATGATTTGCTTGTTACAGGCAATGACTTACCATCCATTCGCCGCTTACAACAATTCTTGTCGAGTAAATTTCAGTTAAAGGATCTTGGGAAGCTCAAATATTTTTTAGGCATTGAAGTGGCTCGCTCTGCCAAAGGTATTTTCATTAATCAGCGCAAATATGTTCTTGACATCCTCGCCGACGCGGGGCAATCCGGCTGCCGTCCAGCCTCTTCTCCTATGGAACAACATCTTAAGCTCTCGGCTGATTCCGGTGATCCCATCTCAGACTCGAGCTCCTACCGCCGGCTCATCGGGCGCCTAATATATCTCACCATTTCGCGCCCCGATATCACGTTCGCCGTCAATTTACTCAGCCAGTTCATGCATACACCTCGGGTTCCTCACTTTGATGCTGCCATTCGCATACTTCGCTACCTCAAGGGCTCCGTCTCTCATGGCCTACTCTTCTCTTCCAGTTCGGCCCTCACTCTTACTGGCTACACTGACTCGGATTGGGCTAGTTGTCCCATGACTCGTCGCTCCACCACCGGTTATTTCATTACTCTTGGTACCAGCCCCGTTTCATGGCGCACAAAAAAGCAAAGTGTCGTGTCCCGCTCTTCCGCTGAAGCCGAATATCGGGCCATGGCCTCGACCACTTGCGAATTGTTATGGCTTCGCACTTTGCTTCACGATTTAGCAGTTCCAGTATCCTCCCCAATTACTCTACATTGTGACAATCAAGCAGCCTTACATATCGCCCGGAATCCGGTCTTCCATGAGCGCTCCAAACACATTGAAATCGACTGCCATCTCATTCGTGAACGGGTTCAACAAGGTCTTCTTCACCTTCAACACATTGCCTCAGCTGCCCAATTAGCCGATGTTTTCACTAAGGCCTTGGGTGTTGATCATTTCCGTATTTTGACGTCCAAGCTGGGCATTACGTCCCTCCATGCTCCATCTTGAGGGGGAGTATTAACGGATATCACCCACTGGAACAAAATCAATCCCATTACGGCAGGAACTCTATTCAAAGGCAACCATCTATTAGGATCAATTATTACCTTTATTGTAGGAGACTTATTCTCCTAATTATTTTCCTTCCATATTGGTTGTATCCGTTTCCTATATGTATGGTTGTATTCTTCCATTGAAACTTAAGGAAATAAAAACAATTCATTCAGTTTTTATCACAACACTTCGTTTGGCTTGCATCGCAAGACCCGCTACAACCTCTTTCTACGCCATATCATTACCTGCCCCTTTTGTGTGTGGTGTCCCTCTGAGATAGAAAATGTTTGTCATGTGTTACGTGACTGCGGTCGTGCTTTTGCCATCTGGAATCTCCTCCAATTCCCTTTTTCAAATCATTCAGATAATCCTTTCGATTGGATCTTGGCGAACTCAGCGTTAAGGGGTACTCACCACTCGGGTATTCCTTTCAACATCATCTTCCTTTTTGCCATTTGGCCTAGATGGAATGATCATAATCGCTGCATCTTTGAGCATAATTCCTACTCGAATTTCTCGGACCCCTCCCTGATTGTCAAAACAATCATGAGCAAAGCTTCAGAATGGTTCTTTATGGTCCGACACAAATCCATCACTTGTAAATTTATTCTTTAATGGGGTTAGATGATTAGCACCCTTCATTATGCTAGGGTCTAGCACTATCATGATTATCAATACAAACATTAAGCGGAAACTAAATAAACAAGAATGGCGTACCTGGATCCAGTAATGCGGAACTCTAGCGATCCGATAAGTGATTGTAGCGACCATGATTTTACTAGACCATTAAGGCCTAAGTGGAAGACGAGTTTCTCTCCCTTGCCTTTCTTTCTAGCCTCTTAGTATATCTCGTTAAATTGATAGAACCTTAGATGCTCATTTTATAGGCAGAGAGAGGACTGGTTTCCTTATTAAACGTTATACTTAAAATAGAGCCTATTTAGGAAACAACTTTTTTATTTGACCAATAGAATAGAATAAAGATATGGAAAATCTTATTAAATTCATAATCAATATGTGCCATATAAAATATGTGGGCCACCACAATGACTAAATCAAAATTCAGTCTTACATCACTCAGAAAAGGGACGTCCTAGTAGGCTGGGTTCCACCTGGCACTAACCGGTTCAAATTAAATACCGATGGAGCTTTCACCTTGAAAACATGGGCTGCCTCCACTGGAGGGCTTATTCGAGACCACCATGGCCATTGGGTTGGCTGTTTCCACAGGAATATGGTTGCAACCTCCAGTCTCATGGCGGAATGCTGGGCCTTGAGGGATGGGTTAGCTTTAGCAAAGGAGGAAAATATTCATAATATTGAAGTTGAAGTTGATGCACTGACTGTTACTGATCTTATCAAAGATAACAATACCGAAAATCACCCGCTTGGTAACATATTGAATGATTGCAGGTCTTTGATGCATGAGCTTGAGGTGTTCGGCATCAATCATATCTATCGAGAAGCTAATAGCTGTGTGGATGCGTTGGCAAATTACTCACCGATGTCGGTGGGAGATTTACATATCTACCTTTATCCTCCTAGTTGTATTGCGACTTTATTATATGCGGATTTGATTGGGGTTGCATACCTTAAAATTGTAAACGCTTAATTTTAATTATTGAATCGTCTTTTGCCAAAAATAGAGAGGCCGGTGTTGGATTTGCTGAGTTACTGTTCATTTGGACACTTTACCGAGCTGTATTTGAGACTCTTGGAGAGCCCGTTTTGGATTTTTGGCTATCTAAAACAGCCAAAGTATTGTTTGTCAAAACTGCAACTCTTTTTTTTTTTTTCCTCTCGGCAAACGAAACTTTTATAAACTCGAAAGGGGTACATCAAGGGAGAACAAGATAAGTACATGAACTTACACGAAAGAAAAGGAAAGTAAAACAAACATCTAACAGAAAATTGGATGTAAAGACACCTAAACAAGAATTACAATTTCACCTTACGGATTCCATCAAGATATTCCTTAAAGTCCTCCATATTTTAGGATTCCACTTTTGTATAAATACAAGAGCCTATGTACATATTATTATTGAATTCAATATATATAACTCTGATACTATATTCTAACAGTGGCGTTGTTGAAAACATAGTCATTCCTGATCACCAACCATAAGGACCAAAGTGTAGCAAAGAAAGATACTTCCCAAATGTGTTTCTCCAGATTACTGAATCTATTATCAAACCACCAGGTAGATAGGCCGCCAAAGATGATAGGCAAACCCACTTCACATGCCACCAATCCAAAATCAATGACCAAACATCCGAAGCGAATTGACAAAAGATTGTCTTGAAAACTATTCCAGTTAGCCTCTTTTGGACTAATTGGAATGTTAGAAATGAAATGGTATTCCAAGGGGTTTATCAAAAATGGCAAAGGGTTTTGGATCTAGACCATTCGCTTTCATTTACAGCTCATCGTGTACAATAGTACTATTTTACAAATTAAAAATTACGTTGATTGGATACTGTAACTCAAAATTCCATTTGTTCCTAATAAATGAACAACAAGTATACTTTTGAAAACAACATTAAAATAATTTAGTTCAATAATTTTCTTATGCACATGGAAACAGGAACGGAGGTAGCTAGTGGGGATGGGGTAGGTGCCACCCCACCCCCCATTTCTAGCCATTTTGTTTTTATGTTTACGATAAGGTAATTCGGTTATGGACTTTATGGTATTCGGACAAACTCATAATTGTTACAGATATTGTGAATGATTTTTTTAATTTTTTTTAAAAATAATTGATTTGGATGATAGCCGTGATATCACACCGCCTTATTTGTGAAGAGATTTTAGAAAAAATCCAATCTTACTGTTCATTGATACAAAAGAAACCCTTTTATACAATGGGAACTCTTAACCGACTTACTTCATACAACTGGCATCTAACTCCACTAACTATTATTCCACTAACCAACTAATTACTCCACTAACTATTATTCCACTAACCAACTGATTACAACAGAAATATACTCAGGTGTGAGCTAATCATATAGAATTAGAGTGTGTACTGCTCAGGTGAACTCATACTCTTATCATCCCCCCTCAAACGGATGGGTGATGGAATCACCAGAAGTTTGCTCTTGAGATACTAGAAGCGAGTAATAGGTAAAGTTTTTGTAAAGACATCTGCCAGCTGATCGGAAGTAGGAATGTAATGAAGAGACAAAGTGCGAGCTGCAACACGACCACGAATATAATGGCAATCAATTTCAATATGCTTCGACCGGGCGTGAAAAACAGGGTTATTGGCCAATGCAATGGCAAAGGTGTTATCACACCAAAGGATAGGAGTAGGGCCAGCAGAAATATGCAAATCACGGAGAAGCATTTGAATCCAGCTTAGCTCGGCAGCAGCGTGAGCAAGAGAACGATACTCAGCCTTGGTGGAAGAACGAGAGACTGTGGATTGTTTCTTGGCAGACCAAGAGAATAGGTTAGCTCCAAGAAAAACACAGTAACCAGAAGATGACTTGCGATCAGTACAATACCCTGCCCAATCAGAGTCAAAAAAGGCCTGAATCTCAAAAGAAGAAGGCTGGTAAATTAAACCATGATCAAGGGTACCCTTAAGATATCGGAGTAACCGCTTGACCGCTGCAAAATCACCATTAGTGGGAGATTGCATGTGCTGACAAGCTTGATTGACAGCGAATGCAAGATCTGGGCGTGTAATGGTAAGGTACTGAAGAGCTCTTTACAACGCTCCTAAAAAGATTGAGAGAAAACGGCAAGGAGGATTCAGTAGTGGATGTAGTCTAGATCACAGAAGGAGAGATACAAGGCTTACAATCAGCCAAACCTGCCTTGTGTAAGATTTCCATTGCATATTTAGACTGCTTCAGGAACAAACCTTGGGCACAAGGTTGTACAGAAATGCCCAGAAAATAAGATAGAGACCCAAGCTCCTTCATAGAGAATGCAGAGTGCATTTGAGCAAACAAATGATCAATATGTGAGGTAGAATTTCCAGTGAGAATGATATCAACATAGACTAATAGGATAGTTAGGACATCAGCTGTCTTGTACACAAAAAGAGAGGTGTCACAATGACTATTGATAAATCCATGTTGGAGAAGGAAAGAAGAAAAAGTAGAATACCATGCCCGAGGGGCTTGTTTAAGTCCATACGGGGCTTTATGTAGTTTACAGACATGTTTGGGTTGAGTTGAATCAACAAAGCCTGGCGGTTGACTCATATAGACCTCTTCTTCAAGTTTGCCATGGAGAAAAGCATTCGAAATGTCTAACTATTTTAGTGGCCAGTTATAATGCAGGGCTAAACATAATAGAATTCGAACCATTGGCTGTTTAGCCACGGCTGAAAGTTTCTTGAAAATCCACCCCTTCTTCCTGCAAATACCCCTTAGCAACCAACCGGGCTTAATGTCAAGCAATACTGCCATCAGAATTTTTCTTGAGCTTATAAACCCACTTGCAACCAATGACATGTTTACCAAATGGTAAGGGCACCAAGGACCAAGTCTGCTGGGTCCGTAAGGCCTGAAACTCATCATGCATAGCCTGAGTCCAAGCAGGAGTTTGAAAAGCTTCTTGGTAAGTAGATGGTTCAAGAAACTCAGAAGGAGAAGTAGTAACTGCTAGACAGTGAGGATTGGTTATCTGATTTTTGGCTTTAGACCTAGTAAACATAGGATGAGGAAGAGATGGCTTTTTGGTTGGTGGAGGTAAAGATGGAAGATGAATTTCTAAGGACTGAATTGGTATAGCAGGAGAAGAGGAGTTGAAAGGTAAAGAATCAGGACAAGATATTGAAGAAAAAGTGAGAGAAAAAGGTAAAGAATCAAGATAAGGAATTCCTGGGATTCTGGGAAGGAAAAGGAGTAGGTGGGATAATTGGGAGTGGGTGGGGTAATTGTTGGTAGAAAAATGGGCCACGTAGGAGGAGAAAAATGTGACTGGGAACAATTGGGTTATGGTGGAAAATAATACACACATTAAGAAAATTACTTGTTGGACACGCGTGCGCACACATTTTTTATAAGGCCACATAGAATAATACTCAAAATTTTATGGATATTTTTCTAAATTTTTGTGAAACCCAGAATGGGTCCGAACTCATTTTTTCTTACGTGATTTCTTGTAAATATTTCTTGCAAATAGCAGGGCTCGGGAAAAAAACCTATTGATGGTATTTGTGTAATATTGAAAGAGTGAGGGTACATTTTAAGAGTAGGAGAACACATGCCAACTCTTGGATTAATTCAATCAATCCTAGCTATTGCAACAACTTATCTTTTGGGAGACCTTACACTTTTTGTTTTGTATTCTTACTGGTGATTTTTGATGTACAAAAATTTAAAAACATATAACAAATTAATAATTGGGAAATAGCAGATTCCCTCAGGTGGTGTTCTGGCTAAATAAGCCACTCGGCTTATTTTTTTGTTTTTGAATTTGTTAGTTTCACGTTAAATTTTTATGGATTATTCGGTCGTTTTAATGAGAGGAATCACATAAGTAAAATGTTATAGTCTAGACTTAATTTTTTTTTTAATAAAGAGACAAAAATCAACTAAAAAGCCAAAAATTTTGGCTTTATTAAAAAAAGTTGAGTTTGGATCACAATTTTTTACTTTTCTGATTCCTTTCGTCGAGACGAACTAATAATTCACAAAAATTTGGCGTGAACTTACAAATGCGAATAAAATTAGAATAAAAACAAAACAATAATCCAAGTAGACTTATTTAGCCAAAACACCCGGTACGTCATGTACGTATAAGTTCTATGTTATGATAAACATGTACATAAGAACAAACAGTAAAGCGAATCATGCAAGAACATGGAGATTGTGGTTTTCCGCTCAAGTTCAAAGCAAGAAAATACTTCACGTACAAGGGATGACGAGAATTTACTATGAACTAAAGAGATTTTGAAGAGCCAACAATAATCGGCAACTCTTGAATCATGAGGCCACGGCATCAAGAAATAACCAAAAAAGGAGGCCGAAAATCCCCTAGATGTTTTCTATTTTATTATAGGAGAGCACAAAATTGGATTTCATGTCCGAAATAAATTGAGTGGTCCCGTTCCGTTAAATTTCTTATTTTTTAAGCACTTATTTCCTGTTTTACAGGATATGTTATATATTCTCTCATAATACATCACATTTAATTCAAAAAATAAGTACTCATTTAAAAAATAAATACTTATTTTTCTTAGCAGAATGAGGGGCTCATTTAGAATATGCAATTCTCGTCCTAACAGATGCGTACATTCAATTTGGAAACATTAGCCAATCAATCGCATCTTGTGACATTGGAAATAATAGTAATCTATATTTGATTTTTCATTTCTTCTTCTTCTTTCGAAGTCGATTTCTACTTAATTCCAAACAAAATTCAAGGAATTCTTTAACATTCTACTACTTCTCCTATTAATTTCTTTTTTTACTACCTCACTCCACTGTATAAGTATCACACTTCATATTCTTTAGTACTCGCCCAGCCCACCAACCATCCACGATTCCACCATCAAGTCCTTATTTACACTTCATATTCGTTACAAGTTTAGAACCCCACCCACCATCCACGTCCACCGTCAAGTCGTTGCATGAGTCACCAAAGGTTCGATCTAGAACTAACTAAAAATTTACTTTTCCCACCAGTACTACGCTTCGCCAGATCTCTCACTATAACAATCACACTCTCCACCAAAACAGTACTGTGCTAGCTAGCTAGATCCAATATGGGATCACTCCACGACCAGGACCTTCTTCAAAGACCTTTGCTCCAATCCGAAGAAACACTGCCACCGCCACCGACTTTGTTATCGGATCAGTCATCAGATAATCACAAACAGGTGAGCGATGAGCTCGACATGGCATTGTCAAACGCAGACTTGCCGTTTTGGCAACGCATCTGGCCTGCAATTTGGATAGAGCTGAAGCTCCTGCGCCAATTGGCCGCCCCTGCCGTGTTCGTTTACGTGGTGAACTATGTCTTGTCCATGTCTACCCGGATTTTCTGTGGCCACCTTGGAAGCCTTGACCTTGCCGCCGCCTCCCTCGGTAACAGCGGCATCCAATCCTTCGCTTATGGTCTCATGGTACGTATATCCGTATTTCTCTCTTTCTCACATGCATGAATTGGGGGGTCAATTTTAAAAATGTCTTGGATACCGTTGTGTTTTGTCAGGGCCCCAGGACCATACCAATAAAAACAGAAAACAAATTGAGGTGGATCCATTCACGGAGCTGCTATAAACAGGCTGTCAACAGAACTGTGCGATCTGGGCTGCCCGTTTAGGCTTTGGACGGTCCGGATATAAATGAAACTTTTTGAGAAAAAGTTCAATTTTTCTATGGAAAAGTTTTATTAAAATCCAGACCGTCCGAAATACTTTGGACGCTCGAGATTCACCTTTCGTAAACAACTATTCACGGAAAGCTTCGTAAAAAAGTTCTTCTCGAATTATGTTCATTCTGGCCGGTGTACTAATCTATTTTCAAAATATGCTTCATACACACCTTTTAAACTCATATTAACATACACTCTTCCTGCAATAATATTATTCAATACTCTTAGACACCGTCATATGGTGATTCAGATTCCTTTTCCACCACACAATTGGGATGGGACTAAAGACAAAAGTGTAGATCCCCCGCATGTGTGCTGAGAAAGGGCCGACGGTGTGCCTTGGGTGCCGAATAATCTCTCGTTTGAAACCGTGTTTTATTAATTTGTTGACTATATGACATACTAGTAATGGGTCCCAAAGGGCACAGACACTCTTGTGGATCTATTCATAAATTCTCTCGTTTTTTAGTGGGAGATTAGTAGTTTAGTTTGCTAGATAATTACTGTTGCGAGTGCCGATGTTAATTCATCCACTTGAACCCAACAAGAATTGCTAGTATATATATACCAAAAATGGTTCTATATATACGATTGAGCCGACTGCCTTGTCAAAATTCAAAATTTGTCACAAGCTACCACATTATTTTAGACCCCTTAATTTGAACTTATTCCTGTTTTTCACCTAAGAAGGCATGTGAAAACAAAATAAATCTATGAATCATTTCAATTAAACGAGTTGCAAAATCCGTCAAATTTTAAATCTATAAAAAATTAGTCTAAGGTCTACTACAGATGATTGGACCAAGGCCTAGTCCGCTAACATTTCTTACAAGGCTTAGGGTCCATCAGGTAATTTCAAAAGTGCGAGGTCCATTCTTTATTTGTAATAGGACAAAAATATCATCACAAAAAATTATCTTGCTACATCATCATCGGAAAGTTTGCCGAAAATTTGGCCGGTGCCGAGAAGTTGGGCGGAAAAGTCACTGGCGTCGGAGGTCCACCATGAAAGTCGCCGGGCGCCGGCCATAGTGACCGGAGTTGGGGTAGAAGATGTTGACCAACGAAAATCTTGACCAATAAATATGTTGACTATGTAATGAAAATAAATAAATGAAGTTTAACAGATTTGGAAAAATATTATTATTTGTTGATTTTATTGGCATAACATAGAGTCTAGATTTCCATTTATAATCATATTTGTCAGTATTGTTGGCATGATATGAAAAACAAATCTGTACAGATATCATTATTTGTTGATGGTGTTGGCAAAACACAAAATTTAGATTTACACATATGTCTTTGTTGTTGGCAAATATAGAAAATAGTTTTGGACAGATAGTATTATCTGATATTATTGGCATAAGACAGAATCCAGATTTTCATAGATAACCATATTTATGTATCATAACCATTATATGTTTTTTAACAAATAGTTACCATCATTGGTCAACATTTTATTTTAAATCGGTCAAATATCTTCTTTTCCACCGAGTCACCATCTCCGGGCATCATCTCATTCTCCGGTGCTGACGACTTTTTCGATCAATTTTCCAGTGCTGACCAATTTTCCCATAAATCTACACCATATATCTTCATTTCCCAAAATACTTTTGTCTCTGGAATTTCTTTACAATGTAATATCTTTTTGTTTCTATTTTTTTCGTAAGGTTATGCTTTATTTGCTATCAACAGTTAGGAATGGGAAGTGCGGTGGAAACCCTATGCAGACAAGCATATGGAATTAAGAAGTACCATATGTTAGGCATTTATCTTCAGAGATCAACCATTCTTCTTACTGCAACTGGGTTCCTTGTCACTTTAATCTATGCATTTTCCAAGCCCATTCTCATATTACTCGGCGAATCAACAGAGATCGCGTCGATGGCTGCGATCTACGTCTACGGCCTAATCCCTCAGATATTTGCGTACGCCGTGAATTTCCCGATACAAAAATTTCTACAGGCTCAAAGCATCATCAACCCAAGTGCTTACATTTCAGCAGCAACATTAGTTATCCATCTGGTTCTGAGTTGGGTTGTGGTCTTCAAACTTGGGCTTGGGGTTTTGGGTGGATCCCAGATGTTGAGTTTTTCTTGGTGGGTAGTTGTGATATCCCAGGTTTTGTATATAGTGCTGAGTGATAAGTGTAAGTACACTTGGTTCGGGTTCAGTGTACAGGCCTTTTTGGGCTTGCCCGGTTTCTTTAAGCTATCGGTTGCTTCGGCTGTGATGCTGTGTTTGGAGACTTGGTACTACCAGGGTATGGTGTTGATTGTTGGGTTGCTAGAAAATCCGGAAGTGGCTTTGGACTCTCTATCTATCTGGTGAGTTTGTTTATTTCGGCCTGTTTCTTGCTTTTTTCTAAATTATTCGAGGTTAATTCTGGTGATTGCTTGGATCTCAAGTTTTGTTTCAATCGAAAATTTATTGTTTTGTGGGTTTCAATTGCAGTATGACAATTTCGGGATTCGGGATTCGTGATTATGATTTCGTTTGGATTCAATGCTGCGGCAAGGTTAGCCCTATTTACTTTCTCTATACGGTACTGTGTTGTCAATAAGGCAAGAAAATTACAAAAAAAACACACGATTTCTGATTCACATTCCAAGGCACTTTAGCATGTAGAAAGCTGTGTTTTCTTTTCTTTACCGACAACCCATTAGGATGTTATTAACATGTTTTTTTCTCTATACATGAATCTTTTAGGGGAGTGATTTTGCCACTCCCCAAATTGTTAAGAGCACTCACCTAGGAGTTCCAAAATTTACTCACATTGATTTTGCCATTCCTCAAAAGTTAACAATTTGGAGAGTGACAAAGTCAATCTAGGAGTGTCCTTTTTGGGAAAGCGTGTCATTTTCAATTGCTTATATATTTCAATGTGAATGTCAAAAAATATGCAATATGGATCTTATTTGATAGATTATAATTAGTTATATTAAACAAAGTTTTCAAAATCACATAAAACTTCATAAATCGAAAGATATAAGCATTTGAAAATGACACGAAATCACAAAAATGTCACTCATTTTGGAGCGGAGGGAATAATATTTTCTTCCCGACAATATCTTAATTTTGATAAAAACATACATATCTCTATTTGTACCAAAGATAGTCAGTTGATTGATGGGAGTAGTTATTGCGAAAGATATGGAGCCTTTCATCTCTCTGTGGGCCGGGAGCCTAGCTAGCTAACATAGTCCCTGCCCTAATAAGGTTAGAGCATCTGCACGAGGCTCGCCTCCTCCATCTTTAAACTAAATTAACGAGCAAAAACCTTCAAAACACTAAAAAAAGCCCCAACATCAGACTTAACAAATTCATCACCAAATTACAAAATTTATGAAATTGCTACAGTTACTCGGCTGATCAAACGAGTCCCTATTCACTCGTTTTCTAATAAATCCCAATATTTTATTGGGGAGACGGTGGAGCCGAGGACCTTGCTGAACCCATGCCTATTGCTCCTATCACTTTCAATTGCTGAAGTTGAAGGATCTTTAGAGATGGAGTCGATTGACCTTGATGATCAATCTTCAGCTTCGTGTTCCTGGTAGAGAGAGAGAGAGAGAGAGAGAGCAGTTTGGTATATGCTCTGTTCGTCTTTGGGAAGGATATTTGGCAGGCCGGGCGGCCTTTCGGTGTCTTTCAATGGGGAGCAGTGAGGGCACGTGGAACAAGATGGGCTTTGGAACAACTAATTGAAGGGCTGAGATGAATTACTTCTTTCAGTGGTGAGGGCACGTGGAGCCGATTGTGATTGGGTCCGGTGTACACTGTGATTAAGTGTGAATATTTTATTAAGAAGAGAGTGAGAATAAAGAGTCTGATTTTGTATGATTATGTGAAAGTCACTGGCTAAAGTAAAAAAAGTAAGTTTTGAGGATTAATTTGGTCCAAAATTTATTGAGTCTGTTGCGGATGCTCTAAATCCATATATTGAAGCCATGATACCTCCCGCTGGTCAAGGAGATCTGTCTGTCCTAGGCAGTAATGACACGTGACAAAATCATGTTTGACATAGCCAATGGACAATTTACATAGGTGGAGACACGTGGTAATATGTGAGAATATATGTAATTCCTTCAAGTAAAGAAAAATGGGTGGTTGTTGCAAATATTTAGATATTGGGGTTCTATAACAAACACTTTTAGGTCATATTTAATAATCATTCTATTTTCTGCTTTCATTTTCAGAATTCTTAAAAATTAATTTTGAAAATTTGTTTGGTTCACTACTTCCATTAGTACTGTCAGAAGACTCATGACCCGACATTTAACAACTCTCAATTGAAAAAATCAAAAGGGAAACATTGGGGGAAGAAAAAAGAGATCACCTTTTTTCTTGATCATTAGAGATCACCTTATCACCATCTTTTTCCTACGTACTTTCTTTTAACATTTCACCCATTTAAAAGGGCATTTATGTCCTGGAATTCTGACTCCACCAATTACAGGTAACATTACTTTGTCTTTAAACGTAACAAATAGTATTTCTTCTTGCATGATTATTCCATGTCCCTCGCTATCTTTTAAGAGAGAGAAACTTATTCACCAACGGAGTCGTGATCAAGTTTTTCGTGGATTCATGCAATCACAGTCGTTCGTTTCTGAAATCAATGGTTGAGATTGCTTTTCAATTTTGACTGGTAAAAAAAATTAATTTTTTACTTGTCAAAATTGGTTTTCAATCTGTTGAATTATATTCCATGCCCTGCCCTGCTCAGTAGCTTTTGGTAGGTTTTCTGGATTAATTCAATTGCTCTTATTTAGTACTTGTAGCATCTTATGGTTTCTATTCAATTAGTGACCGTATACTGAAGTTTTTTTCCCCTGGTGTTGCGAATGATGTAAGAACGATTAGGGCGGACAAATGAACAAAATTGCTCGGGTTTGAGTTTGTGTCTGTTTGTTAAAAGCTCGCTTGAGATTGGTTTGTTAAATAAACAAACCAAGCTTGAACTTCTTTTTGAAACTAGTTAAAGCTTTCAAACCAAGCTTCGACCAGCTGCTACTTGGCTCATTGGACTTGTGATGTTTAAAATTTGAAGCTACTCGTGATCAGCTTGGTTAAAGCTTGTTTGAGATCGGTTCGTGTTATAAAGAAGCTATGCTCGAACGGATTTTTACAGCTTATTAAGTTTTTAAACCAAGCTTGTCAACTATCAAATGTTCAGCTTGTTAGGTTTGTTTATCACCCCTACTTACAGTTGAGATTTTGGTGATATGAGTGGTCAAACGGAGCATATATAGTAGTCATGATGGACCGGGGCTCCCGACCCCAACTTATAAAAGACTTAATTGTTATGCCTGTATTTAATAGACATTATTTCAGGTGATATAATTAGCCCTTAATATTTTCCAAAAAGTACTATTTACGAAATATTTATAATCCTGTGTTATTCCATCATGGTACCATTTAGGTTTTAGTGCATGTCGAAATAGATGGCCTAGCAAGAGATCATTTCTTTTTTTCACTTCATGATAAAGTGCTTCTTTTTAACTGGTGGGTTTGGATTGTAAAACCAATCTCAGGTTGTTTTGAATACTATTGAAAAGCAAAGGAACTAAAAGTTACTGGACAGAAAGTAAAGATTACAGGCAGTTTGAATTCCTTGTTTTCTGTTGAACAATGGGTTTTGCGCTCTTTTGCTACTCACTTTAACGTTATTTTGAATTTTTAGTTGGGTTACAGTTTCATTGTCCTTTTACTGTCCAAACATTAACAATTTGACATTGTGTTTATAGAGTGAATCATCCACCTTTGAAAGTTGTGATTAACAAGTATGGAAATCTTATTATTCATCTGTATGAATGCAGCGTCTGGGAATGCTTTCAAAGGAATTCTGACCAGTCTTCCCAAGCAGGGAGGTGGGGAGTTTGGAAAGTTCTATAGCCTGCCAGCTTTGAATGATCCAAGGATTGGTAAATCTCTTAATACCTCTTTTTATGGAGAAAATCACTACATGATATAGTTCTGATATCAAAAGGGAAAATAAAGAACAGGTTGCACTTGTTATTAGACACCACCTCACTCTTAATTAAGTGATATACTATGGTGCATAAGATAACATTTGAAATCATTTCTCATATCTTCTTCCCTTTCACATACTGCATGCATTAGTTTCCAGTTGTATAAATTACTTTTCTTGATTTTAAACCAGGTTTGCTCTTTGTTTATATTGGTTTCTTAAGTTTTGTATACAGCTGGGATGTCTTTAGAATGCCTTGCAGACATCTTTCTCATAGATTTAACATTACAAAGTTGTCTTCTGTTGTACGCCACTAATCAAATGTTTCTTTGTTCCACATTTCTGCATAACAGATAAGCTGCCATACTCTATTAGGATCCTTCTTGAATCAGTGATCCGTAACTGCGACAACTTCCAAATCACCAAGGAGGATGTGGAGAAGATAATCGACTGGGAAACTACTTCTCCAAAGCAAGTTGAAATTCCATTCAAGCCTGCTCGTGTTCTCCTGCAGGTACGGGTCATGACAAATTTACATTGGCTCATGGATTTAATGGACATGTATTCTAGTTCTAATGAAACTGCTTTCTCCAGGATTTTACTGGTGTACCAGCTGTGGTCGACCTTGCTTGTATGCGTGATGCCATGAACAAGCTTGGTAGCGATTCTAAGAAGATCAATCCTTTGGTGAGCATCATTCTCGTAAACTGCCTTTGTGTTCTCTAAGAATTGGGCTTATTGAATTCCTCCAGGATGTTTAACCCACACATTCGTCAACCTTCTTATCCCAAGAGCGATCCAGTAGTATCTATGTGGCCCAGGAACTTAAAGAATTTAGATCATTAACTTGTATGTGATGTTTTTCCTAATCCCTCTCTCCCACTGTGCATTAACTCTGTAATTTCTGGTCAAGAGTTCTGTGGAATCCTTGAAATCTCCATGAAATGTAATCTTACAAGACTAAACTTGGTGCCATTCTACAAATGCATTTCTTACCAGTTGTGTCCAAAAAAATCATGTTCCAGAACATCAACTTTGTATTTCAGGTCAATAGTTCCGAGGAATCCTTGAATCTTGATGAATTGTTAATTTACAGGAATAGCTTGGTGTCATTCTGCAAATGCATTCATTCCAGTTTTGTCCCAAACAACTATGTTCCTGTACCATGGCATTACCATTGGGATATTGTTTGTCCTGCTTCATTTTTCCTTTAACAGGAGGTGTTGACAGAGTATCTTGCATGTAGGTTCCTGTTGATCTTGTCATTGATCATTCAGTACAAGTTGATGTCACAAGATCAGAAAATGCAGTGCAGGCAAATATGGAACTTGAATTCCAAAGGAACAAGGAAAGATTTGCTTTTCTGAAATGGGGGTCAAATGCTTTCACAAATATGCTTGTTGTTCCTCCGGGTTCTGGTATTGTGCATCAGGTATGGGGAACGCAGCATCTTTTACAAATTTTAGGTTCAAAGTTCAAACTATGGAATTGTTTCTCTCTCTCTCTCTCTCTCTCTCTCTCTCTCTATATATATATATATATATATATATATATATATATATATATTGTCTTGCGGTAATTTTGAACACCATTTTCTTGTTTTTGTTTCAGCTTTTGTTTTAACACCATTTTCTTGTTTTTGTTTCAGCTTTTGTTTTGATATAATGGTTTTTGTTTCATATATTTTGATAGCGGGAAGTGACCTTTCATAATTTTAGTTGTCTCATGCTTTTCAGTTGTCTCGCCATTTGTTTTCATACTAAATGTTGTGACATTACTTTCTGATTTTGTAATGTATTCAGGTTAATCTTGAATATCTTGGCCGAGTTGTATTTAACAGAGATGGCATGCTCTATCCGGATAGTGTGGTTGGAACTGATTCCCACACTACTATGATAGACGGTTTAGGAGTTGCTGGCTGGGGAGTTGGAGGTATTGAAGCAGAGGCAGCTATGCTTGGCCAGGTAAAATAGTTTCATTCATGTGATGAAACTCTAGGAAGGTTTGTTTTTCCAGTCCTAGGATTGAAGATTGATGGTTTGTCTTGATTTGCTTATGACCTAGCCATCACCATGCTACCTTGTTTATGAATTATGATGGTTGTGGCTGTTGTATAAGCATGTGAGTACATGCATTTTCCTAGTTAAGGGGTGATGTAGCACCTGATGAGATATGACTGAAATAGCATATGCTTATTGTCAACAATACAGCTTATGGCCACACATGCTTGAAGTTATAATTTCCTGCATTCCATATTGCTTATACTCTAATACTCTTAAGAACACGGATAGGGAGCCGGACACGAGATTGGGGAGACATGGGACATTTTTGATATTCTCAAAACATCAGGACGACTGACATTCAAAAAATATTGATGGTCAATTTGTAATAGGGCAGGAGGATTTATTTCTTGCTGCCCCTCTTCCTTTGGGAAGGGCAGCCGGCCAGGATAATTGTTTAGGCCTTCGTGGGTTCAGTCTTAACGATAAACTTTCCTGCTGTATTAAGCAGATTTTCACTTATTGGTATCTTGAATAAGAATCATAGAAATACATATGACGGGTCATATATGTGCTAGGTAGGTTGGGGTGGTGTTCTTAAAGCTGAGGTGTTTTGGCCTTTTTAGTCAAGAACTTTTTTTTTCCACGGATTTTTAGTTAAGAACTTAATAACAATATATTGCTGCTTCTAATCATGTTGAAGTTAGGCCCCTCCCTTCTTTCAGGTCTTTTAAAGGCACTCACTTGTAGAGGAACACCTTTTAGCCTTTTGTTAGCATCTGATGCTCTGAAGGTTATTTATGCATTAAACTGTTCTTACTGTGGCCTTCCTTTTTTGTATTAGTATACTAATCTAGTAATACGGACTCTGTACGCCCAATTTAACTGTTTAGACTAATGTTTAAATGCATGACGAGAATCATTGTGGGGGGCTGAAATTCACCCTTGACCCTTCTTCCCCTTGTTGAACAGTGAGGGTGCTCACTGAATCTGGAGAGGTTTCTGCTTCACCTGGAGAGGTTTCTACCGAGCCCAGGGAAGTTTCCACGGAGCCTGGGAGGTTCCCACCGAGCTTCACCGAGCTTAGGGAGGTGGCCACTGAGCTTGGGAAGGAGTTTGCTAAGCTGTGGAGAGGAGCTTGCCGAGCTTGGGGAGGTGCCCACCGAACTTGGGGAGGTGCCCACAGAGCTTCACCGAGCTTGGGGAGATGCCCGCCGAGCTTAGGGAGGTTGGCACCGAACTTGAGGAGGAGCTCGCCGAGCTTGGGAAGGTTGCCACCGAGCTTGGGGAGATGCCCACCGAGCTTCACCGAGCTTAGGGAGGTTGACACCGAGCTTGGGGAGGAGCTTGCCGAGCTTCACCGAGCTTAGGAAGATCTCTACCGAGCCTGGCCACCGAACCTGGTACCTGCAAACTGGAGGGGGGTGTTCCTCCGGGGAGAAGCTCCGACGAACAAGTCAGTAAGTGGAGAAAAGAGAAGTTTAGTAAGAGCGTATGGGGAGAAAGAGAGAGAGAGAGGCATGTTCCTCTTCTCTTTTTCTAGACCCTTTCATATGAGGGGGTGGTCTTGTATTTATAAGCAAGGCTTAGAGTGTTGAACCGGTAGGCGGTACACCCACGTGCATCGTACTGTTCGGATGACGTCACATGTCCAAAGATTTGTTTTATCACACCTGTCCGCCACCTGTTCATAGAAGCACTACAAGAAATTTGATCAACACCAGCGCTTTTTCTACCAGCGCTTGCAAAAAGCGCTACAACAGGAGGTCTATGCCAGCGTTTTTCTTAGCCGCTGCTAGAATGGGGATTTTCCAGCGTTCAAATCAAAAGCGCTGGAATAGACCGACCCTTTTCTAGCGCCCAAGCAAAAGCGCTGGCATAGGCCCATCATTTACCAGCGTTTAGAAAAAGCGCTGGAATAGACTCCTTATTTCCCAGCGTCCCAGGAAAAAGCGTGGGAGTAGACCCAATAAAAAAATAAATTGATTGACAAAAATCTAATAATATTACTATATGTTATACATTTTTAATACTCTTCGATCAAATGTGTAGCGATACTCGATCAACTTCATTCTTGGTACGATCGATGAATTACGTAATATGTAAAAGACGAACAGTTCGGATCGAAAAATAAGACTCTTGTGGGGGTTGGGTTGCGATCTAATACTTTAATGCCTAGGGATGCATCAAATGTTGTCCGATTAGGCGGTCGTCGATATCCAATGATCTCCGATTTTGGTGACAATGACGGAATAAATGAGACGTGAAATCCTAATGGTTCAGATCGACCACTGTAAAAATTGATTTGGTAACGACCTTTAAATTCTATACATTCAATGCAACTGTTAATAAACTAAGTCTTGTGTTGTACTTGAACGTATGGTAGCCATCCAACCGCAACACAATTACGACAACACAGACCGTTGATTTTGTTTTTCCTGTTGATTTTATCATTCTCATTAAAAAAATATTTCAATTGGGTTTAGAAAGCTTCTTTATCGAGACACAATTTCATTAACAAAATGGGTTTTTTTTTCCAATCAAGTGTGTAGTGATACCCGATTAACTTTTTTCTTGGTAAGAATGATGAACTCCGTAATATGTAAAAATAGACAATTCAAATAAAAAATAAATACTTTGGTGGGGGTCGGAATGCATCTAACACTTTAATGCCTCGATCACGACACAATCATGATGATCCAATCCGTTGATTTTGTTGTCCTTGTTGATTAAATCATTTCCGTAAAATTTTGCCTCAATTGAAATAAGCAATATTCCCATTAGATGCATTATTTGGGGTCGTGGTGGTAGTGGTTGATAAGCACCCAATAATGCATATTCTTGGTGCTTAAGTCCTCTAGTATGTTGTGTTTGTACATATATGTTGTCGTTTTTATTTGATATTGCACGTAAGGTAGGTTTTTTGTGTTTTTCAGGTAATTCGTATAAATAAGGCGCGTTTGAACACCATGGACATGCCTCGAGGGAGTCCGAGCTTCCAAGACCAAGTGGCGAAGTGCCACCATTCTCTAATGAGCAAGATACGAAGCATCGGGTGAAGTTCGGAAGCGTCGGGTGCCAAGTTTTAAAGCTAGAGGCCATTTCTGCAGTTAACAAGGCGGTATCCATACAACCGTTTTGGTTGTATCCATACGGTGGCCTTATATTTTGGACAGATTCCTGCGTATCCATACACCGTTTTGGTTGTATCCATACAGCTCTTCTACGGAGCATTTCCAACACAGGTGTAACAGCACGGTATCCATACAACCGTTTTGGTTGTATGGATACAGATTGCTTACTGACAGTTTTTCACAGTTTTTCAACCTTCCATATTTGGAAACTTGCTACTTGTAGTATCCTTTTAAGATATTTTGAGAGAGGAAGTTGGTTTTTGTATAAATATCCCTCTCCTCTCTCATAGGAAAGAGTAGTTAGCTTGTAGTTAGTTTTAGGTTAGTCTTTTTCTCTAGGAACTCCATTGTTATGCTTTCAAGCTTTTGTCTTTAATTTGTCAAGAACTCAAGTAAGTATTCGTCTTATATTAATTTCTCGTTTATTAAAGTTGTTCGTATGCTTTAGATCTTTAATGATATCAAGTTTGTTTTTGAATTTGTCGGTTAAATCTTATGTCTTATTTTTCTAGCATGCTTCATCTTCCTGCTATGTGTGAGTAGTCGATAAGGCTTGGCCATGGGGTGAATAACGTCGTGTGACTTTCGTTAATCTTGCCTTTCTCAACTTAAGACTTGAGGTTTGGTTTGGAAATGTGTGTGGTTCACCTTTTATGTAACAAAACTTGTCGATGTTAACCTCTGGTGATCATATGCTCGTACATATGGTTCCGTGAGCTATGTCTCGCCTCGTGTTTGCCAAAAGAACCAAAGAACTTGCTCGCTTTCCAAACCATGCTTCTAGTTCTTGACCTTGATATTTAGTTTGAATGCAAGTCTTGGCGTTGTTAATCTCCGGTGATCATGTGCTCGCTCACATGGTTCCGGGAGCGATGTCACGCCTTGTGTTTAGCTTGTTATTCAAACTCTATATCAAGTCTAACCATTTTCATAGCTAAATCTTCCGGTTGATAGCCTATGCCGTGCGATTCAACCGTGTTTTCGTTGAGAATTGTTGGATGACCTAAGTTACGGGCGTTAGTAACTCCATTGCCTTGCCATTTTTAATTCTTAGTTCAAACTCTTTTTCTAGTCATTTTCATAAGGGCAATTCTCACATTTCAAAGGAAAACTAAAAGTTGGCCGTCTAAACGCCGGAAACCCTTACATCCAATCCGAACAAGCTATATTTGAACTCCCTGTGGATCGACTCGGACTTCCTCACTATACTATGCAAATCTTTAGTTGTAGTCCGGTTAATAAATAATTGAATTTGATGGCCGTTTGGTAAACTTCAACGACAACCGAATGGGCTGTGATCAGTGGTTGGAAAAGATCCTGTAAAATACAAATATAAAAATTACTAAAATAAAGCTTTTGAAATGTTAGTGGAACAAAAATAGAGCATAGAACATAAAAAAATAATTCTCACGGGAGGAATGATTCACCTTTTTATAATAATATAATAATCTACCAAATAGTTAACCAAAAAAAAGATGTTAAACATATGTTATATAATAAATATTTCAAAACATGTAACGGAAATGATGTTTGGTGCAGTGGCTGGAGAAGGTACACGCAGGCGACGGTGAGTTGAAGCTCCAGAGTTCAAAACCTAGTAACGGCAGAGGTGCTCCCCGCCTTTCCCATTTTGGTTTTTGGTAAAGGGGGTCTATTTTTGGTAAGGGGGGTCTATGCCAGCGCTTTATAGCGCTGGGAAACAAAGCGCTGGGAAAAATTAATCTATACCAACGCCCACAAAAAGCGCTGGTACAGTGCTATTGCGGCGGTCATGCATCAGCGCTTTACTTAAGCGCTGGTATAGGACACAAGGGTCTATAGCAGCGCTTTGCGACACCTTTGCCAACACTTTTGGCCGCTGGCATATCCCGTTTTTCTTGTAGTGAAGCTTCCAAAAACTTCTAAACCGACCTTTGGATATTTGTTAGATCTTTAGGGAGTAGAATTCAGTTGAACGTTAGGGAATTGATCGCCTAACGTTAGGGACAAATGACTTCCGAACGTTAGGGAAATGACATCCGAACGATAGCAACGTTAGGGAAAGACGTTAGGGAAAAGACATCCGAACGATAGCAACGCTAAGGAAAAGACATCTGAACGTTAGGAACGTTTGGGAAAAGACATCCGAACGATAGCAACGTTAGGGAAAAGACGTTAAGGAAAAGACATCCGAACGATAGCAACGCTAGGGAAAAGACATCCGAATGTTAGGAACGTTAGGGAAAAGACATCCGAACGATAGCAACGTTAGGGAAAAGACGTTAGGGAAAAGACATCCGAACGATAGCAACGTTAGGGAAAAGACTTCCGAACGATAGTAACGCTAGGGAAAAGACATCCGAACGTTAGGAACGTTAGGGAAGGGTTTTACCAAACCTGAGGAGGTTGCCACCGAGCTTGGGGAGGTCTCCACCGAGCTTGCCGAGCCATGGAGAGAAGCTTGCCGAGCCTGGCCACCGAGCCCGGGGAGGTTGCCTCCGAACCCGGTGCTCCCTGCAGCTTCAGGTGCGAATGGGACCATGAAGTGACGTGTCCACAGCAAAAAGTGAATTGGTCCGCGACCCCTTTGGATGTTCCGAAATTGCGGATTTTTCGGCCCACTATAGTCTTCAAAGTTCAAATTCAAACTAACGGGTCACAGTGGTCTTGTGCATGCTTTCGAAAATGAAGGTATTAATGAGTTCTGTATTTCAGTTCTAATTCTATATCTAACGCACATGCAGCCAATGAGTATGGTGTTACCTGGCGTGGTTGGATTCAAGTTGTCTGGAAAATTACCCAATGGTGTCACAGCTACTGATTTGGTTTTAACTGTGACCCAAATGCTGAGGAAGCATGGTGTTGTTGGCAAATTTGTTGAGTTCTATGGTAATCAAAATTGACCTTTAGTAATTTTCCTCTGCCATGTTTCCATCAATTAGCGATCTAGTGCTCTAAAATATGCTTTATGCAGGTGAGGGCGTGGGTAAAATATCATTAGCTGACAGGGCCACTATTGCCAATATGTCTCCCGAGTATGGTGCAACAATGGGGTTCTTTCCAGTAGATCATGTTACTTTGCAATATCTAAAATTAACTGGAAGAAGTGATGAAACTGTGAGTATTTTCAACATTCATGTGTGGGAATACAACTGATGATCTAGACGCTGATATTGATAATGTATGTTTCATATTCTTGCTTGTACTAGTAGTTTTTACGTGGTAGTTTTCTCTTTTGATAAAACTCAGGTGGCAATGATTGAAGCATATTTGCGTGCAAATAACATGTTTGTCGACTATAGTGAGGTAAGACTTTATGGGTTTGTCTGTCCTTTTACCATTTTAACTTTTTAGTACCAGTTGGGAATCTAACTATTTTTCCCCTGATCTCAGCCTCAACAAGAAAGAGTTTACTCTTCGTATCTACAACTAGACCTTGCTGAGGTTGAACCCTGTATTTCCGGGCCAAAGAGGTACTTGATTTGTGCTACCAGTTGGGAATCTAACTATTTTCCCCCTGATCTCAGCCTCAACAAGAAAGAGTTTACTCTTCCTATCTACAACTAGACCTTGCTGAGGTTGAACCCTGTATTTCCGGGCCAAAGAGGTACTTGATTTGTGCTTCTTCAAACTAGCATTCATCACCTCACAAATTATGTTACTATTTTGATCTGACTACGATTGTTGTTATTCAGACCTCATGATCGGGTTCCTTTGAAAGAAATGAAGGCTGATTGGCATTCTTGTCTCGACAACAAAGTTGGATTCAAAAATGCTTCGTTCGCTCCGATATAAGAGATAACGCTCCAAGCGTAGGGCCTAATATGTCAGTTAAAGCATGATAATTCGGAAATCCGGGATCGTACCCAAAGGAATAATTAATACGGCTTTGCTGGATTTGTAGATGCAAGCAAGGGCTTTCGGCTTTTAGACAGCCAACTTGGTTTTACGTGTGTAGTGGAAATTAAAAGGGCTAAATTGAAAAGCTAATAAACTAAGATAAAAGACAGGTTAGGTTTAGGAATTACTAACACTCACGACTCAAGTTAAAATTGCATTTCTTACCCAAATACGCAATTCAGGATACACAATTAAGGTTCCCGAATCGGAAAATAGAATGGTTCGATCATCAAGTTAGCTCTAAAATCTATTTAGCAAATGCCTCGTGCGTCAGAGCCCCAAGTATCATGTGTGGTAGGTAGGCAATGCTCCTACCTACACATGATCAAGGAGATTAACACCTTAGCGATTTGACAAATAAATCCGAACTCCACATCAATGATCGAATCCAAAGATTTAAACTTTATGGTGAAAAACGCAATTCTATTTGAGCCATGAGGTGTTAATCACCCCATGACCTAACCTTGAAAAACTACTCACCCATATCTATTGAGATAGGAGCAAGTGAAAATCTACTTAACATAATGAAATAACAAAACTTGAAATAAACCAGAGATTAAGATAGATCGGGAGTAAAGAAACAACTTTAATTAAAGCGACAATATCAAAAACTAACAACTAAAGGCAGAAATTAAAATATTTAAAACTGAAAATGAAGAACACTCAAGAACAATTTGAATTGCAATGAAATCTAATCTAGATCTAGAAATTGTACTAAAAAACGTCCTTTACAAAATGATGTCACTCCTATTTATGTCAGCCGCCATCGTGCACGGAATATTCCCAAAATGCTCTGAAAATCCACCTCTAAGCCCCTCGGCATCGATGGCAACGGCCTTAGAGTGCTTCACTATCATGCTCGGCATCGATGGAATGTTTCACCTTACATCAATGCCGAGGCCTTAGCACTGATCCTCTTAAGTGCTTCGGCATCGATGGACTTCCATTCTTCCCATCGATGCCAAGCCCCATAGCTCCATCGCTCTGGCCTGCTTCTTGCCTTGGCAATTCTGCTTCTGCTTTGGCTGGGTAACTTCTGCCTTGGCTGTGCCTTGGCCGTCGGGTCATTTACAGGCCATGACATGCCTTAGGCCTCGAAAACTCCCCTATTTGGCGATTCACCTACAAAACAGAACTAGAACACTCTACAAGCAAACAACGTTAACAAAAACTAATTAGTACTTAAATTAAACTAAAACTAGACACTAACGCACCCTACAATACATTCTCGGGTGCTTATCAGTGACTTTTAAAACTTTAGTAGAAATGAGCTTCTTGTCATGTCATTCCTTAATGAATAACAAATGATTTATTTTGAGCAGTGCAATTTGTTATTTTTTAGATGTTATTTTCAATATTTAATTTCAAATATAGTTTTGGCTTAGCAAGCTCGAATCAATTATGTCATTACTCATTAGTAGGTGTAGGTGATTTAGTGATGATGGCAGAACAGTGTATCGTTCATTACCTAAGGAAATATGAGATAGCTTTAGATGTGCAATGCTAAACTTGTTTTTTAGTTCTTTTGCTAGCTCCATATCCATTGTCAAATCCTGAAATTGCAAGCTTACTCAATCTTTAATTATGATGTAGGGCTTCGCTGTACCAAAAGAGGCACAAGACAAGGAGGCGAAATTCTCGTTCCATGGACAGCCTGCAGAGCTTAAGCATGGTAGTGTCGTGATTGTTGCTATCACCAGCTGCACAAATACGTCGAACCCTAGTGTCATGCTTGGGGCTGGTCTTGTCGCCAAAAAGACTTGTGAACTGGGTCTGCAGGTTAGACTGGGCAGCAGGGTCTTTTGAACTTCTGTTTTGTTAGTTGCCGAGTTCCCTCTTATGCTCAACTCCGATTGGTTTGCAATTGCAATAAGATGATATTGAAGCTCTTTCAGTATTTGTTTCACATTTGTTTAAATGCTAATTCGCCAGGTCAAGCCATGGGTAAAAACAAGCCCCGCCCCAGGTTCTGGAGTTGTTACAAAATATTTACTCCAAAGGTATTTCTTGTAATTTTTGCAGAATCAAGCTTTTTCAACATTCATTTTATCTGATTTGATATTGTTTCCCCATTGGATAAGATAAATACTGTTTTTCTTTTTTGATTTATGTAGTGGGCTGCAGAAGTATTTAAATGAGCAGGGCTTCCATATTGTTGGATATGGCTGCACAACCTGTATTGGTAACTCTGGGGACTTGGATGAATCAGTTGCTTCTGCCATATCAGAGAATGGTATAGTTTCCTTTTGTTTATATTCGAATGCGCACATAAATTTGAGCATCTCACTGCGGCACTGCCTGATTGTCCCTTGTAGTTTCCTTTTGTTTATATTCGACTGCGCACATAAATTTAAGCATCTCACTGCCTACTTTTCCCTGTTGCATGGTTAGTGAATTAATTGACCAAAAGTTCTAATTTAGTAGTGATCCCCTTATGCAGATATTGTTGCAGCTGGAGTTTTATCTGGGAACCGGAATTTCGAGGGTCGCGTTCATGCCCTGACAAGAGCTAACTACCTTGCTTCACCTCCTTTGGTCGTTGCTTATGCCCTTGCTGGATCTGTAAGTAACAATTACAAAATTTCCAAGTTTGTTTTGTTTGTTGTTACATGTGAGCAATCTATTGCAAGTAGGGGTAGGGGGTGGAATCAAAACCAAAATCTTAAGCTTGTTCTTCACTGCAGATAAATATGCACTTGACAATACAACTTGACTAACAGAGATACAATCAATGGGAAACATGAGCTTAAGGAAGAGCATCCTAAGTGCCGAAAGAAGCTTAATTTGAATGCATGAACAGTTAGACAATAAAATAGATATAGTATTTAATCGGCTGTAAGTCAAGTCACACATGATTTTTTCATCGCCCTTTTGGTCAACTGCCTTTTAGTTTCCATGGACGGCCAATGATAAAGTTACGCTGATGCATAGCCTTCCACTCTTGACTATTGCATTGCTGCACTGAGGGTGTTGTTTTAGATGCGTGTATGCTGCACAGAGGAGATGTGTGCTTTAGTTTCACTTCGCTGGCGATAACTCCAGTTTGGCTTCTATGTAGTCTTAACTCTTTTCACTTTTGCATTGGTGACTGTGTAAGTGTTAATAATGTAGAGTTCAAATAAAGAGCATTTAATCAGCACTGAACATTTTGGATGTTTTCGGACACTTGTGCCCATGAAAAGGCTTTTCTGATCTTGTATATGCTGTTTCACTTCTCACGCACAACCCAGCAAGCGAAACATCTGCTGCCTTTTCCATAATGCTTTCATCTAAGGTGAGAATATGATAGCAATAGCGACAGAGGCAGGATTAGTGAGTATGAAGTTGCTAAAACCTGTAAATTATACTCTCTCCGTCCAAAAGTTTTGGTCCACCTTTCCTTTTTTAGATGTCCCATAATTCTTGTCCAGTCAAGGAGAAAAAATGCGACCATTTCCTTATTTGCCTTTCATCCCCATATTCAAATTCAAACACAAAATTGTGGAGGGAAAAATGAATTAGAGTTTAAAAAGTAATGATTGCATTTCAAAAACAAGGGTAGTTTTGGAAACTTATATGTTTTGAAGATTAATGATTGAGTCCCCTTAAAAAGTCCGATTCCCAAAGAGGGATCAAATTTTTGGGAGAGAGGGAGTAGCTTTAAATGACATGATTATCGATTCGGTGTATGTTGTTCTGTAGCGATGCGAAGGGGAGCAGCGATGACTTGTCATATCTAATTCTGCATGCATTTGGTGTTCTAATTTTTCCTTGTTTACAAAGATTTCCCTGTGTTGTGACATGTTTGTACATGTCAATTTTATTTCTATTGTCAACTATAAGGATATTGTAGTGTAGGAAATAGCTAATGTGGTTTCCTGGAAAGAAATAGTGCGTTTTGGCTCATGAGTTGGTCACCTCGTATTATAACTCAAAGAGGCTGGAAGACTCTGATTATCCCACTTTGCATGTATCAGATTTAGGTTTTGTAATGTATTTGGTTGAATCAACCTGCACTTTCTCTCCCTTGAGTAAACTTATATTTATCATCTTAATGGACATCTGTGGTTCTTTTCCTCCTTGTTCGTGCAATAATTCTTCTTGGTACTAGTAATGACCCTTTGGCAGTTAGCTTAACATATGCTGATGTGGAATTTGTTTTCAGGTTGACATTGACTTTGATAAGGAGCCGATTGGAGTTGGAAAGGACGGAAAGGATGTTTATTTCAGGGATATCTGGCCGTCAACGGAAGAAATTGCAGAGGTACATATGGCCTTGAGCTATAATTTTTTGAATTTTTTGGCAAAGTTGCTATGCTGTAAACTATGTTAACTTGGGCTGGCTGATCAGGTTGTTCAATCCAGTGTATTGCCTGCTATGTTCAAGAGCACTTACGAGGCTATCACTAAGGGAAATCCCATGTGGAATCAGTTCCAGAATCCCAACTGTACTCATGGGACTCTGATTCTACCTACATCCATGAGCCGCCATATTTCAAGGACATGACTATGGATCCTCCAGGTCCTAGCGGAGTGAAGGATGCCTACTGCATTCTGAATTTTGGCGACAGTATTTCCACTGATCACATATCCCCAGCAGGAAGCATTCACAAGGATAGTCCAGCTGCAAAGTTCCTCCTTGAGCGTGGGGTGGATCGCAGGGACTTCAATTCTTATGGCAGCCGTCGGGTAATGATGAAATAATGGCGAGAGGAACTTTTGCAAATATCCGTCTTGTTAACAAGCTACTAAATGGGGAAGTTGGTGCAAAGACAATCCATATTCCTACTGGAGAGAAACTTTATGTGTTTGATGCAGCTATGGTGAGTTCCTCATTTCAACTTTGGGGTCATGCTTTATTCCTGATTATTTCTCTCTTTCTGAGTTTTGTGCCTGGGTAATTTATTAGTTAACTCTGATAAGATTAATTACAGCTGTTTTTAATCTGGCAAATGAATTCGTTATTTCTCCATAATGCTGTGCAAAATAACAGAAAATTTGTTGGTATTCAAGTTCTGGATCAGAGTCTATGCATGAGCTCATAATGGGAGCCCTATTGGCTCAATGTATTGGATTACTTGCTTCATCAACATGCAAACTGGAAGCATTATTATAACAGAAGTGCTACTTGTTTCTTGCGGTGGTGCTACCTTCTTTGAACACACAGATAATCCCACTTTGTTTAGTGTAGGTTATTATATCCTAGGAATTGAAGTTTTTTCTTGTGAAGTAGAGAGCAACAATATAACGTATTGAGATGTTACTGATAATGCCATTCCAGAATTTACTTTCGGGCACTAATATTTTTTGGTTCAATCTGCTTTTTCAGAAGTACAAGAATGCTGCACAGGATACTATTGTCCTGGCTAGAGCAGAGTACGGCAGTGGGAGCTCACGCGACTGGGCTGCTAAAGGTCCAATGTTGTTGGTGAGTCTATAACCTCCTATTATTTCACTTGCTGTTTTCATTGGGCTTCTCTTGTTTCACCTCATGACCTCTTTCGCAACCACTGGAATGTAACAGGGAGTTAAGGCTGTGATTGCAAAAAGCTTTGAGAGGATCCATCGCAGTTATTTGGTAGGAATGGGAATTGTGCCGCTTTGCTTCAAAGCTGGTGAGGATGCAGATTCACTGGGATTGACTGGTCATGAGCGTTTTACCATTGACCCTCCGAGCAAAATTAGTGAGATTAGGCCTGGACAAGATGTTACTGTCAGGACTGACAATGGAAAATCTTTCACCTGCACTGTTCGCTTTGACACTGAGGTAGTCCCTACGCCCCTCGTCTCTTAAGGTTTTCTCTGAGTGAGTCGGTGCTATGAATAAGATAAGCCTTATCTTAGGGGACAATTAGACGAACATAATATTACCTCTGCAGGTAAATTGGAGACAAGCTTTTGATGTTTTTTCTTACTGTAAAGTCCTTGATCCGCAACATTAGTGTTTTAAAAAAAAAAAAATTCCAAGTACAGAAGTTTATACAAGTTCATAACTTATAGTTAACCATCAATTGACACGGTCTAGTTTCCAAAATATAAAGGAATTTCTTGTAGGTTCAAATCGGCAGCTGAATTTTGCCATTGCCCTGAACCTTTTTTGTGTCCCTTACTTTCTATTTCTGGGCTCTATTAGGAAGTTGTAAGAGTATTATTCCAAACTAAATACTGAAGATCCTCTCATTTCATTTACAGGTGGAATTGGAGTATTTCAACCATGGAGGCATACTTCCTTACATTATTCGGCAACTGAGTAAACAATAACTCACCCATTCTGCAGCTGAACCTTTGCTGGCTTGCTCCTTCATTGTGCTCTTTGAATCCTCATACTAGAGAAGAGAATAAAACATTAGACAAAAGAAATTATATCCCTTGCTAGGGATCGGAATTTTCCAATTTGTTCCACGTGATTGGCGAGTCCGCTTGCCGAGGGAAAATAGTACTATTTTCCATTAAAAGACAACTTTTGGAATACATTTACAAAAATGTGGAGTGCAAAAATAGTTCTCCTGAAATTTGTTTGCACTATTGCTGGATGGCATGTTTTCCTCAGTGTTTGCCTATCCTTCGTTCTCGAAATTGATATGTACCTGTGCAACCGATATCCCTTTCTCAGCATTTTGCATTTTGGGATCATGGAAGTCCTAAATTCCTTCAAAATACTTCTGCTTATGCTAGTGCTTGTGCATCCAGTCCTTTCCCCAGTTTTACTTGTCATTGGTTATACACTCTCGGCAATTTGAATAAAAAAGTTTAGTAATGAAATAATCTGGTTTAACATAATGCTATTTAATCAAAAACCTTACCATTTGAAATTCAGCTTCATATATTTCCTCCATGTTTATTGACATTTGTTTCTATCGAATCAAAAACCTTTTACGGGTTCATCCTTTGTGAACAATAGATTATGTCATCTCTAAATGAAAGCGCGATTATACCCACTTCAGTTGAAAGATTGGCACATGACTATCACGGCGGGCCTAAATGAGTAGACCTTTTTTCTTGCTAGGTAGGACACCACTACAGAAGTGCTTTGTGCCATTTCTCTCTCACATACTACTCAACCATCCTCGCTAGCCCTTGTATCAACAAAGTTGTTATATATCCGCTGCAACTGAGTCAAATTCGAATAGTAGTAATTTACATGCAAAATTTCATTCCTATTACTTGTTAGTATATAAGATTATACATGTATTTCTTATGATCATTTGCTCAAGGCTTTTAAGAGTCGAGATTAAAAGAGAACCCATGTGTTTTAATGTGACAACCGATGAAGATATTACCCGCATATCAGTCGATTTATTTCACAGAACATGAAACTTAAATTCCCTTGGGTGATGCAGTGTTGATAATCCACAAGCTACGGTCGAGATTATTAGACTACATATGTTAAAAAAAAAAAAAACCATTCTGGCCGCCAAGAGGTCTTTCCCAAATCCTAATGATATCATGAGCATGATGAAGGAGGTCAAGGGTCCACTCATTTTTTAAGTTCTGATCACTATTTTAATAAAACTAATTTCGCTGAATGAATTATAAAAAATAAAAATAAAAAACCTTTGTGGCCACTGTAGGTCCACTTGGTTGTTAAGTTAGCATGCCCCTAAGTTTTTTTTTTGTTTTTTTTGATCCTTACTTGGTTGTTAAGTTCAAAGTCCTGAAATTTGTCCACACCTTTTTATCTATAGTGTTTTTTATATACAATATGAATCTTGTTTGATTAATCCAAATTAATTCTATAATGCAAAATTTTAAAATCCTTAAAAAATATTACAAGTTGAAAGATATAAGAAATTTTGTAAGTGGCACGACTAGCGAAAAAGGACACTTATGCTTAAGGTCCCTATAAAAAATTAGTTCAACCTGATATCAGTAAGAGCTTTAACGAAATATTCAACTTTTGTTCTGATAATATTTTGAACAAAATGACCGATTTCGATTATGTTTGTGAAACCCGAGACGAGTCCCAAAACCGTCTATACATTGGATCTATTCTACTAAGTCTGTGCCAATAGCATTAGGCCGAGTTCTTCTAAACTTAACTTATTTGTTCGTTTTGTGTGTTTTGTTCATTTTTTCTGAATTTTGGTCAAATTTGTGTGTTTTTTTTTGGATTAATCATCTGTCTCGATGATAGGAGTTTAAAAAGTAAAAAATTATTACCATAAACAAAAAAAAATTCACTAAAAATAAAAAAGTATCAAATAACTGTTTTTTGGAGTTTAAGTGTTGTCTTATTTGAATTATTTCAATATCGGTTCATATTTTTATACTTTTTCGATTCGTCTCGTCTCGACGAACGATTCCCCCTAAAATTACGTTGAAAAACTAAAAAAAAAAAAAACAAGGTTACAAAAGTTAAAAAATACCGAAATATATTCCTAACTTATGAGTTCAAAAAAATGCAGCCTACTACGCTACGAAAACGAAGTGGGATTTGGCATAGGGTGGTAGCTTTGCTTTGCTGCATTTGTTGGATACGAGAGAGGGAAAAGGATTTGTTAAATGGTCTTGTTATTGTCAGCCTATTAAATTGACGAAAAACACACTAAAAAGATTAAAAAAAAAATTTTATTTTTATTTACTTTTTATACTATTTACTCCCTCCGTTCCTTTTTAAATGTCCTACTTCGTAACTCTAACTTATTAAAAAAACATCATCATTATACATTTCGCATCAATTTTTTTTTCCGTTTTCCCTACTTACCCATCATCATTACATTTTTTACTCACTAACTTTTTAAAATAAAATATACTTTTAGGGACAAAATAGATAATGTACCAACTTTTACCTACTAACTTTACCAAATAGACACTTATTAAGGGACAGCTCAAAATAAAATATTAAACTATAATAAAGGGACGGAAGGAGTAATATGCATTCATACCCTCACTAGGACTGATTTTAAAATTTTCCATTGTTAAAAGCAAAATGAAAGACAAAAGGCTAAAATTGTATATTTATCCTCTTACCGTTAAGGCTTGTCAACGACCAGATTTTGACAACACATCTTGTCATAGATAAAGTAAAAAGGTCAAATTAGGAACACGTGGCTTCATATTGGACCGATTGGCCGGACCGTTTCAAAAAAGAAAAGCTTTCTTTTAACCAAACATCAAAATGATTAAGGGGTGTCACTGTCAAAGTGTCAAATTATTGAGTTAGGTTTCACGTGGGATCGAATTGCAAACTCTCTCGGTCTCAATTGCGTGTTTGGTTGAGAGTTTAGTTTAATTTAATTTTGATAGTAAATGAAGAGAGAAATAAAGTAATGATTAAAAATAGGGATAATGATTGAAAAGAAATAGAAAGAGATGTAAAAGTAATAATTAAAAAAATAAAATAATAATTAAAAAAAATAAAATAATAATTAAAAAACAAAACAAAAACAAAATTAAAATGGCAAACATATCGGTCCCGCTCTGTCGCTTTGTAAAATGACATTTTGCAATTATAACTGATGTATGTCCCAGGCCACTAACGTGAATGTCAGAGTCGGAGATCACTAGTGTAGGAAAATGCAAATGAAAGAAAAAAGTGACATCATCATCGGTCACTTGGCAGCAATTTTTAGGCATGGGTAGTTACAGAATTTTAATTTAACGGTGATAAAAAAATGAATTAAATATTTTTTTGTATATGAAACATTTACGTAGAACAAATATATTTATTTTGATTGAGGGTCTATTAGGCTTGATTTATTTTATTTTATTGAGTTATATTATGTACTTGCTCACAAATCTAAATGAATTTTCAGTAACTTTGACTTTACACCAATTATCCCAACCAATTGTTCAAAAATTTTAAATTATATGTACAAAAAATATGAAAACTTAGTGAATTTTTTGAACCCCCTCAAACCTATGAACAACCGCCCCTGTTCTTAGGGCCACCTCATAAGTGCAGAAAGGATTGTGAGAGGAATTATAACGATTAGTCTGAGGTGGGTATAAGCTAGTTTGGAACATTTTACATTGCAAAAAAAAAAAACCCCGAGAAAAGTGAGGTTGAAACAAATGAATTTGAGGAGCCCACTCTCGTATGAATTTGAAACGTTGATGGAGTATTGATCATCCCGTTACCCCAAGGCCGGAAAACTACAGCGCAAAAGCAGGCCGAAAACATGCATGCATTATGCATAATTGTCGGCATGAGGACCAGCGAGAACATTATTAGAATGCGTTCAATCATGTTTTCGGTGGTCCAAAGCACTGGATGGGAAATCCTGTAGTGGGGCTTTCTGTAAAACACCACGTATGATGCATTTGAACCGTCTATCTCGGCAAACAATAGTTCAGATATTTTTATTATTTTTGACCTGTAATATATTGTAGTATATATATTTTACTGAACCGTTCAATAAAAAACTGTTCGGATCAAGTCATTTCCGATTTTTTTTTTGCTGATTTCTCTTGGATACTTTTAAAATCACGTTCTGATCACTTTGAATGACTCGGATCGTCGAAATTGGCTCGGGAAAGGGGAGTCCCGCACGGTAGCACCGTGCAGAATCCCTTATGGGATCCGGACTGTGTGTATGTGTGTATATATATATATATATATATACATATATGTATATATATATACATATATGTATATATATATACATATACAGTCTGGTTCAAGTTCAAACCTCTTTCCGTCCATACCCGTTCGCACCTCCCCTTTTCCGATCGAATTTCGATGATTTGAGCCGCTCAATGTGTTCAAAACATGATTTTAAGAGTACCCGCAAGAAATTGGCAAAAAAAAACAAAAACATCGGGAAGGGCTTGATTTGAATAGTTTTTTATTGAATCATTTAATAAAATACAAACAAAAACTATTCGGATGAAGTCCTTCTCGGTGTTTTTTTTGCCAATTTTTCACAAGTATCCTTAAAATCACATTTTGATTATATTGAACGGCTCGGATCATCAAAATTCGATCGGGACATGAGAGGTGCGGACGGTATGGACGAGAAGAGGTTTGGACTTGATCCAGATTATGTGTGTGTGTATATATATATATGGACGATTCGGATGCGCCCTATAAGGTAGCCTGCTCTACAGGATCCTTAGAAGCACATTCGGATCACATGATTCACGTCACATCTAAACCAAATTATTCACTAACGACAAGCAGGGCTCATTAATTAGTACTGCTTAATGCTGATGAGTGACGGCGATCTCCCTCGTTCTTGAGTACTAGTGCTTGTCGTTAGTGCTAATTCACAAGGGGAATGCTAGGTACAAAGAAAATTTATCCCGAAAGTATCCCGAAAATAGCAATCAATGGTTGAGAATCACTTTGATGATTGTATCACACACATCAAAGTGAATCTCAACCACTAGTTTATCTTTTCGGGATAGTTTCGGGATAAATTTTCTTTGTCCCTAGCATTTCTGAATTCACAATGATGGAGATCGATTGTCTTCAGTCATCAGCATCGTGGCTTGTTTGGTACGACGTCTAATGGGTGAATAAGCAAATAAGGCACAATTTGCGTTAAGATTTATTAAGATTTAAGAAAATAAAGTACTCCAATTAAGATGCTGTACCAAACGAGCTCTCAATATACCAAAAGACCCTTGGTTTCATCTCATTTTAGCCTCTTTGAAATTCCTCAACCCTGGGATACAACAAATGAAAGAAATCTTCGATGGAAAACTCTTTTACACATTCAGAAATCAGCCATGAAGATAGTTTAGGGTGTGACAAACTAATCACTAACCTATAGACTGAGGGTCTTTTGTTTGTGTATTAAAAATCATTTAAAAAAAAAACAAAACGTTTAACTCAAAATAAAATCAATTATAAATGCACAAGAACTACTCATTTGCCACAAAATAGTGCCTGCAAGTAAAAGATAAAGAAATCTCAGTATTATTGTTGTCTGAAAAGAACTACTCATTTGCCACAAAATAGTACCTGCAAGTAAAAGATAAAGAAATTTCAGTATTATTGTTGTCTGAAAAGAACTACTCATTTGCCACAAAATAGTGCCTGCAAGTAAAAGATAAAGAAATCTTAGTATTATTGTTGTCTGAAAAGAACTACTCATTTGCCACAAAATAGTGCCTACAAGTAAAAGATAAAGAAATCTCAGTATTATTGTTGTCTGAAAAGTCGTATTCATAAGTGATCGATGGGGTACTAGTACTCCCTCCGTTTCAAAAAGAGTGTCCTTTTTGGGAAAAATGTGTCATTTTCAATTGCTTATATTTTTCAATGTGAATGTCAAAAAATATGCAATATGTATCTTATTTGATAGATTATAATTAGTTCTATTAAACAAAATTTTCAAAATCACATAAAACTTCATAAATCGAAAGATATAAGCATTTGAAAATGACACAGAATCACAAAAATGTCACTCATTTTGAAGCGGAGGGAGTAATATTTTCTTCCCGACAATATCTTAATTTTGATAAAACCATACATATCTCTATTTGTACCGAAGATAGTCAGTTGATTGATGGGAGTAGTTATTGTGAAAGATATGGAGCCTTTCATCTTTCTGTGGGCCGGGAGCCTAGCTAGCTAACATTGTCCCTGCCCTAATAAGGTGCTAAGAGCATCCGCACGAGGCTCGCCTCCTCTTTCTTTAAACTAAATTAACGAGTAAAAGCCTTCAAAACATTCAAAAAAGCCCCAACATCAGACTCAACAAATTCATCACCAAATTACAAAATTTATGAAATTGCTACAGTTACTCGGCTGATCAAACGAGTCCCTATTCACTCATTTTCTAATAAATCCCAATATTTTATTGGGGAGACGGTGGAGCCGAGGACCTTGCTGAACCCATGCCTATTGCTCCTATTACTTTCAATTGCTGAAGTTGATGGATCTTTAGAGATGGAGTCGATTGACCTTGATGATCAATCTTCAGCTTCGTGTTCTTGGTAGGTAGAGAGAGAGAGAGAGAGAGAGCAGTTTGGTATATGCTCTGTTCTTCTTTGGGAAGGATATTTGGCAGGCCGGGCGGCCTTCCGGTGTCTTTCAATGGGGAGCGGTGAGGGCACGTGGAACAAGATGGGCTTTGGAACAACTAATTGAAGGGCTGAGATGAATTACTTCTTTCAGTGGTGAGGGCACGTGGAGCCGATTGTGATTGGGTCCGGTGTACATTGTGATTAAGTGTGGATATTTTATTAAGAAGAGAGTGAGAATAAAGAGTCTGATTTTGTATGATTATGTGAAAGTCACTGGCTAACGTAAAAAAAGTAAGTTTTGAGGATAAATTTGGTCCAAAATTTGTTGAGCGTGGTGCGGATGCTCTAAATCCATATATTGAAGCCATGATACCTCCCGCTGGTCAAGGAGATCTGTCTGTCCAGGCAGTAATGACACGTGACAAAATCATGTTTGACATAGCCAATGGACAATTTACATAGGTGGAGACACGTGGTAATATGTGAGAGTATATGTAATTCCTTCAAGTAAAGAAAAATGGGTGGTTGTTGCAAATATTTAGATATTGGGGTTCTATAACAAATACTTTTAGGTCATGTTTAGTAATCATTCTATTTTCTGCTTTCATTTTTAGAATTCTTAAAAATTAATTTTGAAAGTTTGTTTGGTGCACTACTTCCATTTCCAAATTATGGTAATCATTTTTACTATTTTCATAATTTGAAAAAGTAACAAAACCTAACTTTCACTATTTTAGAAACAAAAAATTATGGAGGTCCCCTCTCTCTCTCTCTCTCTCTCTCTCTCCAAATTAATATAGCTCTCAAACAACCCACTCCTTCACTCTCTTCCAAATACACACAAAGAGAACTTGTAAAAGCCTATTTCGGATGGGAGCCTTTGGAGCTTCAAAACCCTTGAGAAGCGAGCGGATAACTTGAGTCAACGCCCGGAACCAGCGGGCTGTATTTTTTTTTTTTGTTAAAAAAGTGAGAGAGAAGACAACAAATCTTCAAATCTTTAAGCAAATTTAGCTGCCTATACATGGATTTGATGGCAATTCTGAGGACAATATATGTTAGTTGGAGCGTAGATAAGCAAATTTAATATTGTTATGCGTCACTGTTCACGTATCAACTAATTTGCTTCCTTATTTATTTATTTAATTTTTGAAAAAAAGTTAACACAAACATGTTTTCCGCTTCGAAACAGAGCCTTAGTACCTGATGAGTAGCTTACTTGCAATTACGCCTCACAAAGAGTGGACAACATGGAACATGTGTCACTTGGGGAAGCCACACGTACTAAGGTAGGATCTCCACACATTAAGACTAGTAGTGGAAGAATGTCTCTTCCATAAATAAAGTAAAGACTTGTGCAAACAAAAATGGGGTCCAGTACACCACACAATCAACTTGTCCATTTCCAATTTCAAGCTCCGGCTTCTATGTATTTTTGATCATCTCTACGTACTATTTACTTAGTTGGATTTCTCATGTAGTAATTTCCATTCAATACAGTCAGTTAATTAGCTAATCTCTTGTTAAAAATTTGAAGTCCTCTTAAATGAGGAAGACAAGTCCTATTTTTCCTTAGGCTGTGCAGAATGCTTGTCTGAAAGGAGGTTTAGATTAAGCGAGACATCACCATCAAATTTGGAAAAGATCAGTTCCAGCATGCCCGCAATTTCTCCAGCACCCGCTAGGAGACGTACACTTGCACGCTAATTTGTATGTTAAGCTCTTTTCTCGCGTTTATCGAGAAAAAGGGTCGACAATTTCTCATCGAGATAATCTTGTCGAAATACTTCTTGGTTTCTGAAGAAGAAATTGGTCCCGCTTCCTATTAAAGATTATTGGTCCATTTGTCCATATTGTTAGGTAGATATTCATTCCCGATTGGTTCAGATTCCAGCTTCTAAGAGGGATGGGTTTGTAGAGAGGCCACTTTCTGTTTTGGTCCCTTCAGGGACCTCCAATTAATGGGAAAGAGACAAGTCTCCTTTTTTTTTTTTTTTTTTATAAAAAGTTTGATGTCCTATAAGTACTAGTTTTAATTACTTACACAATTTTTTTAATCGTCACGAGCGCTCGAAAATATGTTTAGCCCCATGTAGCATCTATAGAAGCTTAAAAGTAAGTAAAGTAAGTATTTATCAGCGAGGAACTCCAAATAATTACCCAGTCCAAATTATCTTTTCTTATTTACCTTGTGAGTGGAAAACACTAAGACAATTCGGAGATTAAATAATTAAGTCGATCGATTATAGAAGAGCTCCCCAGAAGGGAGGGAGAGAGGCCTCCACGCACAGACTACAGAGGGCCACAAACCTCTACACCGGGAGGATTCAATATCGATTAATTTTCAATCACGAAAAATTAATTTAACATGCTTAAATTTTCTTGAATATCCCGATTCCCGAGTAATATAAAAAACAAACTAGTGCAACGTTTGACCAAGAGGCAAGCCGGCGTTGGTTGTGGCTGCAGCTAGAGATGAATTTGGTGCAATGAATAATCTCTCCTCACCAACACGTGCCGAGGCTTTAATTAGGATTGAATTTGTGGACCATTAGTACTGTCAGAAGACTCATCATGACCCGACATTTAACAACTCTCAATTGAAAAAATCGAAAGGGAAACATTGGGGGAAGAAAAAAGAGATAACCTTTTTTTTTGATCATTACAGATCACCTTATCACCATCTTTTTCCTACGTACTTTCTTTTAACATTTCACCCATTTAAAAGGGCTTTTATGTCCTGGAATTCTGACTCCACCAATTACAGGTAACATTACTTTGTCTTTAAACGTAACAAATAGTATTTCATCTTGCATGATTATTCCATGTCCCTCGCTATCTTTTAAGAGAGAGAAACTTATTCACCAACGGAGTCGTGATCAAGTTTTTTGTGGATTCGTACAATCACAGTCGTTCGTTTTCGAAATCAATGGTTGAGATTGCTTTTCAATTTTGACTGGTAAAAAAAATTAATTTTTTACTTGTCAAAATTGGTTTTCAATCTGGACCGTCGAATAACACTTTAATTTAGACACACGCGATTGGGTTGATAGATTTCACGGTATCCTTCGAAAAAAAGATACTCATCTTTTAGTTATAATGTTTAATTTTTCTTGCTGATCAAAAAAAAATGTTTAATTTTCTCTACGTGTGTACGTGTCCAAAGATTCACTAACATAATTTTTCAAGAACTGTGCTATTCACACAAGACAAATACTACATAGATCATCCACAAATTAATTTTGTGAGGGGTACACCACAGGTTCCGCAAAGGATGATGCAAAACTTGCATTCCTTTTAACAAATCTATAAGTTTGTGGCAATATTATTTGATAATATGAATATCCACACAACCTTTCCCTCCAGATTCTTACAGACTAGCGAAACAAAACACACTAACGAAAGCGTAGTGTTCCATTAAACAGCGCCACTCCCGAATTTACAACCTGGTTCTGCCGCTGGATGTGGGCCTATTATTGGAGAGAGATCGACAACGGTGGAACTGAATTGTTTGAAGACCCAGGGGACAAGCGTACAAACTTGAAACCAAAATTATTGGAGAGATAAGAGTGAGATTTGGCAACTCCAATATTAATGGAACCGCAAAACCAAAAGCTATCACATGCAGCATTAATGAAGAATCGAGCGAGATTCCTCAGGTCGACCAAGAAGATCCTGACAAGTGATGCAGCTGGCCCAAAGGCAGCTAAGTTTTTTTTTTTTTTTTTTGCGATAGTCGAGATATAGTTCTCATCCGTTGCTATTTTCTCGAAATTGCCTTTGAAGTCTTAACAATTGGGAATTTTTATGCGCCCCGGGGTAGGGATGTGGGTTTGGTGTGCCATTAAAATTTTAGGACAAAGAGAAATAAAACTATAAAACACTAAATCCATTTAACGAAAGGTGGAAGTTTATTACTTGAATATTCACAATGTTAACCCTCTAGTTTTATATTTTGTTATATTTTAACCCTTAGCTTTCAGTAATTAATGTTGATATCCTCGTATTTCGAAGGTTACTATTATATATTTTTTTCCAAAATTCTGCACAGGGCGAGTAACCCTTTTTTTCTCTTTTTTTTTTCCACTCAATAGATATGTAGCCTACTCCTAAGAAAATGTATGGTAGGGGTACCACTAGGTGGTCTACGAGCGAGGCAAGCCTAAAAAGCATCAACCACCACACCAAATACTCGTGCTCCTAGTGAGAATCAAATTCTCAATACACCTTTCGTATTTAGAAAGTGAGGAAGTGGCATTGGGCTATGAGCCCGTTGGCAATATAAAAGTAACGTAGTGGATTTTCTTTAAACAGTGACGATACTCCTGAATTTAAATCCTGGCTCCGTTATATCATAATATCTTGAGATGCGAGACGAAACCATTTAAGTGGGGTATGGTCGGAGTTCCATAATATTCAAGTTTTTTTTTTCCCAATCAATAATGGTATTATTAATTACTGCATAACAGAAACATCAAACAAAGCTTTCCGATCCAGCTCGGAAAGTTCCGTTACCAAGTTAATGGGGCCTGCAGCCAAATAAAAAGGAAAAAGAAAAAGAGAAAAAGGAAAATCCGTGAATCAGTGCGGAGGTAGCTAGTCAATCAACTTCTTTGTCCTTTTATCCTTTATTTGCATTAATCAATTAGCGTGGTTTGGCAAGGCTGTCGTCCTTTGAGGGCCGGCCAGCTCTCTTTGCCAACCAAGCATAATTGGGTGCACGCATGTGGATATTAGAAGAGAGTTGTACTACGAGTATCACGTGGTTATAAATCAACCATGAATCATGAATCGACAGCTCGGAACGATCGATATTATTATTATTTTTTTGATAAGTCAAACAACGGAACGATTCGATATGAAAGCTTCATTTTTGTTCACACTCGTAACAATATCACAACACACATGATTATATGAATCCAAAATGTTGGTAGTGGGCGAGCATTCTGCTAATGCTGGTCGAACCGTGGCATTTGGAGTTTGTTATGCTTTGATATAAGAAAATAGAGTTGCGCTTTTACCACTACCTGCTACAGGTAGGGGGGGTGAGATTGTTGGTCGCGGACCAGCATCCTGTCAATGCGGGTCGAACTGTGGCGCTTGGAACATGCTATGCTTTGGTATAAGAAAATAGAGTTGCGCCTTTATCACTACTTGCGAATTTCAATAAAATGATAAACGCTTGATCCTATACAAAGTTTAAGATCCATCATGCGACAAGCATTTTATGGAGACAGAAAACCCAATAGGAGTATTTGAGAGTGAATTATCGGATCTTTCTTTTGCATGTGTAAACAAACAAACAAACTAGCTAGTATTGTGGTTACGGGAAGTGCTACAATACACATCCTTTATTTGGATGTGTATCATATGCACCTTCATTAAAATACACCAAAATGTTATGAATCCCAAAATGTTACGAATCTATTGCTAAAAAGTTACGAATCATATTGTTGAAAAGTTACGAATTTTTAGTATAAAAGTTACGATACGAAATAAAATGTTATGAATGACCGGTCCTACAAGTAATTTTTTATGAGGTGGCACAATATGAACCACACAATAGGTGCATATGATACACACCTTAAAGGGGTGTGTATTGAAGACTTTCCCTTGTGTTACTAGTGTTATGGTACTCGTATCACACAAAAATCAACAACCGACAAATGTCACACGAATTACATACTCCCTCCGTCCCTATTTAAGTGTCCCGCTTCGTAACTCCAACTTATTAAAAAAACATTATCATTACACCTCTCACGTCAACTTTTACCTCCACTTTCCCTACTTACCCTCTATGGAGACATCATCATTACATTTTTACTCACTAACTTTTCAAAAAAGAATCTCCTTTTAGGGGCAAAATGGGAAATATATCCACTTTTACCCACTAACTTTACAAAATGGACACTTATTAAGGGACAGCCCAAAATAAAATACTGGATATTAAAAAGGGGACGGAGGGAGTATAAAATTATTGGTGATTCTCGATTTTCGAAAATTAAAAAGACTTATAACGAGTTAATAACTTAATATATATATAACTGGGAAATAGCGGATGTACTGTAAACGTAAGTATAAGTTCTATGTTATGAAAATCACGAATAGAATCACGCAAGCACAGGAAAATTTACGTGGTCCCGCTCAAGTTTAAAGCTAGAACATACTTCACTCACGGGCAAAGGATGACGATACTTTACCATACATGAACTAACTACAGTGATTACAAAGAACCAACAAACTCTTGAATATTGAGAGTGCAATATCAAGAAATAACCAAAATATATAGGATTTCACATCCGAAATAAACTGATTTCTAATCCGCAATTCTCGATTCCCGTACCGACGGCGGCAAGAACAAAATTCAAGGAATTCTTTAACATATATTCTACAGCAAATTGGTCTAAAGTCCAAAAGAAGAGGTCCCAAACTATATTTAGTCCAGCTTAAGTTTCAGTGATGTGTAAAGTCCATTAATGAAAATATTTTAGAGTTTAAGGTCCGTGAAAAAACCAAATTGCCTTTAATGAGACAAGGGCCTTGTTTGGCTAATACAAAAAATGTCTTTTTTAATTTAAATGATCTTAAATGAGACAAGGGCTTTGTTTGGCTAATACAAAATATGTCTTTTTTCGTGTTTTTCGATCTTGTTGCACTTTCATAGGGTACCCTAGAATTTTAGGCACTTTCATAGGGTACCCTAAGGTTTTAGGCACTTTTATAGGATTTTAGGGTTCATTTTCCTATTATAGGGTTTTAGCGGTTTAGGCACTTTCATAGGGTACCCTAGGGTTTTAGGCACTTTCATATATAAGGTATCCTAAAATTTTAGGCACTTTCATATGGTACCCCAGGGTTTTAGGCACTTTTATAGGGTTTTAGGGTTCATTTTCCTATTATAGGGTTTTAGCGGTTTAGGCACTTTCATAGGGTACCTTAGGGTTTTAGGCACTTTCATATATAGGGTACCCGAAGATTTTAGGCACTTTCATAGGGTACCCTAGGGTTTTAGGCACTTTCAATACCGGTCAACCTTGGTCAACGCTGGTCAACGCCAATCAACGCCGGTCAATGTCAGTCAACGCCGGTCAACTTTGGTCAACGCCGGTCAACCTTGGTCAACTCCGGTCAACTTTGGACGGGGTTATTTGTAAATCTTGGACAAAATGTCCTTTAAACTTTAGAGGAAAATATTTTTATCCTTATCATTGCAAAAACCCTTATAGTATGTCCTCCTACTCAATTTACCCTATATTCTACTACTACTATTTTTTTTACACTCCCAATCCCTCACTCCACTGTATTATTACGCTTGACTTGCTATTCAATATTAGTCCCCCACCTACCATCCACCATAAAGTCCTTACAAATATTAAATTATGTTGTGCTATATATAGTCATTATTATACCACGGCATGAGTCACCCAAAGGTTCTACAACTAAATTCCCAAGTACTTATTCCCACCAGTACGCTTCACTAGATCTCTCACAATATCACACTCTCCACCAAAACAGTACTGTAGTACTAGATCCACTATGGGATCACTCCGCGGTCAAGACCTTCAAAAACCTTTGCTCCAATCAGAAGAAACGCCACCGCCACAGCCACCGACTTTGTTATCAGATCAATCATCAGATGATCACAGAGAGGTGAGTGATGAGCTTGAGACGGTATTGTCAAACACAGACTTGCCGTTTTGTCAACGGGTTCGGCCGGCAATTTGTATAGAGCTGAAGCTCCTATGGCAACTAGCTGCCCCTGCCGTGTTCGTTTACATGGTGAACTACGTCATGTCCATGTCTACCCGGATTTTCTCCGGCCACCTGGGGAACCTTGAGCTCGCTGCCGCCTCCCTCGGTAACAGCGGCATCCAATCCTTTGCTTATGGTCTCATGGTATATCTGCATTTCTCTCTTTCTCACATTCATACGTGAGAATTGGAATTAAAAACCAATTAACAGTAGGTGTAGTAGTTTCTAGATTTTATTAATCAAGTTTAGATGATTCAGATGAGCGATATGAGATAAAATCTAGTAAAACACAAATGTGCAGATTCCACCCAAAATATGTGCTGATAAGAAAGGGCCGGTGATGTGCTTGTGCGCCGAATAATCTTTCGTTTGAAACCGTGATATATTTTGTTGAAGTTTGTGAGTCCTGCTACGAGCAAGGACAATCCGCAGGGACAAACGCATTTGGCCTCATTTGGATCCCGAAAAAATCTAAAAAAATATTCATAAATTTTTGAATATTCTTTTATGGGGCACTGTAAAAAATCAGCTCCAGTGAATATCGGTAAGTATTACTTTTGGATAAGTAGGGGCGAATTGACAGTTTTGCCCCTATTTATCCAAAAGTAATACTTACTGATATCTACTAGAGCTGATTTTTTACAGGGCCCCATAAAATAATATTCAAAAATTTATAGATATTTTTTTTAGATTTTTTCGGAATCCAAATGGGGCCAAACGCTTTTGTCCCTACGGATTGTCTCTGCTCTTAGTTTTTTTGTTTGTTGAATACTCCATATGACATACTAATGGGTCCCAAAGGGCACAGACCCACTTGTGGATCTAAATTCATAAAATGTCTTGGGTTTTTTTTTTTGAGAGATTAGATGTTACTAGTCGTTTAGTTTGCCGATGTTAATTCATCAACTTGAACCCAAAAAGTATTGCTAGTATATACCAAAAATGGTTCTATATATATACGATTGAGCCGACTGCCTTGAACTTATTCCTGTTTTTTTAAACCTAAGAAGGCATATGAAAACAAAATAAATTTATGAATCACTTCAATTAAAGTAGTTGCAAAATTCGCCAAACCTTAAATCTATAAAAATTAGTTTAAGATCCACTATAGATGTTTGGACCAATGTCTAGTCCGCTAACATTTTCTACATGGGATTTGGGTCCATTATTTGGTAGTAATTTTTAAAGTATGAGGTCCACTCTTCATTTGTAATAGGACAAAAATACTCTTAGGTAAAATTTTCCTGCCACATCATCAAGTTCGCCGGAATTGGGTTGATGCCGAGAAGTTGGCCGGAAAAGTCACCGACATCGGAGGTCCACCGGGAAAGTCGCCGTCGCCGGCCATAGTGACCGGAAATGGGGAAGAAGATATTGACTGACAAAAATGTTGACCAATGAATGTGTTGACTATGTAATACAAATAATTAAATGAAGTTTTACAGATTTGGACATATATCTTACCCGTTGATCTTATTGGCCTAACACAGAGTCTAGATTTTCATATATAATCATATTTGTTTGTATTATTGGCATGATATGAAGAATAGATCTGTACAGATATCATTACTGTTGATGTTATTCGCATAATACAGAGTCAAGATTTTTAAAGATGTCTGTGTTGTTGGCAAAATATAGAGAACAGATTTGGACAAATAGCATTATCCGATATTATTGGCACAAGACAGAGTCCAGATTGTAATTGATAACCATATGTCCGTATTATCACGATTTATTTTATTTTATTTATCAAATTGGCAATATTACCGGTCAACATATTATTCTCAATTGGTTAAACATCTTCTTTTCCACCAGTCACCATCTTCGGTGCCGACGACTTTTTCGGTCAATTTTTCGGCTCCAACCAATTTTCCCATAAATCAACATCATATATCTTCATTTCCCGAAATTGTTTTGTCACCGGAATTTCTTTCCAACGTAACATTTTTTGTTTCTATTTTTCGAGTTTCATAAGGTTATGCTTTATTTGCTATCAACAGTTAGGAATGGGAAGTGCAGTGGAAACCCTATGCGGACAAGCATATGGAATTAAGAAGTACCAAATGTTAGGCATTTATCTCCAGAGATCAACCATTCTCCTTACTATAACCGGGTTCCTTATCGCTTTAATCTACGTATTTTCCAAGCCCATTCTCATATTACTTGGCCAATCAACAGAGATCGCATCGATGGCGGCTATCTTCGTCTACGGTCTAATCCCTCAGATATTCGCCTACGCCATGAATTTTCCGATACAAAAATTCCTGCAGGCTCAAAGCATTGTCAACCCAAGTGCCTACATTGCAGCAGCAACATTGGTTATGCATTTGGTTCTGAGTTGGGTTGTGGTCTTCAAACTTGGGCTTGGGCTTTTGGGTGCGGCCCTGGTGTTGAGTTTTTCTTGGTGGGTAGTTGTGATAGCCCAGTTTATGTATATTGTGTTGAGTGAAAAGTGTAAGTACACTTGGGCTGGGTTTAGTGTACAGGCTTTTTCAGGCTTGCCCGGTTTCTTTAAGCTATCGGTTGCTTCGGCTGTAATGCTGTGCTTGGAGACTTGGTACTACCAGGTTATGGTGCTGATTGCTGGGCTGCTAGAAAATCCGGAATTGGCTTTGGATTCTCTATCTATCTGGTGAGTTTGGGCCTTTTTCTTGCTTTTTGTGTAAATTATTCGAGACTAATTCTGATAATTGCTTGAGTTTCAAGTTTTGTTTCAATCAAAGTTTTATTGTTTTGTGGTTGTCAATTGCAGTATGACAATTTCGGGATTCGTGATCATGATCTCGTTCGGATTCAATGCTGCAGCAAGGTTAGCCTAGTTTTCTTTCACTACACGGTTATGCTATTGATAGTCCACTGTGTTGTCAATAAGACAAGAAGAATACAGAAAGACACAGTTTTTGATACACATTTCAAGGGCACTTTAACTCGCAAAAAACTGTGTTTTTCTGCCCTATCGATAGCCCATTAGGATGTTATTAGCATTTTTCTTTTCTATATATGAATCTTTTATCTTCACAAGTGTACCTCTATTTTGGCTCGCCTAAGATGCTTTTTCTTGCATGTTATACGCCAAAACTTTATCTTTTGTTGTTACACACAATGTGTAACGATTTTGTTTGATGAACTATATGATTGACCAGTGTGAGAGTAAGCAACGAGCTAGGAGCAGGGCATCCGAAGTCAGCTGCATTTTCTGTAGTCGTTGTCAGCATAGTCTCTTTCATTACCTCTGTGGTGTTGGCAACTATTGTATTAGTGTTTAGGGATGTTATAAGCTATGCTTTCACGGAGGGTGAAGCTGTGGCCAATGCTGTCTCGGACCTTTGCCCGCTTCTCGCCATTACCCTCCTCCTCAATGGTATTCAACCTGTTTTGTCCGGTGAGCTTCTATAAATTTTCTTTTCCGAATCAGTCATCCAATCTCAATTATGATCTATGTATAAAATAAGGGTAGACCTATGGTACACACCCCTTAATATATGTGTATCGTACACACCCTCTATATATTCCATTGGATTTGAGTTAATCTAATCTTAACTGTTTAATTTTTTAATTAAAAAAAAAAGCAACTTGTCTAACCAGTCATCACTTATTCTATTGTTGACTCTCTCTCTCTCTCTCTCTCTCTCTCTCTCTCTCTCTCTCTCTCTCTCTCTCTCTCTTTAATGTGCTTTCAAATGCGGTCCAATATCAATTTGGGTGGACTAGAAATTGGTGTTTTTAAGAATATATTTTTTACTTTCTAAACTATTAAATTTAAAATTATGAAAACAATAAAATAATTTAAAACTAATTTAATAAACCAATAAAGTTAGACTGTTTGATATGATCAATTTTTTATTCCTATTTGATCAACATGACATTATTAAATTTTAATGTCTTTTTGATATGTACTTGTCAATATCCGATAATCTTTGATTTTAGTAATAATGTTGAATATCGTAAGATTTGATATTCTAATGGTTTAGATCGATCATCCTAACAAAAAAATAAAAAATAAAACTTAAGTTAAAATTGGTTATACTTTTGACAGTCATACTCAACTTATTTCACCTGAAAGGTCGAATCCAAATCTTTATCTTGAGACAGTTGAATAATTAATTTTTAGTGAACTCTCATTTATCCATGAAAAATTGGAGGGATTTTGATTTTTTGGATTAAATTTTTTAGAGAGAGAATTTGATTTGGAGAAATATTTTGAGAGGAAATTGCAATTGTATTAAAATTTTTGGGTATAGTAATTACTTTTTGTAGAATTTCTTGGATGAAAATTTTGAGTGAGAATTTCATTTTTAGTTTAAATTTTTGAGGTACTATATAGGAAACAAATTAAAATTTCAAAAAAATAATATGGATGGAATTGAAAATTAAGATAATATAGCAGAAATTTTTAAATTTTTAAAAAATAATGTGGCAAAAATTAAAAATAATTTTAGTTTAAATTTCATACAACACATTGTGCTAAGGTAACGACAATGCACGGTATTGTTACTGAATTTGTGGTTTTTTAGACATGTATTTTGCTTGGGTATAATTATTATTGATTGTGGTACGACATATTTTGGTCTTATTACCGAATATTTTAATCGATTTCCTTTGGTACGACATGTTGTGGTAAGAAAAAGGTCAATTTATGGTATTGTCATAACAATTGTGGTTGTTATATAATTTGTGGTATTTACATAAGTTTTCTTTTGATATGACACATTGTGGTAAGAAAATGACAATTTTAGGTATTTTCATAACAATTGTGGTTATTTTATAAAATTTGTGGAATTTTACAAATATTTTTGGCTTGGGTATAATAATTGTTGATTTTGGTATGACATATTTTGATTTTGTTACGGAATATCATAAGAGTCAAAGAATTTTTGGTACGACTCATTGTGATAAGATAATGCCAATTTATGGTGTTGTTATAACATTTGTGGGTAGCATTATTTAATTTTTGATATTATACGCATATATTTGGTTGGGGTACAAGTATTATGAATTCTGATACGAATAATTATAGTTACATAATAACAATATTTTTTAACTATGGGTAACTTGCTAATGACCTGTTTAACAGGTAAATTTTAAAGTACAAGTCATAACTAACATCATAAATATGCATTAGAAAATCAAAAATCGGCATAATAAAAATCACAGATTGTCATAATTTAAACATACGGTATACCCTGTGTACCATAGTTTTCTCCATAAAATAAACTTCAATTTCCTAACAAATATGGAGCTCACTGCCTTGACTTAGTACTGAACGGTTTGACTCATGGAGTTTACATCTCATTTTGTTTATGCCAATTAACCACAAATTTAGAGTCTTTCTGACTAGATGAATTTAAACCAGAGCGTAGAAAATGAACAATCAAATCATCAAATCGAATATGAATATGAGCACCCACTGGGCCAACCATTCATTTCTCTCTGTTTTCTCTTTTATCTAGTTTTGTCTCTATTGCTCACCTAATTCTTGTTGTCCCTGTATGTTTCTGATTAATTAAGATATGTTAACATGGAGCTGTTAATTTTTTTAAAATTGATGTCATATATGTGAACTACGCACATGTAAAGGTGTGGCTGTTGGGTGTGGATGGCAAGCTTTTGTTGCTTACGTCAACGTCGGATGCTATTACATGGTTGGAGTCCCATTGGGTGTTTTACTTGGTTTTTACTTCAAATTGGAGGCTAAGGTAAGCAACAAAATTAGAACCTCACCGTACATTTGTACTATTTTATATGTGATGAATGGCAAGAAACTTGTTGTACTAATTATTTATGGGGTGTGCAGGGCATATGGACAGGGATGATAGGTGGAACAGTAATGCAAACTTTCATTTTAATATGGGTCACCTTTCGAACAAATTGGATAAAAGAGGTAATTCTCGAGTCATTTTTTATTCCAAAGATTTAGTTAAATAATACTGTAGAGTCTTATATGATTTATTGTATGCTTGGGGATAGTACATGAGATTTGCACCTATATATGTGATATATTTAGATTAGGATGAGGTACAGGTTTTTCGAGCATTACTTTTGGCTGTCGGAGAGAAAAGGTTAGATTATCAAAAGACAAGCTACTTCTAGGGCTATATTCAGCAAGGTGATATAGAATAGTATCCACGGATTTAAATATCGACCGCTGCGTTGCGGTTGTACGGTTTATTGATAACGATACACCCTGCTATATCAGTGGTACAAAATATTCACACCCGTGTTGGCCGATTCCCGATATGTAACGCTTTGTATTCGATTTTTTTGTCCTCTTCAAGACCGCTACAGCTGCTTTAGGTTCCCTGGTGCCCTACATAATGTTAAAAAAAAATTCACAAACGTTATGTCTGATTCCTGTTGTGTATGTAAATGTTTGGGTGGTGGGTGGACTACATGAAATATCCCTCAAATAGTAAGCTTCTGTAACGCCCCGATTTTCAAAATAAAAATCGGACGCATTAAATATAATTTTCTGAAAGTTTACTAAATTAAAGTTCAAAAATCCAAAACGGATAGTTCAACATAAGAATCATTTATTACAAACCAATGTGGAAATACTAAAAATAGTTTTTGTGGTAATGAAATAGTCAAAATAACAGAGCTGACTTCTAAGCTTGATACGGATCCCAAGTGTACTCTGGCTCGTCTCCCACCTCTGGATTCTCTTATGTATAGAACTGTTTGCCTTCAGGGTCTTGTGTCTCTTCCTGGTTTTCTGCAAAATCTGGCACGGTTGCCAGGCAATCCGTACCTGAGTGATAGAGTTCACCCCGTAGTATAATCCAATCCAACTACCCTTTTTACTTTACAGCTAGCAAGTAACAAGATAATAATGATGCGAAGAAGTAAACTGAGATTTCTCAATTAAACCGGTTTATTACTATCTATTAACCCTATGTGAAATCTAAGATCTCATCCGCGAGATCTCATCCGCTAGAAAATCCCCTCATTGTTTGTCCTGCACACGGGGTCCTAAATGAATTCACCTAAGTTATGTACCTCGCATGAATTCATTTAAGACCGTAACAGGGGGCACGATTACCCTTTGGAACGTTCCATAGCGTACCATACGTTAGGGTCACCACCATACTTAAGCCACTAACTATGACCGTGTCATGGGACAGTCCCCCTTGTTGGCCTTGCCAGGCACGATTACCCTTTGGAACTTCCCATGGCATACCATATGTTAGGGTCACCACAATAACATCACTGGGCTCCGCAGGTCACCCTTAGCCATGGCTAAATCAAATTCACAATCTCACAACTTCAACACTTTACCATTTTCCATTAACCTAGCATCGTCTAGATGAACTCTATTCGTATACCGCCCCATGTCTCTAGGGTCCAATCTAGCATTCAAATCAAGTATTAGAGCAATATACAATTAATCAAAATAGTAATTAAAATAATAACAAGCAATGCAATCTTATAACTTTTATGAATGGGCCGTTGCCTTTAGTCTTGTATGTCCAAGAAGTTAATAAATATGCAAGAAACTTTTATCTAATTATTAATAAAAATAAAAATACTAATAATAATAGTAAATAATAATAATTTGGTCAAAAGCTATTAAGCCTAGGCTTATACAAATTTTACTTAGGAAAATGATAGATTAATAACCATGATAAATACAAAAATGGACAACAATACTAGAATAAGTAGCATGGCCCTAAAAGGAGTTTTACGGTCCTACGCAATATGTTCGAGTATCAAAAAGTGGGTCTAGAGGGTCGCGAGATTATTTTAAAAAAATAAAGATATTAATAAAGATTTCTGAAAGTAAAATAATTATATAATAAATAATCTAATAAATAAAATATGTAGAGGTCAGCAAGATTTTGTCTAGGGAATAAGAAGAGTCTAAAAATAACTATACGGGCATTAATATCATAGTTTATAAGGTCGCGAGGTAATTTTTGATTGGAAACAATAAAAATAGTTAATAAAAATATAAAATTAACAAGATATCATCTTTGAGAGGCGAGTAATTTAGGAAAAATAGTTTGGGTATCAAAAATCGGGTTCGGAAGGTCGCAAAGTTATTTTGATTATATTGAAAACTTTGAAGATAACTAAATAAATAATTTAATAATTTGATAATTAAATAAAAAAAACTATGATATTAACAAGGTACGATCTTTGAGGTATGAGAAGTCTAGGAAAAATAGTTCGGGTGTCAAAAATTGAGTTCGGAAGGTCGCAAAATTGTTTCGAATATATTTTAATAAAAATCGAACGAAGTTGGCGTCTGGGGCTCTTGGCCGCAAGGTTGGACCAGTCAACCTTGCGGTGGAGCAGCTCACTGCAAGCTCGCGACTGGTTCTTGCGGTTCTAAGGTTGCGGCCGCAAGGTCGATGGCAGATTCGAATTTTTTTTGTTTTGGCTCAGTTTTCGATGCATGGGTCCATTTGGGGTATATGGCTAAGTATAAGAATAATAAATATACTTAGAAAAGTGGTTGGAATGGATTATAATACCTCGGGTTGGTAGAATTGGATCAAAAATCGAAATTTTGAATTTGGAGAAGGTGACTTCGGGTTTGGTCGAGGGGGGACCTTGGGGCCGAATTGGATGATGTTTAGGAATGCTTGGAGTTGTAGGAAGTGATTGGAACGGGGGAATTGGCCGGGTTTTGGTTGAACGTAGCTATAAAATCCACTTTTCTCACTCTAACTTTCTCTCTCTAAAACTCCATGGATTGGAGCTTGATTTTCTTCTGTTTTTCTCTTCTATTCGGACTGGTGGAGTGTGTGGAGTATTGTGATGTGCCCGTGGGTCAAGGGAGTGAGGTTTTAGAGGTGAATTTTGGGAGGAGAAGGATAAGATGGAATTAAAGAAGTTGAGTTCATAGAACTTAAAAGGGACGAATTGTGACTGTTTTTGGGGCCAGAGGAGTGGCATGAATTGGATAGGGGTGAATTGAATTCGGATTTGCTTGGTGAGGAAGGAATTTTTTTGTTTTGGGCAATGGGGGATGAATTTTGATTTTCTTGGAGGGGAAGAATTTGGGGGAGTTATGGCTGTGGAGAGAGAGAGAGAGAGAGAGAGAGAGAGAGAGAGAGAGAGAGAGCTAAGGGAGGGAGAGAGACTGTAGGAGAGTGAGGTGAGGGAGGTGGAGTGGTGTTTGCATGAAATGAAAAAAAAGATTGCATGCATTGTATATAAATGCATGCATAATTGTATTAATAATAAAAAATATATCATGAAAATAATTCTATTCTTATTAATAAAGCTATTAATAATATTATTAATGAAAAAAAAAAGGGGTTGTTACAGCTTCACATGTTATTTGAATAGTGCCACGACAAAACAATTCACACTAAGACTACCAGTATTCTTCAACCGTGCTACTACTTGTCCGAATTCTTTCGTTAAAATTTTAAGTTTCTCAAACAGGAAATATATTTGGAAGGACAAGAATTTTATTGTTAGTAAAAGTCCATCAATTTGTTGCTAATTTAGTGTCGTATTATTTGAAAAGAGCATGAATGATAATACTCCACATGAATAATAACTAGTTTTGGGTGAAAATCGGAAATCAATTGCAGGTGGAAGAAGCCATGAAGAGGTTGGATAAGTGGGACGACAAGAAGGAACCGGTTTTGGTGAATTAAAAGACACATTTCTCATTGATCAACGCTTTCCTTGGATTTCACGATTGGGCAACTAGCTTAATAAGTTAACAGTTTAAAAGGAAAAAAAGAGAGAAAATATACTATTTCATTTCGGTGTTGCATTTTTTCTAGGCTTATCAATTGATTCGTTAGAAAAAAAGTATGTTAGGTGTGTGAGGTTATTGTTTGATGTACAAGAAACCAGAATAATTAAGGCAATGTAAATTCTCGTTGAGCGTCTTCGGTTGTTATTGTGATGTATGTGGCTTAAGTACTTGGTTAGTCATTTTTCAATTTCGTTTGACGAAATGCTTGTTAATCTGACACTGGTATTGATGACTAAAATATGAGAGAGAGAGAGAGAGAGAGAGGGGGGGGGGGGGGGGGGGGGGGGGGGGGGTTTGTTTGATAAGGGTACTCGCATCCGGTTAGGGGATGGGATGTCCAGTTCCTTCTGGTTTGATAATTGGACAGGTGAGGGTACTCTCAGATCCAAAATCTTTGGGCCTCTTACTCGCGATGAATCTAACCTCACAGTTAGAGAGTATTGGTCCCAGTCCCACAATGCTTGGAGTCTTGGCTCTCTTTCTTTCACCTTAATCGATGATATTAGGGGGAGCATGGTCCGGGTTGATTCGCTTTTATAGTAAACCAAGAACCAAATTAATTCCTACGGATTACCAATTTGATTCGCTTTTATAGTAAACCAAGAACCAAATTAATTCCTACGGATTACCAATTCCTATCCATTAATTGCTTGACAATTTCCTAGTCATAAATTAATGGGTTTCCCCAAGTGTAGGGTGGAGACCGACTCAGCACATTATCCGGTAAGTCCGGAGTCGAATCCACAGAGACAGTGATGTGTACTGACTAAAAACTTAGGTTCCACTAATTTAACGGGCTCTTTGGTAGCCACCCCTTGTCGATTGATTGAGATTTAATTAAGCTAAGAAATAACAAGTTCTTTCCGAGAATTAAAAAGGAGGTATGGTCTTAGGGTTCATAGCTTTCATAACCAGTTCGGATTAACCTGCTCCATTCGGTGTTTTCTTAAAAATGTTCAATTTTAGATTGAAAAAGATACCCTGTAAGATGCGAAATCTTAGGGTCGCCGTTTATCTATATGCAACGGATAATGAGTTTTAGACCCCAATTCCCCCGTTCACACATGGGTCCGACAATGCCCGGGTTTGTCTGCGGGAAGTATTTTTCCAATCTAAAATTATTTTTTTATTGTTGAAAAAAGGAGCAGTGCCTGAACTGGCTACGATGTGCTAATCACCTCGCGACCCTACCTATACGATTACTCACTAATCATTATACATGAAAAAGAAGAAACCCTAATTTGAATCATACTTCTATTTTTTGAGATGAAAAAATAAATGAAAGATTTGAACTAAGCAAGCATAACCGAATAATTTTAATTAAGAACAAAAGTTGAAACGAGTTACCGAATACTTGAATACTTGAACAAATGTTGAAAACTTCAAAGGAAAAGCTCTGGAAAGAAAAACGAACGTCTAAAAACTGCTACAATAAAATCCGAACCCTAAAAATGGAGTTTTTAAGGGTATTTATTCATGACCCCTCAAATTCGGATTTAAGAAAACGATGAAAACAATTTTTTCTCGCTATGACCTTCGGTATCGATACAGCCCTAGCATGTACTGATACCCATTTCTTTGCCTCGGCTCTGGATCACATTGTATCGATATAGCTCTTAGCGTATCGATACCGCTTGCATTAGTGGCAAATCTTCGAGTATTGCATGAGATTTTGGCCACCCGACGCTTCAATGACGTCACCCGACGCCACATGGCCCGGCTTTGACTCCCCGGTGACGTTCAAGTCGGCCTCAAGGCCATGCATTCCAACCTTGGCGCTAAATCCGCCTTATTAACTGCAAAAATAACCAAAAATACAAAACACGGGAAAGTACGTCATCAAGTAGTAAATTGAATAAAACGCGCCTCTAAAGCGCTAATTTGCCCTACTTAGGCGCTCATATCCATGATATCACGCTCCTATCATTAATCCCTTTTTCAGAGTCTACTGGTACATTTTCCTCTGGTTCTGGACCAACTTTGGACTCATCGGCTTGTCTTTTAAGTTTTGGAGCCATATTCAACACCTTAGTGGGTCTCATCGGGTGTGCCAAAAAATTGTTTGGCTGGAATTTTTGGTTACTTTGGAAATATGATTGTGTGCAAGTGTGCCAAAAAAGATTTTTAATTATCCTTTCTAGGTTTAACTTATAAAAAAGCCAAACTTAATCAGGCGATTGTGATGTTGGTTCAATTACCTCAATGTAAAAGATTTTTCTTTGAAGTATTGAAACGGCACAACGATTCACTAGAAATTCCGCAATCAAAGAGAAACAAGATACCTTCATGAATTCAAAACAACTTGCTTTCCAAATGATTCTTCAACTTCGAAATAACACGAATAGATTACAATGTAACTACTATAAACTACTCCTAGCTACTTCGAACTAAGTCTAAGTTCCTAATTTACTGCCTATGGACAAACCAAGTATACCATAGCTGTTTGTTGATGATTTGTCTGGGGGTTCTTCCTTCTACAATTTCTTCTATTTATAAGTAAACTCTTGGGTTTTCTTAATGGCTTCCAATCTCCCTCCAAGTTGCCTTTGAAGTCACTCTTGTTTTTGAATTTAAATTTTCCCTCCAGAGCTCTTGATTGCAACCGTTCCATAGTTGTTCAGTTAATCCACTATCTTCACTTCCCTTGATTGCATCGTGTCTGATTTGGGTGGTTTCATGCCCAAATCTCAACTTCCTTGATCGTGCTCAATGAACATAACCACTATTGTTTAAATGACACCATTTATGTCTCTGGGATTCAAACCGCATATTTTTTCTTATTCATTCTTTGAGTGACACCTGGCAATGATTGCCTTTACCCATAAAACGACATTGAATTAGCTAAAACACCATTGTTCTTTTAAGTGCATGATTCTATGCATTTCAATCCACACGTGTTCTGTTTTGTTCGCTGATAATGGTCATTTGTCACTTTTTGATTGGGGCAATGAATTTCTCATGCAAACAGTACCGCTAAGCGGCCTATGGATGGGACAAGTCCAAAGAGTATCAATCACGACACCAAATACTCGCATTCCTGATGAGAATCAAACCCTCGATTCACCTTCCATGTGGAAGAGGTGAAGAAGTGACTACAAGCCTGTTGGCAATATGTAACCTTCCTCTCCAGATATTTAGAAATTAGATGAACTAACATAGTGGAATACCTTTTAAATAGATATTTAGGAATAAGATGAACTAACATAGTGGAATGCATTTTAAACAGTTACACTCCTGAATCTAAAAATCCGGGCTCCGTTGTATCATAATATCTTGATTTCTTTGCAAGCTTATGCTACATATTAAGTTATAGTATATGACCAACGCTCCAAATCATGTTCTCAGATGCGAGACGAAACCTTGGCATGTACATTTTGGATTTTGAGTTAGATCTTTTGGGATAATAAATGAAGAGAGATAAATAGAGAAATGAGAGTTAAAATTTATTAAGGACTAAAGAATAAAATTTGGGTTTAGAGTCCCAAAATAAGGGTCCGGCTAAATACAACTGCGAATTTACTATATGTAGTCAATTCATAAAAGGGAATCCCAAAATTTCCTTTTATGAATTGGCTACATATAGTAAATTCGCAGTTATATTTAGCAGCACCCCAAAATAAACATGGTATCTATCTGCGGCCAAATAAAAAAGAAAAAGAAAAAAGGAAAATCCGTGAATTAATGCAGAGGTACGTAGGTAGTAGTATTAGTCAAATCAACTTATTTGTCCTTTTATCCTTTAATTTGCACCCATGAAAGTGATTTGGCATGGTTGTCGTCCTCTGAGGCCCAGCTCTCTTTTTTCAACCAATTACTATTAGGTGGATGACAGAAGAGAGTTGTACTACGAGTATTAATGCAATGGAAAATTTCACGCTGGCACCTGATCTTTTACACAAATCACACATAAATATTTGATCTTTCTTAAATTTCATATAAACACTTGCGCTTTCTAAAAACTCATCAATTCAACACTTGATCTTTCTTAAATTTCATATAAACACCTGAACTTTCTAAAAACTCATCAATTCAATACTTGCCGTCACTCCTCCGTCTAAAATGAAATGGAAAAAAAGTTAAGTACTTCAATTTTTTATTTGTTTGAACCAGTGCTAAGATCTTATTTTTCTAATCATTTTATCATAACGAATCATAATTAATTTTTGACTCTAAAACTCTCGTTAGTCAGCCGTAAGAAAATTATAGAATCAAATATCTCTTAGGGCTAACTAACGAGAGCCTTAGAGTCAAAAATTAATTATGATTCTTCAGGATAAAATTATCAGAAAAATAAAATCTTCGCACTGATTTAAACAGATTGAAAATTGGAGTAATTAATTTTTCAACTATGTATAGACCGTTTATATATTAAAAAATATGGTTAAAAAATGAGGTGCTCCAATTTTCAATTCGTTTAAATCAGTGCGAATATCTTATTTCTCCGATCATTTTATCCTAAAAAATCATAATTAATTTTTGACTCTAAAGCTCTCGTTAGTCAACCCTAAGAAAGTCGTAGAATCAAATATTTCTTAGGGCTAACTAACGAAAGCCTTAGAGTCAAAAATTAATTATGACCCTTTAGAATAAAATAATAAGAGAAATAAGATCTTCACATCGGTTCAAACGAATTGAAAATTGGAGCAATTAATTTTTCAACCATGTATAGATCGTTTATATATTAAAGAATAAGGTTAAAAAATTAAGTGCTCTAATTTTCAATCCGTTTAAACTGGTATGAAGATCTTATTTCTCTAATCATTTTATCCTAAAGAATCATAATTAATTTTTGATTCTAAGGCTCTCGTTTATATATTAAAAAATAAGGTTAAAGATATATTTGATTCTACGACTTTTTTAGGGCTGACTAACGAGAACTTTAGAGTGAAAAATTAATTATGATTCTTTAGGATAAAATGATCAGAAAAATAAGATCTTCGCACAGGTTCAAACAAATAAAAAATTGGAGCACTTAACTTTTTTTCTGTTTGGTTTTAGACGAAGGGGTGACGTCAGGTGTTGAATTGATGAGTTTTTAGAAAGCTCAGGTGTTTATATGAAATTTAAGAATGGTCAGGTGTTGAATTGATGAGTTTTTAGAATCGATGAGTTTTTAGAAAGGTCAGGTGTTTATATGAAATTTAAGAAAGGTCAGGTGTTGAATTGATGAGTTTTTAGAAAGCTCGAGTGTTTATATAAAATTTAAAAAAGGTCAGGTGTTTATGTGTCATTTGTGTGAAAAGTTGGGTGCCGAAGTGAAATTTTCCCTTAATGCAAAGGTAAGTAGTATTAGGCCCCAGAAACCTTTTTAAAAAATAAGTAATTTATTTCACATTTTTAAATTCAAAAATAATATAAATGAAGAATAAATTTTTAAATTTTTTTTTGCATCCTATAAAAGATTTCAATAAGATCTTTCAAATGAGATCTATATTGCATATTTTTAAATTTCAATAAGTCCATAATTTTTGAACTTGAAATTGTCTTCTTAAAAAATAAGGGCCTTTTTTCCATTGCGGAAAGGGGCCTTAGTCAAATCAACTTATTTGTGCTTTTATCCTTTAATTTGCATCAAATGAAAGTGATTTGGCAAGGCTGTCGTCCTTTGAGGGCCAGCTCTCTTTTTTCAGCTAACTAGTGGATGTCCGTGCCTGAAGGCACGGCTCAAACAATCAGCACACGAAAATAAATATTGAACTCGCATACAATATACAGCTCAAACAATCAAAACACGCAAATTAATACTGAACTTGCGTGCAATATACCAACCTGTGTCCAACAAATTCAACTATGCTATAAACAATAACGCAACATATCCATTGATAAATATCATAATCTTAATGAAAAGGAAATGGGTAGCAAATATACAAAAAATAATGGAAGAACTCACCTCGGTGGTTTCGGTGAAGTAGATTTTGGTGGTATTGAACTTCCTCTGAGAGAGAGAGAGAGAGAGAGAGAGAGAGAGAGGAGGGGAGAGGTAGAGAAAGTAAAGAAAAATAATGCGAAAATCATATGAATGATGTATAGAAAATTTTATTTTCGGTGATTTACATGATGTATGTTTGGTAGCCTAGAAATAGGAAAGGAAGATATTACGGATACTGACCCAAGCACACAAATCTTATATACTGACCATACGTGGGGCCACTCTGGACCTGCATAGATGATCCGAGCTATTTAATAATTTTAAAATAAAAACCAAGTGGGTATGTAAAAAATCAAATCCATCTGATATGTATAAATGTTTTGATCCAATCTTCTCATTTTTCATCCAATCTTTCCATTCTTTTTTGATTTTTCAAAAATGGGGAGATTTGATCAAGCACTTTCACATATCAGATGAAGCTAATTTTTCACGGGCCTACTCATTTTTTTAAAATTATTGAACAGATCGGATCGTCCATGCGGGGCCCGGAGTGGGCCCCGTGTGCTGTCGGTGGCCATGGTCGGTGTGCATAGAGTTTTCGAATAGGAAAAGGAATGTTAGCTTTGATTTCTGTGATCTTGGTGGCTTTGATTTCAGTTTTGTACAAAGATTATAATATATGATTTTGGTTTTCATTTGAATAATGTCGTAAAAAATAAATTTAAAATTTTTTTTTTGCATGCTATAAAAGATTTCGATAAAATCTTTCAAATGAGATCTATATTGCATATTTTTAAATTTCAATAAATTTATAATTTTTGAACTTGAAATTGCTTTCTTAAAAAATAAGAGCATTTTTTCCATTGCAGAAAGGGGCCTTAGTCAAATCAACTTATTTGTGCTTTTATCCTTTAATTTGCATCAAATGAAAGTGATTTGGCAAGGCTGTCGTCCTTTGAGGGCCAGCTCTCTTTTTTCAACCAGAAATGATATTGGTACCGACCTCCCCGGTACCGAAATCGTACCAACGGCCGCCGGTGGGCCGTCTCCGGTCACCGGACGGCCGATCCGAGCCGTCCAAAAATTCTAAAAAAAAAAAACGAGGGGACTTGCGCGGGAATCAACGGCATCCGAGGTGTGTAAGGTGCTTGATCCGAGCACCCTTTTTCGTGTATATATGTATATTCCCGCGAATATACATATATACACGAAAAAAGGGTGCTCGGATCAAGCACCTTACACACCTCGGATGCCGTTGATTCCCGCGTGGGCCCCTCGTTTTTTTTTTTTAAAATTTTTGGACGGCTCGGATTGGCCGTCCGGTGGCCGGAGACGGCCCACCGGCGGCCGGCGGTACGATTTCGGTACCGGGGAGGTCGGTACATATAGCACTACTCGTTCATTTTGTTCAAACTATATTGTTTACGGTCCCTGTAAGAAATCATCTCAATCCGATATTGGTAAAGGCGTTTACGAATCATCCAACTTTGCTTCAGAATTTAAGCATGTTTTGAATAAAATGAGCGGCTATGATCATCTTTGCGGGATTCGAAACGGACGCAAAACCATCTGTACACCACTGCCGTACAGCCTTTGCTGTACCTCAATCTTTACTGATTTTATAAATCAATCATGAATCATGATCAAACAGCTCGGAAAGATCGATATGAAAGCTTCGTTGGTTCACACTTATAACAATCTCATAACGCACATGATGATATGAATCTAAAGTTTAAGATCCATCATGCGACAAGCATTTTATGGAGACAGAAAATCCAATAGGAGTATTTGAGAGTGAATTTACAGAAATGCTACACACACATACAATCTGTGCACAGATTTTGTTGTGGGGCCCACCACGGGTCCCACATAAATCATCCGAGCCGTTCATTAAATGTAAAATATTTTTTCAAGGGTCCCCGTAAAAAATAATCTCAATCCGATATCTATAGATGCTCGATCCAATCGTATAACTTTTCATTATCCGAAAATCTGAATGAAAAGTTAGATGGTTGGATGAAGCACCTATAGGTATTGGATTGAGCTTATTTTTTACGGGGACCCTTGAAAAAATATTTTACATTTAATGAACGGCTTGGATGATTTGTATGGGACCCGTGGTGAGCCTCATAACGAAATCTGTGCACAATCTGTGCACAAAAATCTGTACCGGTAGCAGGACTCGTGAATTTATAGGGGGATCTTTCTTCTGTGTTACTGTTACGGTACATATCACATGAAAATATCAACAACAGACAAATGTCACACGATTAGGGTATAACAAAAAACAAACATGAATAATTGGGAAATAGCGGATACCCTACGTACGTATAAGTTCTATATACATATGTTATGACAAACACGAATAGAAGAACAAACAGTACTAAAGCGAATCACGCAAGAACACGGATGGACGTGCTCCCGTATGGACGATAAGAACATAATTCAAGGAATTCTTTAACATTCTACTGCTCTTATTTTTTTTTTTTCCCAACCAATCAGAAAATGTAGATATTATATATAAAAAAACAGTACAATAAAAACGGACACTACTGGTCTAAAAATATAAAAATAACAAAACCAAAAAAGAAAGCCGCCTGGAACCACGATGTCGGAGCTTGACTCGTCGAACACACTCGTGAAGAGGGGTTGGAGAGGCCGAAGTTGAGAGGCCATGTATGAACACAAAGCAGACCCTTCTAGATGACCTGCCGTACCAACTCGAACTCATCTCGCCGCACACTACAAGAAAATTTACATTGGATGACGAATGAAAATAGTCATAAATTGCATGTTTTTCGTTTCAAATAATATAGGTGATGAAATTTTTTTTTGTCGACTAAAGGTTGTTGAGTATTCCTACTTGGTGACGAAATTTATTTTTTGTCATCTATAGTGCTTTTTAATGACAAAATATTTCGTCACCAAAAAGTGAATAATTAGTGACGAAATTTTTTTCCTCGCTTATTGTTCTTTTTGACGACGAAAAAATTCGTCACCACTGGGCCACATCGGTGACGAAATTTTTCGTCACCAATATAAAAAATAGGTGACGAAATTTATCGTTGCAAAAGACGTTTAACATGAAAATATATTTCGAATGTAATTTTGAACTTTTAAACATTAAAATTAACAATTTTGATAAACATAAAAATTGTAGGCAATTGAGTTATTATTCAAACCCAATTTGAATGATCTCAATCGGAGTTTTTAGTAAAAAGTTATGTCCGAAATACATTTAGTGATAAAGCGCAATTCATAAATTTTGTCACGAAAGATACCCATTTGATAACGAAATATATTTTTCTTCGCTGAAAGCGTTAAAATGGTGACGAAATTATTTTTCGTCACCAAAGTTAAGCATTTGATGACGAAATATATTTTTTGTCACCAAATGATTATCTTTGGTGACGAAAAATAATTTCGTCACATTTTTTAAGCTTTTGACTATGAAAAATGGATTTTGTCGCTAAATGGGTACCTTTGTGACGAAAATATTTTTTTCATCGCTAAACATGTATAATTGGAGACGAAATTATTTCGTCATGGAAATTGTCAAAATAGTGACGAATTTATTTTTTTCGTTGCCAAATATACTCATTTAATGACGAAATTAAATTTCCTCGCCATTTTTTCGTCACCAATTTTTATTTTTCTTGTAGAGGCAGACCGAAGACAGAAGCCGCCACAGATGCCGTCTTCATTGTGGCGGAAAAAGGAGGAGGGGGAAACCCAACCCAGAGTTTCTCTCTCTAACTCTGCTTATGGTGGTGCAAAATTCGTCGTAGCCGATGAAAGTAGATAAACAGAGATGCTTCAAGTCACGTTACTATGTCGCTGTCCTTAAGACGATATTCGCCCCCACCAATTCAAGAGAATTCGGTGTGCACCGGGTTACAGCGAAGCCGCCTCCAAGATAAAATGAAGCCCAGTCTCCAACTGTTGTCTAATTGTATTATGCACAAACGAAGAGAGACCCGAATACCTTTGGATTTTGCGAGCCTCTTAAGTATAATCGTAGGAGATAATTCTAGAGAGAGAACAATCAGAATTGTTCTGATTCTCTTCTTCAATTCAATTGGTAGAACCATTTGCCTCTTATAGGCATAGAACGTGACCGTTGGCCAATGATTACACCTCTTTAATTAAATGCAATAGTCATGTCTATTTATAATAGTCATGTCTATTCATTCCACCCCAATGGTCACACCTTTTGGTCTGGTAATGTCTATTCATTTAACCTGAATAGACACACCTTTTGTGCTCAAATCCAATATTCATGTCTATTCATTTAACCTGAATAGTCACGCCTCTTGAATTAAAACCGTTCACCAATATTTACATTTAATATTTATTAAATATTTTGAAAATGTTCCAACAGCTTACACTCCCGATCCCTCACTCCACTGTATTAATACACTTGATAGTCAATGTCCCCCACCTACCATCCACCATCAAGTCCTTGCAATATTAGATTATGTTGTGCTATATATAGTCGTTATTACCACGGCATGAATCACCAAAGGTTCTCCAACTAAATCCCACCAGTACGATTCACTAGATCTCTCACAATACCACACCCTCCACCAAAACAGTGTAGTTCTAGATCCGGTATGGGATCAATCCACGGTCAGGACCTTCAAAAACCTTTGCTCCAATCCGAAGAAACTCCGCCACCGCCGCCGCCACCACCGACTTTGTTATCGGATCAATCATCAGATAATCACCAAGAGGTGAGCGATGAGCTTGAGACGGTATTGTCAAACACAGAGTTGCCGTTTTGTCAACGCGTTCGGCCAGCAATTTGGATAGAGCGAAAGCTCCTGTGGCAACTGGCTGCCCCTGCCGTGTTCGTTTACATGGTTAACTATGTTATGTCCATGTCCACCCAAATTTTCTCCGGCCACCTCGGAAACCTCGAGCTCGCCGCCGCCTCCCTCGGCAACAATGGCATCCAATCCTTTGCTTACGGTGTCATGGTACTTCTCTCTTTCACACACATGAATGTTTGTGACAACCCGATCCAGCTGATCATGGACTCCCTGTCGGTCCAAACACTTGGCCTGAAAAAATATACCTAAAAAGGTATCATGTAGCTCCTAGGTGGGTGTTAATATAACACATGAGGATTTAACTCCCAACCAATGTGAAACTGAACGGTCTCAAACTCCCAAATCCGGGATATTACAATGCTGAATTGTGAGTCAGTTTCAAAAGTGTCTGGAATTAAACTGTTGTGGCATAGCAATATCAGGGCCCAAGGACAATACCAATAAAAACATAAAACAAAATATGTTCATTCTGGCCTGCGTACTATTTCTTTTTTTGTCAAAATATGCTTCATTAGATCACCCAATATTCCGGCATTGTTGCAAGACGAGCACGCTTAATTAACTGTAAAGTTTAAATTAGCTTTGACTAGGGACGGACTCAAGATTTACCTTCACTGGGGTCAGGTATCTTGGTACACAAAGGCTCGTTGTGACCGGTAGAAATTGATGGTTGTGATGGTTCCTTCCATTTAAAATATCTCTCCATAGCTATAGGAAAATTTTACTATGATGTTAACAATCTTTAATAGGACCTATGTTTATCCTAATGTTTAATAAGTTCGCTTAGGTTAAATTAATAATAGGGCCTAACTTGGTACACAAAATTCAAAGTCTGAAATTAGATTAAACCAATGCGTGTTTTAGGTAGTAAACATTTAACCATCTAAAAAAATAGATCAATAAGAGAAGAGCTCTTGCATAGTTATTTACCAAAGTTCATGGGTCATAACTTTTAATGAAGTCTTTTTTTCATGATTCCATATGATGTTTACTATAACTTGTTAATGTACAATTCAATTAAGTTTTACAATCTACAATTCCAAAGAAAACACACACACAAATGAAGTCAAAATCTAAGAAAAAAAAATCAAATTTCCCTCAAAGCCCAAGGATTAGGTCTTATCTCACAATAATCAGATTTTGCTTTGCTAAAAAAATGAGAGAGAGAGAGAGAGAGAGAGAGAGAGAGAGAGAGTGCACATTGAATAAAAACGCTGAAAACTTTCATCTTGTGTCTAGAATAGACGAAAAACTATTCTTGCTCGATTTTCCCCTTATTTTGTGTGTGTGTGAGAGAGAGAGAGAGAAAGAGAGAAAGAGAGAGTCACTGATTGAGAAGGAGGGTGGGACCCGAAAAGGCAATGGGTGAAAAGTTGGGCAAGCTTGTAATTTTTCAAGATCACTTGGGGCAAGAGATAAAGGGCAGAGTAGGATCTTAGGGCAAAATTACCAAAATGTCCAAAATCTATATGCATCTCTATGGGGAATTTTTATCCAGTGGGGTTAATTGACTCCTCTTGCCTCAATGTGCATCTGCCACTGGCTTTGACACCTTTACGGCTTTAAAAGACCCTTTGTACAAGATATGGGCAAGATCTATTATACAGTACTAAACTTCGCATTCACCAAGCAATATGAGACCTATGATTACCCATCCAGATATCTATCGGGACTCTAGAGTCTGGCCTCATCCTAGCTATTGGGTGTCACACCTTTAGAACTAATATTAGGTCGGTCCTGCAATAACATTATTCAATGCTTTTACGCACCGTCATGTGATGCTTTGGATTCCATTTCCACCACACATCTGGGTACCGTCATGTGGTGCTTCGGGTTCTTTTTCCACCACACATCTGGGACGGGATTAAAGACAAATGTGTAGATTTCACCCCAAATGTGAGCCGACACTTCCGAGAAAGGGCCGGTGGTGTGCCTTGGGCCCCGATTAATAATCACTCTTTTGTTTTATTTGTTGAACATATGACATACTTGTGGGTTCCAAAGGGCACTGACACACTTGTGGATCTAAATTCATAAATTGTCTTGTTTTTTGTTTTTGTTTTTGTTTTGTAGTAGGAGTAAGATGTTACTTGTAGTTTAGTTTGCTAGATAATTACTGGTACGAGTGCCGTTGTTAATTCATCAACTTGAACCCAAAAATTAGTACTATATACCAAACATGGTTCTATATCTACAATTGAGCCGACTGCCTTGTCAAAATTTATGATTTGTCACAAGCTAGCACATTATTTTGGACCCGTTAATTTGAATTTATTCCTGTTTTTCACCTAAGAAGTCATATGAAAACAAAATAAATCTATGAATCACTTCAATTAAATCTACACCATATATCTTCATTTCCGAAATTGTTTTGTTGCTGGAATTTCTTTACAACGTACTAACATTTTATGTTTCTATATTTCGAGTTTCGTAACGTTATGCTTTATTTGTTCTATATCAACAGTTAGGAATGGGGAGTGCAGCGGAAACCCTATGCGGACAAGCATATGGAGCTAAGAAGTACCCAATGTTAGGCATTTATCTCCAGAGATCTACCATCCTCCTCACTGCAACCGGGTTCCTTGTCGCTTTTATCTACGTGTTTTCCAAGCCCATTCTCATATTACTCGGCCAATCAACAGAGATCGCATCGATGGCCGCGATCTTCGTCTACGGCCTAATCCCTCAGATATTCGCGTACGCCGTGAATTTCCCGATACAAAAATTCCTTCAGGCTCAAAGCATCGTCAACCCAAGTGCTTACATTGCAGCAGCAACATTAGTCATCCATCTGGTTCTGAGTTGGGTTGTGGTCTTCAAACTTGGGCTCGGGCTTTTGGGTGCAGCCCTGATGTTGAGTTTTTCTTGGTGGGTAATTGTGATAGCCCAATTTGTTTACATTGTGATGAGTGAAAAGTGTAAGTACACTTGGTCTGGGTTTAGCGTATAGGCTTTTTCAGGCTTGCCCGGTTTTTTTAAGCTATCTGTTGCTTCGGCTATAATGCTGTGTTTGGAGATTTGGTACTACCAGATCATGGTGTTGATTGCTGGGCTGCTAAAAAATCCAGAATTGGCTTTGGACTCTCTGTCTATCTGGTGGGTTTGTTTATTTGGGCCTGTTTCTGGCTTTTTGTCTAATTTATTCGAGGCTAATTCTGATAATTGCTTAAATCTCACGGTTTGTTTCAATCGAAAATTTATTGTTTTGTGGTTGTCAATTGCAGTATGACAATTTCGGGATTCTCGATCGTGATCTCGTTCGGATTCAATGCTGCCGCAAGGTTAGCCTTAGTTTCTTTCTCTATAGGGTTATGCTATTGACAATTCACTATGTTGTCAATAAGGCAAGAAGAATATAGAAAAATACAGTTTTTGATACACATTTCAAGGCACTTTAACGCATAGAAAACTGTGTTTTTCTGCTCTATCGATGGCCCATTAGGATGTTACTAGCAATTTTCTTCTCTATATAAGAATCTTTCTTCTTTACGAGTGTGCCTCTGTTTTGGTTTGCCTAAGGTGCTTTTTCTTGCATGTTATACGCAAACTCTATCTTTTGGTGTTACACACATTGTGTAACGATTTTCTTTGATGAATATATAATATGAGTGACCAGTGTGAGAGTAAGCAACGAGCTAGGAGCAGGGCATCCAAAGTCAGCAGCATTTTCTGTAGTGGTGGTCAACATAGTCTCTTTCATTATCTCTGCGATGTTGGCAACTCTAGTAATGGTATTTAGGCATGTTATAAGCTACGCTTTCACGGAGGGTGAAGCTGTGGCCAATGCTGTCTCGGAGCTCTGCCCGCTTCTCGCCATTACCCTCCTCCTCAATGGAATTCAACCTGTTTTGTCCGGTAAGCTTCTATGAATTTTCTTTTCTTGATCAGTAATCCAATCTCAATTACGATCTTTGTTTAAAATAAACTTAAATCTCCCAATATAATGCGGGAAGAATCATCACCTTATAAAAAAAATCTCACCATATTTAGAGTCTTTCTGACTAGATGAATTTAAACCAGCGCCTAGAAAATGAACAATCAAATCATCAAATCAAATCTACATAGGAGCGCCCACAGGTTCAATCATTCATTTCTCTCTGTTTTCTCCTGTATCTAATTTTGTCCCTATCGCACACCTAATTCTTGTTGTCTCTGTATGTTTCTGGTTGATTAAGATATGTTAACATGGACTTGTTAATTTTTTCAAAATTGATGTCATCTATGTGAACTATGCACATGTGAAGGTGTGGCTGTTGGGTGTGGATGGCAAGCTTTTGTTGCTTACGTCAACGTCGGATGCTATTACATGATTGGAGTCCCATTGGGTGTTTTACTTGGTTTTTACTTCAAATTGGAGGCTAAGGTAATTAGTAACAAAATTACAACCTCATTATATGTACTATTTTATATGTGATGAATGACAAGAAATTTCTTGTACTAATTATTTATGGGGTGTGCAGGGGATATGGACAGGAATGATAGGCGGAACAGTAATGCAGACCTTCATTTTAATATGGGTCACCTTTCGAACAAATTGGACAAAAGAGGTAATTTACAAGTCATTTTTTATTCCAAAGATTTAGTTAAATAATACTTGTAGAGTCTGTATATGTGATATATTTGGATTAGGATGAGGTACAGGTTTTTCGATTATTATTTTTGGCTGTCGGAGAGAAAAAGTTAGATTATCGAAAGACAAGCTACTTTCGGGGCTATTTTCAGCACGGTGATATAGAATAGTACCCACGGTTTTAAATATCAGATGCTGTGTTGCGATTGTATGGTTTATTGATAACGATACACCTTGCTATATCAGTGGTACAAAATATTCACACCCGTGTCGGCCGATTCCCGCTATGTAATGCTTTGTATTAGTTTTTTTTGTCCTCTTCAAGACCGCTACAACTGCTTTAGGTTCTCTGGTGCCCTAAATAATGTTAAAAAAATTCACAAACGTTATGTCTGAATCCTGCTATATATGTATCATTCAATATTCCCGCTAATGCTATACTGGTATGCAGTCCGCTACAGCTATTTAAATTTGATAGTCTCCCATTTGAAACCATTATCAGTCGGGTGTTTATAATCTAATTCTTGAGTAAATGTTTGGGTGGTGGGTGTACTACATGAAATATCCCTCAAATAGTAAGTTTCACATGTTATTTGAATCGTGCCACGGCAAAACAATTCACACTAAGCCTACCGCGCTACTGCTTGTCCGAATGCTTTCATTAAAATTTTAAGTTTCTCAAACATGAAATATATTTGGAAGGACAAGAATTTTATTGTTAATTAAAAGTCCATCAATTTGTTGTTGCTAATTTAGTGTCGTTTGATTTTAAAAGAGCTCTTGTAAATACTCCATATGAATAACTAGTTTTGGGTGGAAATGGGAAATCAATTGCAGGTGGAAGAAGCCATGAAGAGGTTGGATAAGTGGGACGACAAGAAGGAACCGGTTTTGGTGAACTAAAAGACACATCTCTCATTGATCAACGCTTTCCTTGGATTACAGGTTGGGCAACTAGCTTAATTAAGGCAATGTAAATTCTCGTTGAGCGTCTTCGGTTGTTATTGTGATCTATGTGGCTTAAGTTCTTGGTTAGTCATTTTTCAATTTCGTTTGATGAAATGCTTGTTAATCTAACACTGGTATTGATGATTAAAATAAGAGAGAGAGAGAGAGAGAGAGAGAGAGAGAGAGAGAGCGGGAGGGGGGGGGGGGGGGGGGGGGGGGGGGGGGGGGGGGGTGTGTTTTAATGATTTGTTTGATTAGGGTACTCGCATCCAGTTAGGGGATGGGATCTCCACTTCCTTTTGGTTTGATAATTGGACGGGTGAGGGTACCCTCAGATCCAAAATCTTTCCCAGTCCCACAATGCTTGGAGTCTTGGCTCTCTTTCTTTCTCCTTAACCGATGATATCCTGTCTATATAATCCATAAAACCACTCTTCAGTGGTACAATCCTGGCCCCGACACCCTTATCTTGAACCCCACTACTAACTGGGATTTCAGCTGCAAGTGATCTGCTCATTCCCTTCTCCCTTCTCATAACATCCTCCCTCCGCGCACCAATTGGAAATGGATATGGCGTCTCCCTTGTTCTTACCGCATCCAACACTTCGTTTGGCTTGCATCACAAGAACATCTTTCTACCCGCTACAGCCTCTTTCTACACCATATCATTACCTGTCCCTTTTGTGTGTGGTGTCCCTCTGAAACTGAAAATGTTTGTCATGTGTTACGTGCAGTCATGCTTTTGCCATCTGGAATCTCCTCCAATTCCCCTTTTCAAATCATTCAGATAATCCTTTCGATTGGGATCTTGGCGAACTCAGCGTTAAGGGGTACTCACCACTCGGGGTATTCCTTTCAACATCGTCTTCCTTTTTGCCATTTGGCATATATGGAATGATCATAATCGCTGCATATCTTTGAGCATAATTCCAACTCGAATTTCTCGGACCCCTCTCTGATTGTCAAAACAATCATGAGCAAAGCTTCAGAATGGTTCTTTATGGTCCGGCACAAATCCATCACTCAGAAAAGGGACGTCCTAGTAAGCTGGGTTCCACCAGGCACTAACTGGTTCAAATTAAATACGGATGGAGCTTTCAACTTGAGAACAGGGGCTGCCTCCACTGGAGGGCTTATTCGAGACCACCATGGCCATTGGGTTGGCGGTTTCCACAGGAATATGGCTGCAACTTCCAGTCTCATGGCGGAATGCTGGGCCTTGAGGGATGGGTTAGCTTTAGCAAAGGAGGAAAATATTCATAATATTGAAGTTGAAGTTGATGCACTGACTGTTATTGATCTTATCAAAGATAACAATACCGAAAATCACCCGCTTGGTAACATATTGAATGATTGCAGGTCTTTGATGCATGAGCTTGAGGTGTTCGGCATCAATCATATCTATCGGGAAGTTAATAGCTGTGCGGATGCGTTGGCAAATGACGCACCGGTGTTGGTGGAAGATTTACATATCTACCCTTATTCTCCTAGTTGTATTGCGACTTTATTATATGCGGATTTGATTGGGGTTATATACCTTAGAAACGCTTTATTTTAATTAATAAATCGTCTTTTGCCAAAAAAAAAAGAGAGGCCGGTGTTGGATTTGCTGAGTTACTGTTCATTTGGACACTTTACCGAGCTCTATTTGAGACCCCGTTTTGGATTTTTGGCTATCTAAAATAGCCAAAGTGTTGTTTGTCAAGACTGCAACTCTTTTTTTTTCCTCTCGTCAAACGAAACTTTTATAAACTCGAAAGAGGTACATCAATGGGGAACAAGATAAGTACATGAACTTACACGAAAGAAAAAGAAAGTAAAACAAACATCTAACAGAAAATTGGATGTAAAGACACCTAAACAAGAATTATAATTTCACCTTACGGATTCCATCAAGATATCCCATAAAGTCCTCCACGTACCGTATATACCTTAATGTCAAATTTCGACTTCATCCACATCGCAATTCTGGTTTTGATAAGCTCCCCCAACTTCCCCCACTTCCGTTGTGGCGTTGTTGAAAACATAGTCGTTCCTGATCACCAACCATAAGGACCAAAGTGTAGCAAAAAAAGATACTTCCCAAATGTGTTTTTCCAGATTACCGAATCTATTATCAAACCACCTGGTAGATTGGCCCGCCAAAGATGATGGGCAAACCCACTTCACATGCCATCAATCCAAAATCAATGACCAAACATCCCAAAAGAATTCACAAAAGATTGTCTTAGAAACTATTCCAGTTAGCCTCTTGTGGACTAATTGGAATGTTAGAAATGAAATGGTATTCCAAGGGGTTTATCAAAAATGGCAAAGGGTTTTGGGTCTAGACCATTCGCTTTCATTTACAGCTTATCGTGTACGATAGTATTTTACAAATTAAAAATCAAATTGATTGGATACTGTAACTCAAAATTCCATTTGTTCCTATTAAATGAACAACAAGTATACTTTTGAAAATAACATTAAAATAATTTAGTTCAATAATTTTCTTATGCACATGAAAACATGAATAGAGGTAGCTAGTGGGAATGGGGTAGGTGCCGCCCCACCCCCCATTTCTAGCCATTTTGTTTTTATGTTTACGATAAGGTAATTCGGTTTTGGATTTTATGGTATTCGGACAAACTCATATTTGTTACAGATATTGTGAATGATTTTTTTTTATTTTTTTAAAATAATTGATTTGGATGATAACCGTGATATCACACCGCCTTATATATTTGAAGACCACAAGAGAGTTTGACAATTATTTTTACATTATTTTTTACTAAAATAAGTCAACCTATTTTATTAAATGAATATACATGTAACTTTTTTTTTTCCACTCAATAGACGTGTAGCCTACTCGTAAGGGAATGTGGTAAAGGTACCGCTAAGCAGCATAAGGGTGGAGTAAGTCCAAAAGGTATCAACCACCACACCAAGCACTTGTGTTTCTAGCGACACTCGAACCCTCATCTTCTATATAAAAGAGGTGAGAAAGTGCCAGTTGACTACAAGCCCGTTGGCAATATACATGTAACAACATGGTCCAAGAAAAAAATAAAAATCGGCCAATGCAGGTATTAGTTTTTTTTTTTTTGAACATGATGCAGGTATTAGTTCAATCCACTTATTTGTCCTTTATCTGCATTAAAGCGATTTTGTAAGGCTGTCGACTGTCGTCGTTTGAGGGCCAGCTCTCTTTGTGATTTTCCATTATGTAATTGGTTGTAAATGAAACAGAATTCAAAGGTTTTGCGTTACATTTTCCAACCAATTATTAGGTGCATGGATGTGGATGACAGAACAGAGTTTTGTACGAGTATCACGTGGTGTTATAAATCATGATCAAACGGCTCGGAACGATGGATAGAAAGCTTCATGGGTTCACACTTATCTCACAACATATAAAATTAGGGTTTGTCTGTGCCTACGGTACTATCTATCCCGATTAGAATTATCCTTTGAATCTTGATAGTGAATCTATTTCAATTTTTAGCTTTCAAATTTTTACCTACGCCTAAGGCACTATCAAATTTGTAGGTAGCTACAAATTCTTGGAAGTTAACCTGATACTCCATCTGTCTCTTTTTAAGTGTCCTGCTTCGTAATTCCAACTTATTAAAAAGATATCATCATTATACCTTTCACATCAACTTTTTCCTCCACTTTTCCTACTTACCCATCATCATTACACTTTTACTCACTTACTTTTCAAAAAGAAATCTACTTTTAGGGGTAAAATAGACAATGCACCAACTTTTACCCATTAACTTTACAAAATGGACACTTATTAAGGGACAGCCCAAAATGAAATACTGAACTCTAAAAATGGGATGGAGGGAGTACAAGTTAAAGAACTTAGCTACGAAAACCATCTTTTTCAAGTTTCATCAAGAAGGCATTCCAATTGGGGTGGGTAATGTTGTAGGTACGGACAAACCATAATATACAACTAAATACTCCTAAAGAGGGCCGGGAGGAAATGTTTCGAAGCTTTCATGCAACACCTATCGAAAAAAACACACAGAACAATTTTTTTATTTAGATTCATTCATCTTTTTTTTTGAACAGCAAAAAAAATTTATTAATTTTTAGAAACAGATTACAAAAATTAAAAGGATCCAAAGCACGAGATATCAAACAGAGCAAAAAGAACTCCGAGAATCATATCATATGCCGCTAGGAACCAAAGTGTTAGATTCATTTATCTAACACTTTCTTGATTACCTTCCCTGCAGCTTTTCCAAAAATTTCAACGGTATCTAGAACTCTATTTACCCCAAAATTATGAATCAAAGCATTGGTTCTTAAACTTGACGTCTGAGACCTGGGTGGATTTCGTAGCCCGTCACACCAATGATTCGTCTCGATTTCGTCGAGACCTCGTTTGGTTGGAGACCAGCTTTGATAGACCAAAGTATAGAACTTTATTTACCCCTCAAAGTAATGTTTCTTACCTTCAATGAGAGCGGTGGATTTCAGATGAATAGAACTCTATTAATTACCTTAATTTGCTTTCAGATGTATAGAACTCTGTTTACTTTTCCTTTTAGATGGAAGACTGATGGGACTTGAAGTTGAGATGCGGGTTGATTTCATCGGTGACACCAATGAGAGCCGCGGATGAGAGAGAGAACAAAAAATGAAGAATTTTTGTATTTTATTTTTATTATTTTAGAGCAAGTATTTTACTAGGAATTTTTTGTTTAGGTTAGAATTATTAATTATTAATTTTTCGTATTCGATTTGATTTTTTGATTTCTACCTTTATTAGGATTCTTGGTCTACAAAAATTAGGTTTTTATAATAATTTATTAGAAAATATATTTTCTTTAATGCCACTTGTTTTGGCATGATTTAAGATTTCTTTTTCAATATGATTTCTAGGGTTAAGGTCTTATAAAAAGGACTGTGAGCTATTCAACTACTAAGCTTTTATCAATAATGTTACAGAGTGTAGTAGGCCGAGCCAAATGGCTCGATCATTCCGAGCGTGATTTAGCATTACTTTCAACTCCAAGACATCTCTCTTTGGACGTTCGGATCAGCAACCGTAGCCGAGGGTCCCTGTTGCCGAGGGTTCCTCTAATTACACCTCCTTTAATTCTCCATTCCCTACACCTGCTCGGGGAGAAGGATATATTCGTTTCGATAGCTGCCGAGGGTCCCACAACATGCTCGGTGCCGAGCATGGCTTGGCCGACGGTCCAGCTCATCCGCATCAGAACAGCAACCATGGCTATGATGATGGTCGTGAAGTCATCCGAACGGTTATGAGAACAATGATGGTGGCACGTGAAGGTGCCAGCTCATTATGAAAACGGTTGCAAAACCCTAAACATGATGCAACAGTGACGTCAGCCGACGCGTGTCGAGCGTTGGTGCAATCTTGGAGACCAAGCGAAGGGTTTCCTATAAATATCCCATTATGCCTTCTTGGAAGAGGTACGCAAAAAGAAAACCCTAGCTCCCAATCTCTAACTCTTCCTTGCAAGCAAACTGACTCTTGCACCGGAGGGCCATCCCGGAGAACCTCCGGTGTGGTCTCTTAGTCGTGCTTCGTTTTGCAGGATTGAGCAAAGGAGACAAGGGCTAACCCCGAACCACCATTCAAAGAGGATGAACCACCCAAAATGGAGCCCCACAATTTGGTGAACCCGACGTGAAACTTGATTTTCAGATCCACGGCGGCTCCTCCACCTCGACCGCCTCGTTCGTACCTAAAAACCTCACCCCTCGAGATCTCCATTAGTCTCCTCCAAAGAAAAATTGGCGGAGCACCACCACCACCTCCTCTCTTTCAACCCCTCAGCTCCTCTTTGCACATCACCTCTGAGACCGGTATCAACGCTGCCTCCCCATCTCACCCTCCTGGATTTACTCCTCCAGGCGCAAGCTCTTCCATCCAACGTCCAGTGGGTCTGAGCGAAGATGCTCTAGCATACGTTCAACTGCTAGAGTAGCAACAAGAACAGACCAACGCTGATGTAGCCGTCCTACGAATGGAGATCGAAAAAATTAAGGCCAAAGAATTTCCAACGGTTTCCCACTCTGGATCTCAGGGTCAGCGCCGGAGAGGAAATTTGCCGCCCCCTCCGCCTTTGGGTATTGATGCACGGCCAAAAAGAATCTCAGTTCACGACCGCCTGGACCCACCATTGACAGACCATCGAACTGGGGATAGCGCTCGCCTTAGGCAGCAGCTCTCACCAGTTCATAAACGTCTCGGCAATGGTACGGGACATAGAGGCAGAGAAGTACGACGAGAGGGGAGCCCGCATACTGTTTTCTCCAGTTCATCGGCTGGAGACGAATACTCCTAGGGCTCCCAAAGCTACGATACCGTGGAGTTCCAAGACAACGATCAGGCTCTCATCCCATACAAATCCGAACAGCAAAGAAGCCGAACGCCGAGAAGAAACGGGAAAGGTCCCCAGAGCCATCAGATCGAACATGATGAAGTCCCTCGGGAAAAGGCCCGTGAAGGACGAGCAACGAATTCAGTCAGCGCTCGGAGGCTAAACCGTGAAAGAAGTGTAAGTGTCGTCGTTCGGCAAGACGATCGCCCTAGCCAACGAAGGGTTTACCATACCGAAAATCTTCCAGAAGAAGACTACGGAAAGGTCCCCATAGAGAAGAGGGAGAGGGGATTCCAACGTCGGCAGGAAGATAACGAAGGAAAACAAAGGGAAAAGGAATGCCGAGCTTCAAAGAAGTCTCGAAACACTCGGGAAGGTCTTCCCCCTCGGCCAACCCACGAGTACCAATTGAAAAAGCTAACAGAATCACCCTTTTCGGCCAAGATCCAAGCCACTTTGCCAAAGCTAGGTCTACATCTTCCCAAATTCCAGAAGTTCGATCCCAGCACAACCGAGGCATACACCCATCTCATCAGCTACAGAAGCACCATCTCATGCGTCACCGACGACGATGCCATCATGTGCAAAGCATTCCCCTCAAGTCTTGGGCGCCTCGGCTTGCTTTGGTTCAACCAATTAGAGGCTGGATCGATCCATAGTTTCAAAGAGCTTGAAAGAGCTTTTAACTATCGGTTCATCACTAGCAACAAGCAAGCCAAGGAAGAAGATGCCTTAGCTCAGATGAGAAAGAGGCCCGGCGAGACGCTTCGGAAGTATGCCGAACGTTACTGGCAACTATTTAACGAGATACCCGGTGTTGATCAATACTGGGCGGCAAGGAATTTTAAGAATGGTTTGGAAACTGGAAGCAAGATCTTGGATGAGCTGGCAATAAGGGCGCCTCATGGAATGAATGAGCTAATGAGGACGGTAGAACAGTTCTGTTCCTACGAAGAGTTCCTTGTCGAGCGAGAACTTCAAGGGGGACAAAACTCAATTATACCTCAAAGCCTTCATGTCCCCACACCCCAAATCGCACCACCGAAGCCTGTGGTCGCTGTCCAGCCGAAGAAGCAGGTCAACACAGTCAAGGTGGCAGACAAAAAGGGGCCGAAAGCTCATGACTATGTAGCTGAAACCACAGTATTCAAAGAGCCAATTTATTTCCTCCTCCGTACGATAGAGAGGGAACCGTTCTTTGTCTGGCCGAACCCTCCCAAATTGAACACCGAAGAAGGTAACAACAACGATCGGAAGAGATGCTCGTACCATAATGAGCTCGGGCATTACACCACTGCTTGCGCTCCCTATAAGGCACTTTTGGAAAATCTGGCGGCACAAGGACTTCTTGATGATCATATCGATTGGACAAAAACGCCGAGGAGACAGCCGAACGCTGTCGGACAAAACCTTATTCCGCGTCCAGTCGGAGTAATCAATGTTATTCATGGGTCAACAACAAAGGAGGCAGCAAGACAGCTTCGTCAAGAGCTTGTCAAAGCTGAGAAAGTTACCCAAATTTTTTCCATCAATCGTGCTCCAAAAAGAGTCAAAATGCTTGAGCGTCATTGGTCAATAACCTTCACCGAGCAAGATTTACAACGTGTCCAAACACCCCATAGCGATGCTCTGGTGGTCACAATCCAAATCTCAACTCACTCTGTCAAAAGGGTGTTGATTGATCAAGGAAGCTCGGCAGAAGTAATGTACCTGTCTCTCTTTAAGGAACTCAAAATTCCTGAATCGTGCCTTCTCCCCGCTGAAGTCCCTCTGATCGGATTCAGTGGCACTCCCGTTTGGCCTCTTGGACGGATTACCCTCCCTGTTATTACAGGCTCGGTTGCTTCTAATTTGGAGTTTGTCGTTGTAGACGCCCCGAGCCCATACAACGCGATCCTCGGCCGAAATTGGCTTCATTCAATAAAAGCCGTCGCCTCAACCTACCACCAGGTGGTCAGGTACATCGGCGCCAACGGCAGACAAGAAGACCTATTTGGAGATCAGTTACAAGCCAGACAGTGTTACGTCTCGGCCATTGGAAAGTCATCATGCACCAGAAGAGTACATTGGGTTGAAGTCCCTGACAAACCAGTTCTTGAAGACGTCGGATCTCTTCCTGAAGAGAAATCAGTTGAGGATCTTATCAAATTCCCTCTTAACGAAGATGCATCACGTTATTTCATGCTCGGCGCTGGTTTATCCCAAGCCGAGAGTGAAGAAACCTTGCAGTTCCTAAAAAGTAACATCGAAGTTTTTGCATGGACACCGTACGAAATGCCAGGCATTGACCCAAAGCTTATCCAGCACTCCCTCAAAGTTTCAAAATCAGCAAAGCCTGTAATTCAGAAGCCTCGGCGGTCAGCCAGCATTCACGCCGACGCAGTTAATGAGGAAGTCAGCAAACTCCTCGAGGCTGGCGCCATCAAAGAAGTACAATGCCCCACTTGGCTCGCGAACCCTGTGGTGGTGAAAAAGAAGAATGGAAAATGGAGAGTTTGCGTGGACTACACCAACTTGAATGATGCTTGTCCGAAAGACTGTCTTCCCCTTCCAAAGATCGATCAATTGGTAGATGCAACGGCGGGTCATGCTCGGCTGAGTTTCTTGGATGCCTACCGAGGCTATCACCAGATAGCCATGGATCCCGACGATATGGAAAAGACGGCATTCATCACACCCAGAGGCCTCTTCTGCTACCTGGTGATGCCGTTCGGCCTTAAGAATGCTGGTGCTACATTCCAAAGAATGGTATACCTGTTGTTCGGAATTCTCATCGGAGAAATCATGGAGGCTTATATCGACGATATGGTGGTGAAAAGTCTCAAGGCTGAGAATCACCTCTCTCATCTTGCCGAAGTCTTTGCAATCTTGAAAAAGCACAAGCTACGGCTTAACGCCGACAAGTGCGCTTTCGGAGTTAGCTCAGGCAAGTTCCTCGGCTACTTGGTTACTCGGCGCGGTATCGAGGCAGATCCGAACCAGATCTTAGCTATTCAGCAATTAAAACCACCATCCACTCCTCGGAAAATTCAGAAGCTAACTGGGATGGCAGCGGCTCTCAACAGGTTTATCAGCCGCTCGTCGGATAAATGCCATGTCTTCTTCCAAACGCTTAAGAAGCAAAGCCGACGAAGTTTCAAGTGGACTGAAGATTGTGATGCAGTCCTAGCCGAGCTGAAATCTTATCTCAGTTCGGCCCCTCTTCTTGTCAAACCAGTAGCCTTCGAAACTCTTCATCTCTATCTAGCTGTCTCTCCACACGCTGTGAGCTCGGCACTTGTCCGACGGGAAGGTCTTGAAGACCAACCAATCTACTTTTCTAGCAGAACCTTGCTCCCAGCACAGACTAGATATCTGCCATTGGAGAAGCTTCTTCTAGCATTGGTTACAGCAGCTCGGAAATTGCTCCCTTATTTTCAAGAGCACCCCATCATAGTTCTCACGGAGTTTCCACTTAAGAACCTCTTGAGGAAGGCTGATCTATCTAGCAGAGTATCTCAATGGGCGGTCAAATTAGCAAATTTTGATATCCACTTTGAGCCTCGAACTGCAATCAAGGCACAAGTATTGGCAGACTTTATTGCTGAATTCACCCCTGGAAGCCCGGACGAGGAAACACTGGTAAAGCCTAATTACGGGATGCTGGAACAACAAGAGGCTCGGAAAGTTTGGAACTTATTTAGCGGAGACGTTTGGAAGTTGCACGTCGACGGGGCATCAAACAGCAACAGCTCGGGCGCAGGGGTCGTTCTTGTAAACCCTTGTGGCGTCCTTCATGAAAGTGCTATCACAATCAACTTCCAAGCCACAAACAACGAAGCCGAATATAAAGCTCTGCTTGCTGGTCTCCGAGCCGCGGCAAGTTTACAAGTTGAAGATCTACAAGTGTTCTGCGACTCTCAGCTGATTGTCAACCAAGTAACAGGTGATTATGAAGCTCGGGACCCAAGAATGATTAAGTATCAAGCTACCGCTCTAGAGCTAATCCGAGGGTTCAAAGGATTCCAAATCGAACAGATCAACAGAGAGAACAACGCTCATGCCGATGCTCTTGCAAGTTTGGCCTCGGCAAGCAAAGCATCTGAATACCGACATATCAGCCTCGACGAGATCCACGAGCCGAGCTTTGAAGTATCGGAAGAAGTATACAACATTTCCCTCGGCCCAAGTTGGATGGATGAAATCTTCTCATTTCTCAAAGATGATACCCTTCCCTCTGACAAAAAGGAGGCCCACCGTGTACGCAGCAAAGCAGCCTACTACTGGATCTCTGAGCTCGGCCAACTCTACAGAAAAAGCTTCACTGGGCCATATCTTCGGGTTGTTCACCCAACCGAGGTCCCGATTATTTTAACCGAGCTCCACTCTGGCAGCTGCGGTTGTCACTCTGGCGGCCGTTCCCTATGTCAAAGAGCTCTCAGTCAGGGATACTTTTGGAAAGGAATGAAGAAGGATTGTGAAGAAGTGGTAGAAAGTGCAAGCCTTGCCAACTTTTCTCCCCCATACCAAGGCAGCCCGCTTAGTCTCTCAAACCTATCACTAGTCCATGGCCCTTTGCTCAGTGGGGCTTGGATATAGTAGGCAAACTTCCAACTGCCCCTGGGGGCTTCAAGTTCTTGATCACTGCAACGGATTACTTCTCAAAATGGGTGGAAGCCGAACCGTTAGTCACAACAACTGAAACTGACATTCGGCGATTCGTTTGGAGGAACATCGTCACAAGGTTCGGCGTGCCTTATGCTATTGTATCGGATAACGGCTCACAATTCGTCGGTAAGGAATTAACTGGACTCTGTGCTGAGTTCGGAATTAGATTCTTCAATTCAACCCCATCCTACCCCCAGGGCAACGGCCAGGCCGAAGCCACTAACAAGACTGTTTGCGCTGGCATCAAACGTCGGCTGGACTCTAAACGAGGAAAATGGGCCAAAGAACTTCCCAGGGTCCTTTGGGCCTACCGCTCCACTCCCAGACGCTCTACCGGCCAAACTCCCTTTGCAATGGCCTTCGGCATGGAGGCTGTCATACCACTAGAATCAAAGTTCCCGACCCTGCGCACCGAAACTTTTGATCTAGAATCTAACAATGATGCAGTGGCAACCGAGCTAATTTTAGCTGAAGAAAAGCGAGACGACGCTCAGCTCAAGTTAGCCAACTATCAGCAAGAAGTCGCTCGGGGCTACAATCGAAGCGTAAGGCTTAAGAAGTTTAGAACCGATGACTGGGTCTGGAGGAAGGTTGTCCGAGCCAATCAAAAGACAAAATTCAAACCAAATTGGGAAGGACCCTACAGGGTGATTAAATAGGTCGGCAATGGCTCGTACAAGTTAGAAGACAAAGAAGGAAGGGAAATTGAAAATCCTTGGAATGCTCTGAACCTCAGGAAGGCCTACCTTTGAACTCTCTCGTCGGTCGCACTCTATCACACCACCTATCAAGTCTATTACTTTTCTCTTACCAAAGTGTTGTACTTCTCTTGGCAATCTTTTTAATGAAAAGTATCTCCTACTTCTGAAGCATCAGTGTTCTCTGTATTTGATTACAATGATTCAAAGTATCAATCAGTATAAGCTCGGTATTCTAAACAGTTACAGCTACGTTCGGATTTCTTTACTGCAAACACGATTATGGCTCGGACAATTTGATTTCCAGCCACAACTCGATTAAACAAATTGGTTCGGCAATGTCCACCCTTAGAACATTTACTTAACATATTGCCTTGGTACAAGGCTGGCATTTTGAGCCGAGCCTTATACCAGCATTGGGGCCGTTTCGAGTAAATCATAGACAACTCGGACAACTTAAAGTCCAAACAGAAAGCAATATATGAACTTGAAAGTTTATCCTCAGTACGGCTATGTTCACAATTTGACTTGAACTAAATGGCCACATCAAACAATTACTCTACCTATTACCTTGGCATAAGACTGGCATTTTGAGCCGAGCCTTAAACCAAAGTAGGGGCTATCATGAGCAACTATCAAAACTTTCAAAGCAAGCCAAGGTTGCTTAACCCTCGGCAGCCAAAATCAGAAAATATTTCTAAGGCATGAAGAAATATTCAGTGCAATAACAAAGTTGAAAATTTTTTCTAAGTCATTCAAACACAAACTTGAAATTCAGAATCTCCTACCAAGAGGGCTCAGTTTGGTAAAACGTTCGATGCCGACCCCCTTTAAACTATTACATCTGGCATGGCAAAATCCCAAAATGTTCGGTGCCATCCAGTCCAAAAGCAAAGTTCAAAATACTTTGAAACAAAATAAAAGCCCAAGGGAAATCCTAAACTGGGGTATCTTGAGCAGCCTTGTCCTGAGCCTCGGCATGGCTCTCATCTCCTCCAGCCTTCTCCTGAGGATTTGCCACAGCCGCTTCGGCCATCTCTTCATCGTCATCTTCAGGAGGTAACGGTAGGGACTCATCTTCGGTATACGGAAGCTCCAAATCAGGCACGGTCGGCTCCGAAAGTTGCTTTAGAAAGCCAGAGTCGGCCTGAATGGCCATTACAGCAGCCATCGCCTCGGCTCCTGCAACATAACCCAGCTTGAAGAAGTCGGGAAGCCGAGCCTCAAGCTCGTCATTCACCATCTTATGTGCTATCTGGGTGTACTCAAGTGCGGCTCGGTTAATTCCGGCCTCATAGCCCTTGGCGTCAGCAGCTTTGAGCTTCTCTTTTTCTTCTGTCCTCATCCTTGCAACATTGGCCTCGGCAGCTGCCTTAACGTCGGCAAGCTCCTTCTTCAGCTTTTCCACCTCTGCTTCAGCATCCTTTGATTGCTGATCAGAGATCCTCCACTTGGTTCGGTAGGAATCTCGATCAGACCGGTATCGTTCTCGCTCGGCAGTAACTTTGGTGGCCTTGTCATATGCTTTCAAGGCAGCTTGCCCGGCCTGGCAGAAATACAGAAGAAAAAACTTTCACTAAGAGGTTCCACTGTTAGTTGACAAGAAACAAAACAGAATGCGAATGATACCTGTACCAGATGAGAACACATCTCACCAAGACCCGGAAGAAGGTCGGTTGGAACTTGATCGTAATCCCTCGGCAAAGCCAGCCCTCTCAGAAGAGTGATAGCAAGGTTCGGTTCCTCCTTAACCGAGTCATTGTGAAGCAGAACCCTGCCATCAGGCATAGTGTATGAAGGGCTGAATTGGCGAAGGACAGCGGCCTCGGTTACCGGATCAGTAAGATCAATGTGGGGTTCAACCAAATTCCCCTGATCCTTTGTTGAAGGGGCTTGAAGAGTGTCAAGAGGCACGGGTTGTGAGATGGTCGGCAGAACAACGTCCTCTGACGTTTTCTGTCTCTTCTCCCTCTGGCTTTGCTGCTCGGAAGAGCTTCGGCTTCGGCCAGGATTAGCCGTCTTCGTTGGAATCACAGGCCTTGGAATGTTCCTTCTTGACATATCTTCGAAAGAGGGCTGGGGAAGTTCGGCAGAATCAAACGGAGTAAGCCACTCCTCTGCTGTAAATCCGATCTTCGGCAATCTCACCCCTCCTTGCTGCCTCTTCTTTCGGAGTCCGACAGAAAGGGAATCTCCTCTCTTTTTTTGAACAGCCTCGGCAGCGGGAGCACTGGATGTCTTCTTCTTGCTCTGAGCTACCTCTTTTCCTTTCTCCTTCCTCCTCAGCACACCTTTGTAAGAGGGTCGGTAATCAAGAAGGGTCGGAGCGTGACGGCAAACCTGGGCAAGCAACGTCTCGGTCTTCTTCTCCCGAGAGTTGGTGTTGAGTACCTTGGAAATAGGGCTGAGCTCTGCAAAAAACATAGCAATTCAAGAAATACCCTAAGCAGAGGAGAAGACGAAAAGTAAAGCGTAATAAATGACTTGAGCACGTTCGGTCTAATTACCTCTTGTATCAGCCACTTTTGGAACGGCGAACCGACGAAGACCGTCGCCGAACTCAAAGTTTCCGTGCACTTCAAGGTAAAAGTCAGCCCACTTGTCAGTGTCCGAAAGACCGTCTATCAGTGGCTGCTTTTTGGGACGCGTCGACAAATATCGACGGCCAGATTTCCCGTGTCTAGACATAATATATGTGTAAAAAAGGTCCGTCGGCGTAAAGTCCAAATCTTGACTCTCGATCAAGGCAATTACCGACATGATGATTCGGTAACTATTGATCGCGAGTTGATGGGGGGCTAAACTGAATTTCCAAAGAATTTCCCTAAGGAAGGGGTGAATGGGGAACCGAAGCCCGGCCTCACAAATGGCCATTAAAGGCACGGTTATGTGCTCGGGACGGTGATCCCTATGGTCTTTTATGTCTGTGCTTCTGACTCTATGAATCAGAACATCCTCGGGAATGTTGTATTTCGTTCGGAAGGCTGCGTACTCTCCAGGGCTGCCGCTGAAATAATGAGCATAGGGACATAGCAAGCCCTTGTCGAAAAGGTCGGCATCGCTTACAACCGATGTCGAAGCTTCGGCTCCTGACATAAGCCTTGACTTGGCTTCTTGACCCACTTGTGGCTCGGTTTCGGATTGGGTTTCTGGAGAGAAGCTTATCTCGGGCTCCGTAAGGAAGTCGTCGGCAGCATACTCATAATCTCGCTCGGCGTTGGAATCGTCGGACACAGGAGAAGTTGCCGACATCCTTGTTGAAGAAGATACAACCGCTCGGCTATTCCTCAACCTACGCCACTCGATAAGTTCGCTGAGGAATTGACGATCGGATTCGGTTTCCGAGCAATCCGAGCCTGATGACACGTCGATGACCTCGTGAGCCAGACCTAGGAAAAGAACAAAGGGGTATTAAGCTAGTGAAATCCGCGTCGGCAAAGAAAGTCGTTTGGAAGTTCAGGATTCATCTTATCGGCTCACGAGTCACATGCTAACCTATAGTGGGCTCGGTACTTCTATAAGGATAACCTACGTTCGGCAAAATAAGAGGGTTGGGGAACGTTCGGCAATTTACCTCCAACAAATAAATCGTTCGGCTGAGCCCCAGATATCCTATGGGGGCTCGGAAGAACAGGTTGAGTTCAGGGATGAACATCATCGTTCTCCCCAGAAATTTACTGTTCATACAGTACAAAAAACCCCCAAAGTCATCCCAAAAACCCAGAAAATGAGCATAAAAAGTGAGAGGAAGACTAAAATGATAAGAATCGATGACATACCTGAAGATTTCAGTTGATTTGGGGCTTGAAGTTGAGGATCTGGATTAAAGCTGAGTTCTGGAACGGAAATGAAGAGAGAGAAGCTCAAGCGCTAGAGAGAGAAAGCGCAGAAGAACTTTCTCTCTCCTCCTTCACCACTATTTATAAGCAGAGCGGGCCTTTTCGAATTTTCCGCCCATCATTTCACCGCCGAACCCCTCGCCAACCTCTGCGTGACACGTGGCGACTGAAGCCCTTGCCCATGCCAGCCGTCTCCTCGTCTGCCTAGGTGTCCTTTCAACTGACACACCCGTTCGAATACTCGACAGCTGTTACCCAATGTGGGGCTCGGATTTCTCTGCCAAAGGTGCAAGCTCGGCCAAGTTTTAAATCAACCCATATCGAGTGAAAAGCTTCGGCATGGGTTGAGGGGCTATTGTAGTAGGCCGAGCCAAATGGCTCGATCATTCCGAGCGTGATTTAGCATTACTTTCAACTCCAAGACATCTCTCTTTGGACGTTCGGATCAGCAACCGTAGCCGAGGGTCCCTGTTGCCGAGGGTTCCTCTAATTACACCTCCTTTAATTCTCCATTCCCTACACCTGCTCGGGGAGAAGGATATATTCGTTTCGATAGCTGCCGAGGGTCCCACAACATGCTCGGTGCCGAGCATGGCTTGGCCGACGGTCCAGCTCATCCGCATCAGAACAGCAACCATGGCTATGATGATGGTCGTGACGTCATCCGAACGGTTATGAGAACAATGATGGTGGCACGTGAAGGTGCCAGCTCATTATGAAAACGGTTGCAAAACCCTAAACGTGATGCAACAGTGACATCAGCCGACGCGTGTCGAGCGTTGGTGCAATCTTGGAGACCAAGCGAAGGGTTTCCTATAAATATCCCATTATGCCTTCTTGGAAGAGGTACGCAAAAAGAAAACCCTAGCTCCCAATCTCTAACTCTTCCTTGCAAGCAAACTGACTCTTGCACCGGAGGGCCATCCCGAAGAACCTCCGGTGTGGTCTCTTAGTCGTGCTTCGTTTTGCAGGATTGAGCAAAGGAGACAAGGGCTAACCCCGAACCACCATTCAAAGAGGACGAACCACCCAAAATGGAGCCCCACACAGAGTTTCTCTCTTTCTTCTTTGTGCGCAAGATTTGCTTGTTGCGATAAGTTGTTTATCTCATTTGGACTAGTATGCTAACTAGTCTCTCTTGAATTTCGCTGCGTTAAAGAGTAACGCTCCGATTTTCAGAGACGTTTATAAAATATTTATAAGAAAATTTCCCAAGAGAAATTCATAGATTTACTACGTTATCATTCCAAATGCATATATCATCATTTTACAACCATAACAATTAAAGTTTTTGCATTTGTCAAAATATTATAATTCCCTATAAACTTTGAAGCTCTCAAAATAAAGTCAATTTAAATTAGTCAGAGCGACTAAGCGTGCAGCAATCAAGGTTCTCCACCTTCGTCCTCAGCAGGGTTGAACTTGGCCAAGTTGTACGACACTTTTGATCCATCTTCGGTACTGATAAGCACACAATATTGTATATTATTGTGTTTAATATATTTAATTTTCTATATAACTATGTTTATTGTTAAAATTTTTATCTGATACTACGCGTAAGGTATGTTTTCATTGATTTTAGGTAATTCAATCTAAGGTGAGCTCTTTTGACACCCTAAGGCTCCGTTCCGGAACTAAAAAAAAGCTCTTATTTTTTAAGAAGACAATTTCAATCTAAAAAATTATGGGTTTATTGAAATATAAAAATATGCAATATGGATCTTGTTTGAGATCTTTTATATGATGGAAAAAAAAATTGAAATATTATTTTTCATTTATATTATTTTTGAGTTTGAAAATATAAATAAGTTGCTTATTTTTTAGAAAGGTTTCTGAAACAAAACCTAATTTGGCTTGATCACTCGCGAGCATAAAAGAATGAAGTTGACAGGGCACGGCTACCAACCAAGTTTGATACTCCCTCCGTCCCTTTTTAAATGTCCTGCTTCGTAACTCCAACTTATTAAAAAGACATCATTACACCTTTCACATTAACTTTTTCCTCCACTTTCCCTACTTACCCATCATCATTACATTTTTACTCACTAACTTTTCAAAATGAAATATACTTTTAGGGACAAAATAGACAATGCACCAACTTTTACCCCCTTAACTTTACAAAATGAACACTTATTAAGGGACAGTCTAAAATAAAATACTGAACACAAAAAAAGGGACGGAAAGAGTATTTATCAAATGGTTTACTACCAAATGAAAATGGATCAATTATGCACCACGGCAATTCAATGCGGTGGGACTTCATGTTTCCTCTTCTGACATTGAAATCTATGAGTATTTTATGTATCAAATTGGAAAGCCAGGAGGAACCAAAGAGTCGGCAAGAAGTGGCTCCTATCCCCCGTGCCACATGTTGGCTTTCAGACCGTCCGATCATGTCTGACTTTGATCACAGCCATTCATCTATACTTCAAATATCTCATGTGTGCGCAACACTGGATCAATGCCCCTCTCTGCAGACTCAGGGCCCGTTTCAGAACGTGAATAAGAACTTATTTTTTGTTTAATAATGAGACTTGTTCCAAAAAATAAGAAGGTACTTATTTTTTCAGAATTTATATAGGTACCAATGGGCGCCGGGGAGGAAAATTGTACCGACGGCCGCGCTGGGCCGACTCCGGCCACCGGACGACCGATTCGAGCCGTCCAAAATTCTAAAAAAAAAACCGAGGGGCTAACGTAGGAATCAAAAGCATCCGAGGTGTGTAGGATGCTTGATTCGAGTACCTCTTTTTCGTGTATATGATTTCACACGAAAAAAGGGGTGCTCAGATCAAGCACCCTACATACCTCGGATGCCGTTGATTCCCACGTAGGCCCTCTCGATTTTCTTTTATAGAATTTTTGGACGGCTTGAATTGGTTGTCCGGTGGCCGAAAATGGCCCGGCGCGGCCGTCGATACGATTTTCCTCCTCGGCGCCTATTACTCATAGCACAACTCCTTATTTTTTAAGAAGGCAATTTCAAGCTCAAAAATCATGTACTTATGCAATTAATTTTCTTATCAATATGGATCTTGTTTGATAGATCTCATTGAGATCTTTAATACGGTGCAAAAAAAATTGAATTTTTTTTTCATTTATTTTATTTTTGAGTTTGAAAATGTGAAATAAACTTTTTATTTGAGTTTTATGGAATGAGCCTTCTTATTTTTCTTTGAGAAGTTCTAAAATAAGTATTTATTTTTTAAAAAGGTTTCTGGAACAGGACCTCACTCTCTCAGCTTTGTATATAGACAAACAAAAATGATACTCACACAATAATCTAAACACAACAACTTACACAACCTCTCATATACACGTGGGCTCCACACACACTACTATATGAGAGGTTGTATAAGTTATTGTGTTTGAATTGTTGTGTAAGTAGCATTGATAGGCAAATGCTAACTGGTGCTGACTAGCGCGGGTTATGTGGGGTCCCAAAAGTCATAATGAGTAGTTGCATACAATGTCAGGCAGAACACAGAAAATGACATCAGCAGGAGTAGAATTATTGGGCTTCTTTACACTTTTGACCTTAGTTTTGTAAGTAATAACAAAACTAACATAAAAATAATACTTGGTGATAATAAAAGGGTTTTGCTAGATATTGTCCAGTGGGCATTGCCTCGATACGGAATAATTCTCTCAACTGTACCGAAAAGTACCATTTATCGGTCTTTTACTTTTTTTTTTATTCTCTTTTCTGTGAACCTATGGGACACTAGCTGTCATATTTCTAAAAATGCCAATTTTAACCTGCGTAGGCCGAAAAATATCCCAACCTATTTTCTTGTTATTTTTTCGTTATTTAATTAAGGCAAATACTAATGTTTATATCCTGTATCTCTTAGGGCTAATCAACGAGAGCTCTAAAGTCAAAATTTAACTATGGCCATTCAGGATAGAATGATTAGGAAATTAAAATCTTTCCACTGGTTCAAGCGGATTGAAATTTGGAACACTTAATTTTTTAACTATATTTTTAAATATATAAACTGTTTGAAAAGGTTAAAAAAATTAAGTGTTCCAAATTTCAATCCGTTTGAATAGATGAAAAGATTTTAATTTTTTGATTATTTTATCCTAAATGATCATAATTAAATTTTAACTTTGTAGCCCTCATTGATTAGCCTTAATAGATATTTGATTCTAGGACTTTTTTAAGGCTATTCAACGAGAGTTCTAGAGTCAAAATTTAATTATGACCATCTAAGATAAAATGATCAAAAAAATAAAATCTTTCCACCGGTTTAAATATATTAAAATTTGGAACACTTAATTTTTTAACTATATTTTTAAATATATAAATTGTCTAAAAAGTTGAAAAAATTAAACATTGGTTCAAAGTTGCCCGTTGGTTCAAAAAAATTAACTATGACCATTAGTTCAAACTTACAAACGGTCTAAAACAATCTATGAAAATTGGAGAGTGGACCCCGTTTCAGAACACCTTTTTAAAAAATATGCATAACCTGATAACCTTAAAAAGGAGACAGGAACTGAAGAGAGGAGGAGAGAGATTGCCCTCATAATTTTGCTCTTCTGTTGAGTAGTGGAGTAGTGGAGATTCGGTAAAATTTGGAGAAACTTTTAAGGGCTACTTTCGTAATTTACTCTTTGCATTTATCATTTCGGCAGACGTTGAGTGCGTACAACATGCAGGTACTGAGCCAGGTCAGAATCTGTACATTCACGCGCGCGTGACCCCCACTCTTGACAACCCACAAGATTGTCTCTAGCATTTGCCATAATAAAATGGAAGCGGAAAGGAGCCCCAAAATTAACACAGTATAGAATACTAATATGAAAAAAGAATTTTTTTTTAAAAATGTTTTATGTAACAATAATGCTAAAAATAATAATAAGTTGAGTAGATATTTTTTTATTTCACAACAGGAATTCAAAATATGAAAAAAAAAAAATTTACCAACCCTTTGTATTGCTTCTCCCATTGGACTGGTTTGTGAGAGAAAGGGAGAGGAGAGGGGTTTAATTATTAGCAGTTTGCTCTCTAACTCTCCAAGATCTCAAATTTGAAACCTCTTATACCGTATCAACTTCTTTGGGGGTAGTCCATAGACTCATACAAAGTTTTGCTTTGCCTTTAATTAGAATTCTCGCAAGCGAATGGTGAAATTGGTCCCCCGAAATTAGTCGAGTTATACGAAAACTGACCTAGACACCTGAGTTATCAAAAAAAAATATATACAAAACTGGCTTCAGGCGTTAGAAGTGGCTTTAGGAGTAATTTTTTTAATCTCGACTCTGCTCCGCTAACAACTTATTTTACTTATTTCGTTTTGTTCGTATTTGAATTTTTTTTCTCAATTCTTAATTTTGCATCAATTTTTTTGACTTTTTGATTCTTTTAGTCGAGACGAATCGAAAAAGTAAAAAAAATTTCCTTCTACTTAATATTTTGAACAATGACCACTTGTGTAAAAAAAATATTGGGTCATTATTCAAAATATTGGATAAAAGTAAAATTTTTTTACTTTTCCAAATCAAAAAGTCAAAAAAATTTAGCCCAAAACGAACAAATGCGAAAAAATTTAAATAAGAACAAAAAAATATTTTTTCTAAAAATTCAAGGAAATTAAATTCTACACTCCAAAAAGAGTGTAAATGTCAAAAAAAAAGGTATATAGGATTCAATTTCCAAAATCAATTATGAAGTGAAAAAGTTCGAGACATTGTTTGGGGGCAAAGTTGTCACTTACAAATTACTACCTCCGTCCCAATTTAATTATCACTTTTGAGAGTTCGTGCCACTTTTTAATTGATTATATATTGTAATTTATAATATTTTAGGTGATTTTGAAAATATTGTATTATAAAAAAACTCAAAATCTATTAAACAAGATGCATATTGAATATAAAATTTATTATCAATTTAAAAATATAACTAATTTTTTTATCCAGTTACAATATAACTGATATAAGTAAATTAGGATGGAGGGTGTACTTTGTAAAAGAACGTGGGCTGCCCTTTCTTTTCTGGGCAGAAAGCACGACTTCTTAAGTGCTGTCTCTTAAAAGTCAGACAATGAAAGGACGTTTTACAAAGGTAAACGAAAATTCAAGAACAATAAGGCCCTGTTTCAGAAATCTTCTTAAAAAATAAGTAGCTTATTTCACATTTTCAAATTAAAAAATAAAGTAAATAAAAAATAATTTTTCAAAATTTTTTGCATCGTATAAAAGATTCCATCAAGATCTTCCAAACAAAATCCATATTGCATATTTTTAGATTTCAATAAGACCATAATTTCTGAGCTTGAAATTGCCTTCTTAAAAAATAATGACTTATTTTGGTTTCCGGAACGGAGCCTAAGAACATTAACCGGTCCAACTATGCATCCAATAGTGAGACCGTTTTTAAAACGATGTAAAAAATCAGGTCAAACGAATATAGGTAAGTATTTTTTCTAGATTCGTAAGGGCAAAATTGTTCAATTGCGCAGGAATTTAGAAATAATACTTACCGATATTCGTATAGCTGATTTTTTACAGGGCTCCATAAATAATATTCTAAAATTTAAGGGCATTTTTTTTGTGACCCGTAGTGAGTTCCACAAAAGATATAGTGGATGATATATAATGAAATGATGCAGTGTATGTAGCATCTCACAAGAAAGAAAAAGAAAGAAAGGTAGGCCCCGTTTCCGAAAGGCAAAATAAGGCCCCGTTCTAGAACTCAAAAAAAATTCTTATTTTTTAAGGTGGCAATTACAAGCTAAAAAATTAGAGGTTTATTAAAATATAAAAATATGCATTATAGATTTTGTTTGAAAGATCTCATTGAGATCTTTTATACGATGCAAAAAAAATTGAAAATTTATTTTTCATTTACATTATTTTTGAGTTTGAAAATGTGAAATAAGCTGCTTATTTTTTAAAAAGGTTTCTGGAACGGGGCCTAAGTACTTAATTTTTAAGAATATAATTTTAAACTCAAAAATTATGTATTTACGCAAATAATTTTTCTATCAATATGAATTTTATTTGATAGATCTTATTGAGATTTTTAATACAGTGTAAAAAAAAATTTAAATTATTTATTTATTTATATTATTTTTGAGTTTAAAAATATAAAATAAGTTATTTTTTAAAAAAGTGTTATGTAACGCAGCAGGAATACCTGGGATTCTGGGAAGGAAAAGGCGTAGGTGGGGTAATTGGGAGTCGGTGGGGTAATTGGTAGAAAAAGGGGCCACGTAGGAGGAGAAAAATATGGCTGGGGAACAATTGGATTAGGTTGGAAAATAATTTAGTGCAACATATGCACACACTAAGAGAATTAGTATTTGTTGGACGCGCGTCATAAATAATTTTCTACATTAAATAACTAACAAACAAAAATTATATATATTTTTTTCCCAAAAAAAATTGGGTCTTTCAGAGAGAGAGAGAGAGAGAGAGAGAGAGAGAGAGTAAGTAGGAAACAGAAACCCAATCGTTATTACCGGAAAAAAAAACCAAAATTCTAATCGCAAAAAAGATTTGCATGGAATCACGCAAGAAAAAATGTGTTTAGGCATATTTCGGGTTCCACAAAAATCTAGAAAATATCCATACATTTTTGAATATTATTTTATGGGGCCCTGTAAAAAATCAGCTCCAACGGATATCGATAAATATTATTTTTGGATTCGTAGGGGCGAAACTGCTCAGTTCATTCCTACGAAACCAAAAGTAAACTTACTGATATCCGCTGGAGTTGATTTTTTATAAGGCCACATAAAATAATATTCAAAATTTTATGAATTTTTTTCTAAATTTTTGTGGAACCCGGAATAGGCTTAAACGCGTTTTTCCTTGCGTGATTTCCTGTAAATCTTCTTCGCGAATAGCAGGGCTCGGAAAAAAAAAAAAAAACTACTGATGGTATTTGTGTAATATTGAAAGAGTGAGGGTACATTTTAAGAGTAGGAGAACACATGTCAACTCTTAGATTAATTCAATCAATTCTAGCTATTGCAACAATTTATCTTTTGGGGGACCTTACACTTTTTTGTTTTGTATTCTAGATTTTAGATTACCGGTGATTTTCGACGTACAAAAATTTTAAAACATATAACAAATTAAAAACCGGGAAATAGCGAATACCCGAAGGTGGTGTTTTGGCTAAACAATGCCACTCGGCTTTTTTTTTTTTGTTTTTATTTACCAAATTTTTGAATTTGTTAGTTTCGCGTCAGATTTTTATGAATTATTGGGTCGTCTTAATGAGAGGAATCGCATAAGTAAATGTTATAGTCCAAACTTAAATATTTTTTTGAATAAAGAGACAAAAATCAGTTAAAAAGCTAAATTTTTTGGCTTTATTCAAAAAAAGTTGAGTTTGGATCACAATTTTTTACTTTTTCAATTCTTTTCGTCGAGACGGACTAATAATCCACAAAAATTTGACGTGAACTTAACAAATGCGAATAAAATTAGAATAAAAACAAAACAATTATCCAAGTGGGCTTATTTAGCTAAAACACCCAGTACGGCAGTACGTATAAATTCTATGTTATGACAAACATGTATATAAGAACAAACAGTAAAGCGAATCACGCAAGAACATGAAGATTTAAGTGGTTTTCCGCTCAAGTTCAAAGCAAGAAAATACTTCACACGTACAAGGGATGGCGAGAATTAACTATGAACTAAAGAGATTTTAAAGATCCAACAATAATCTGTAACTCTTGAATCATGAGGCCACAATAACAAGAAATAACCAAAAAAGGAGGCCTAAAATCCCCTAGATGTTTTCTATTTACAGGGGAGCACAAAATAGGATTTCATATCCGAAAATAAATTGAGAGGTCCCGTTTCGCTAAGTTTTTTATTTTTTAAGTACTTATTTTCCGTTTTACGAGACATATTATATATTCTCTCATAATACATTACCTTTAATTCAAAAAATAAGTACTCATTTGAAAAATAAATACTTATTTCTCTTAGTAGAATGAGAGGCTGATTTAGAATCTGCAATTCCCAACAGACGTGTACATTCAATTTTGAAACATTAGCCAATCAATCGCATCCTGTGACGTTGGAAATAATAATAATGTATATTTGATTTTTCATTTCTTCTTCTTCTTCTTAGTCGATTCCTTCTTCTTTCGAAGTCGGTTTTTTCTTTCTTCGAAGTCGGTTTCTACTTAATTCCAAACAAAATTCAAGGAATTCTTTAACATTCTACTACTTCTCCTATTAATTTCTTTTTTTTACTACCTCACTCGCCCAGCCCACCTACCATCCACGATTCCACCATCAAGTCCTTATTTACACTTCATATTCGTTACAAGTTTAGAACCCCACCCACCATCCACGTCCACCGTCAAGTCGTTGCATGAGTCACCAAAGGTTCGATCTAGAACTAACTAAAAATTTACTTTTCCCACCAGTACTACGCTTCGCCAGATCTCTCACTATAACAATCACACTCTCCACCAAAACAGTACTGTGCTAGCTAGCTAGATCCAATATGGGATCACTCCACGACCAGGACCTTCTTCAAAGACCTTTGCTCCAATCCGAAGAAACACTGCCACCGCCACCGACTTTGTTATCGGATCAGTCATCAGATAATCACAAACAGGTGAGCGATGAGCTCGAGATGGCATTGTCAAACGCAGACTTGCCGTTTTGGCAACGCATCTGGCCCGCAATTTGGATAGAGCTGAAGCTCCTGCGCCAACTAGCCACCCCTGCCGTGTTCGTTTACGTGGTGAACTATGTCTTGTCCATGTCTACCCGGATTTTCTGTGGCCACCTTGGAAGCCTCGACCTCGCCGCCGCCTCCCTCGGTAACAGCGGCATCCAATCCTTTGCTTATGGTCTCATGGTACGTATTTCTGTCTTTCTCACATACATGAATTGGGGCGCCCATTTTAAAAATGTCTTGGATACCGTTGTGTTTTATGAGGGCCCAAGGACCATACCAATAAAAACAGAAAACAAATTGAGATAGATCTATTCATGGAGCTGTTATAAACAAGCTATTCACAGAACCGCGCGATCTGAGCTGTCCGTTTCGGTTTTAAATGGTCCGGATATATATGAAACTTTTTGAGAAAGAGTTCAATTTTTCTACGGAAAAGTTTCATTAAAATCCAGACCGTCTGAAATACTTTGGACACTCGAGATTCACCTTTGTAAACAATTATTCACGGAAAACTCCGTAAAAAAGTTTTTCTCGAATTATGTTCATTCTGGTCGGTGTACTAATCTTTTTTCAAAATATGCTTCATGCACACTTTTAGAACTCATATTAACATACCCTCTTCTTGCAATAATATTATTCAATGCTCTTAGGCACCATCATATGGTGATTCGGATTCCTTTTCCACCACATATTTGAGGCTGGACTAAAGACAAATGTGTAGATTCCCCCGAATGTGTGCTGAGAAAGGGCCGATGGTGTGCCTTTGGCGCCGAATAATCTCTCGTTTGAAACGTGTTTTATTAATTTGTTGAATATATGACATACTAATGGGTCCCAAAGGGCACAGACACTCTTGTGGATCTAAATTCATAAATTGTCTTGTTTTTTAGTGGGAGATTAGTAGTTTGGTTTGCTAGATAATTACTGTTGCGAGTGCCGATGTTAATTCATCAACTTGAGCCGACTGCCTTGTCAAAATTCAAAATTTGTCACAAGCTAGCACATTATTTTAGACCCCTTAATTTGAACTTATTCCTGTTTTTCACCTAAGAAGGCATGTGAAAACAAAATAAATCTATGAATCATTTCAATTAAACGAGTTGCAAAATCCGTCAAATTTTAAATCTATAAAAAATAAGTCTAAGGTCTACTACAGATGATTGGACCAAGGCCTAGTCCGCTAACATTTCTTACAAGGCTTAGGTCCATTACTTGGTAATTTCAAAAGTGTGAGGTCCATTCTTTATTTGTAATAGGACAAAAATACCATCACAAAAAATTATCCCGCCACATCATCATCGGAAAGTTTGCTGGAAATTTGGCCGGTGTCGAGAAGTTGGGCGGAAAAGTCACCGGCGTTGGAGGTCCGCCATGAAAGTCGCCGGGCACCGGCCATAGTGACCGGAGATGGGAAGAAGATGTTGACCGACAAAAATCTTGTCCAATAAATATGTTGACTATGTAATGAAAATAAATAAATGAAGTTTAACAGATTTGGACAGATATTATTATTTGTTGATCTTATTGGTATAACACAGAGTCTAGATTTCCATTTATAATCATATTTGTCTGTATTGTTGGCATGATATAAAAAACAAATCTGTACATCATTATCTGTTGATGGTATTAGCAAAACACAAAGTTTAGATTTTCACACATGTCTTTGTTGTTGGCAAAATATAGAGAATAGTTTTGGACAGATAGCATTATCTAATATTATTGGCATAAGACAGAGTCCAGATTTTCATAGATAACCATATTTATGTATCATAACCATTATATGTTTTTTAACTTTTTTAACAAATACTCCAGTTACCATCATTGGTCAACATTTTATTTTAAATCGGTCAAACATCTTTTTTTCCACCGAGTCACCGTCTCCGGTCATCATCTCGGTCATAAGACAGAGTGCAGACGACTTTTTCGGTCAATTTTCTAGTGCTGACCAATTTTTCGGTCAATTTTCCAGTGCTGACCAATTTTTCGGTCAATTTTCCAGTGCTGACCAATTTTCCCATAAATCTACACCATATATCTTCATTTCCCAAAATACTTATGTCGCTGGAATTTCTTTACAATGTAATATCCTTTTGTGTCTATTTTTTCGTAAGGTTATGCTTTATTTGCTATCAACAGTTAGGAATGGGAAGTGCGGTGGAAACCCTATGCGGACAAGCATATGGAATTAAGAAGTACCATATGTTAGGCATTTATCTTCAGAGATCAACCATTCTCCTTACTGCAACTGGGTTCCTTGTCACTTTAATCTATGCATTTTCCAAGCCCATTCTCATATTACTCGGCGAATCAACAGAGATCGCGTCGATGGCTGCGATCTACATCTACGGCCTAATCCCTCAGATATTTGCGTACGCCGTGAATTTCCCGATACAAAAATTCCTACAGGCTCAAAGCATCATCAACCCAAGTGCTTACATTTCAGCAGCAACATTAGTTATCCATCTAGTTCTGACTTGGGTTGTGGTCTTCAAACTTGGGCTTGGGCTTTTGGGTGCATCCCTGATGTTGAGTTTTTCTTGGTGGGTAATTGTGATATCCCAGGTTTTGTATATAGTGCTGAGTGATAAGTGTAAGTACACTTGGTCCGGGTTCAGTGTACAGGCCTTTTCGGGCTTGCCTGGTTTCTTTAAGCTATCGGTTGCTTCGGCTGTGATGCTGTGTTTGGAGACTTGGTACTACCAGGTTATGGTGTTGATTGCTGGGTTGCTAGAAAATCCGGAAGTGGCTTTGGACTCTCTATCTATCTGGTGAGTTTGTTTATTTCGGCCTGTTTCTTGCTTTTCTCTAAATTATTCGAGGTTAATTCTGGTGATTGCTTGGATCTCAAGTTTTGTCTCAATCGAAAATTTATTGTTTTGTGGGTTTCAATTGCAGTATGACAATTTCGGGATTCGTGATTATGATTTCGTTTGGATTCAATGCTGCGGCAAGGTTAGCCCTATTTACTTTCTCAATACGGTACTGTGTTGTCAATAAGGCAAGAAGTTTACAGAAAAACACAATTTCTGATTCACATTCCAAGGCACGTTAGCATGTAGAAAGCTGTGTTTTTTTTACCTTACCGACAACCCATTAGGATGTTATTAGCATGTTTTTTCTCTATACATGAATCTTTTAGGGGAGTGATTTTGCCACTCCCCAAATTGTTAACAGCACTCACCTATGAGTGCCAAAATTTACTCATATTGATTTTGCCACTCCTCAAAAGTTAACAATTTGGAGAGTGACAAAATCAACTTGGGAGTGCCATTAACAATTGGGGGAGGGACAAAATAACTCGTGTACCTCTATTTTGGCTCGCCTATGGTGCTTTTTCTTGCATGCTATATGCAAATTAACTTTATCTTTTGCTGTTACACAATGTGTAACGATTTTCTTTGATGAATATATAATATGAGTGACCAGTGTGAGAGTAAGCAACGAGCTAGGAGCAGGGCATCCAAAGTCAGCTGCATTTTCGGTTGTGGTGGTCAACATAGTCTCTTTCATTACCTCTGCGGTGGCGGCAACTGTTGTGATGGTGTTTAGGAATGTCATAAGCTATGCTTTCACGGAGGGTGAAGCTGTGGCCAATGCTGTCTCGGACCTCTGCCCCCTTCTCGCCGTTACCCTCCTCCTCAATGGTATTCAGCCCGTTTTGTCTGGTGAGCTAGCGAGCTTCTAAGATTTTACTTATCCTAATCAGTACTCCTATCTTAATTACGATCTTATAAGTAGGAAATAAGGTTCAGTTTCCCATCGTAACGCGGGATAAATCGAAATTTTATAGAAAAATTAAAGCTCATGGCAAAATAATGTGACAATAAGAACTGGTTCTCCTTGCCAACAATTTTTTGGGCCACATCACCCCCACGTGTAAGCGTGTGAAACGGCGGTCGGATGGGCTGTAGAAATTAGTCTGAGGTGCGAGCAAGCTGGCTCGGGACACCCTGCATTACCAAAACAAAAAAAGGAAGAAGTTAAGATGGCCCTGCTAAATTTATTCAAAATTGATGTCATATATACAAACTGTGAGCGCACCTTTGAAGGTGTGGCTGTCGGATGTGGATGGCAAGCTTTTGTTGCTTACGTCAACGTCGGATGCTATTACATGATTGGAGTCCCATTGGGAGTTTTACTTGGTTTTTACTTCAAAATGGAGGCTAAGGTAAGCAACAAAATTAGAACCTCATTTGTTACTATTTCATAAGTGATCATGAATGGCAAGAAACTTGTTGTGCTAATTATTTATGGGGGTGCAGGGGCTATGGGCAGGGATGATAGGCGGAACAATAATGCAGACCTTCATTTTAATATGGGTCACCTTTCGAACAAATTGGACAAAAGAGGTAATTTTTGAGTCTTTTTTTATTCCAAAGATTTAGTTAAATAATACTGTAGAGTCTTATATGATTTATTTCATGCTTGGGGGATAGTACACGAGATTTGCCCCTAGGTGATATATTAGATTAGGAGATGAGGTAGAGTTTTTGGAGTATTATTTTTGGCTGTCGGTGAGAAAAGGTTAGATTATCCAAGCTACTTTCAGGGCTATTTTCAGCAAGGTGATATAAAAGCATTTATTTTTCGTTTTACAAGATAAGTCATTTTTTAAAATACATCACATTTAATTCAAAAAATAAGTACTTATTTTCCTTAGCGGGATGGGGCCACTACCAATCCTCAACCGCGTTACTGCTTGTCCGACTGCTTTCAGTAAAATTATAAGTTTCTCAGGCAGGAAATATATATATTTGGAAGGACAAGAATTTTATGGTTAGTAAAGTCCATCAATTTGTTGTTGGTAATATAGCATCGTATGATTGGAAAAGAGCTTGTAAATACTCCATATGAATAACTAACTTTGGGTGGAAATCGATCGGAAATCAATTGCAGGTGGAAGAAGCCAGGAAGAGGTTGGATAAGTGGGACGACAAGAAAGAACCAGTTTTGGTTCCAATTTTATTGGATGTCCGTGAAGGGACGGAACCGGTTTTGATGAACTAAAAGAAATATTTCTTATTGAAGGCTTTCCCTGGATTCCAGGGTTGGGCAACTAGCATAATAAGTTAACAATTTAAAGGGAAAAAAAAAAGGAAATTGAAGAGAAAATAAACTCTTTCATTTCGGTGTCGCATTTATTCTATGTTATTACTGTAGTAATTGATTTGTTATTAGATAAGAAAGTACGTTTAAGTGTGAGGTTATTGTTTGATATACAAGAAAACAGAATAAGGCAATGTAAATTCTTATTGAGTGTCTTGGGTTATTATGATGTATGTGGCTTAAGTACTTGGTTAGTCATTTTTCAATTTCGTTTGATGAAATGCTTGTTACCGCTATTGATGACTAAAATGAGAGAGAGAGAGAGAGAGAGAGAGAGAGAGAGAGAGAGAGAGAGAGAGAGAGAGTGGTGGATTTGCCGAGCTAATGTTCACATGGACATTTTTTTGTTGTTGAAATGATAGGATACTTTATTATAATAATAAAGAAAATACATAGAACGAGAAACTATTTCAAGAGAGGGGATATAACGATCACAAAAGAGGCCTAAATACCACGAGACTTCACACAACCAAATGCGCAAAATAGATGCATCATATCTCCTATTAGCGCAACACCAAACAAGTTGTAACACCCCAATTTTTGGGAAATAAAATCGGAGGCATTAAATACTAATTTTTGAAAAATTTATTAAATTAAAGTTCAAAATCCAAAACAGATAATTCAACATAAGGATTCATTTGTTACAATCTACTGTGGGAATACTAAAAATAGTCTTTGTAGTAATAAAATAGACAAAATAACATAGTCAACTTCTAAGCTTGATACGGATCCCAAATGTATATTGGCTCAGTCTCTATTCTCGGATTCATCCCTGGATAGTACTGTTCTCCTTCAGGATCCTGAATCTCTTCCTAATTTTCTGCAAAATCTGACACGGATGCCAGACAATCCGTACCTGAGTGAAAAAGTTTACCCCGTAGTATAATTCAACCCAACGACCCTCCTTACATTACAGCTTGCAGGTAGCAATATATTATCAAAGTAGAAAAGTAAAATAGAAGTAGCACACGTAAACCTATTCATCATTGTCCAATAGCCTAACAACAAGAGAAAGCTAGTCATGCCTTGATCGTAACTAGGGTTTGCCTACCTTAATCACCACATCAAAATCACCACTGGATTTCCGTCAGTTCTATCATCACAAAAATACTAAAAATAATAATTTTTGAAAAATTTATTAAATTAAAGTTCAAAATCCAAAACAGATAATTCAACATAAGGATTCATTTATTACAATCCACTGTGGAAATACTAAAAATAGTCTTTGTAGTAATAAAATAGATAAAATAACAGAGCCGACTTTTAAGCTTGATACGGATCCTAAACGTATATTGGCTCAGTCTCCATTCCCCGGATTCATCCCTGGATAGTACTGTCCTCCTTCAGGGTCCTGAATCTCTTCTTGATTTTCTACAAAATCTGACACGGATGCCAGACAATCCGTGCCTGAGTGAAAGAGTTCATCCCGTAGTATAATTCAACCCAACCACCCTTTTTACATTACAGCTAGCAGGTATCAATATATTATCAAAACAGAAAAGTAAAACAGAAGTAGCACACGTAAACCTATTCATCATTGTCCAATAGCCTAACAACAAGAGAAAGCTAGTCATGCCCTGATCGTAACTAGGGTTTGCCTACCTTAATCACTACATCAAAATCACCACTGGACTTCCGTCAGTTCTATTGCTTCGTCGCAACCTAACCTCTTAGAAAGATTCACACCCCAAGCGTAGGGCTAGGTCATTGAAAGCATAATAACCGGTAAGACCGGAATCGTTCCCACAGAGAAATATTCTTAAGCGAATTCGGATTAGATGTTGCATAGTGAGTTGTGGCGTTCAAGCCGCCAACTTTGGTTTTTGAATTGAATGGCGAAATTTAAACTCGGAATTAAACTAGATTAAAGATGGTTGAGTCAAAGGGATTGATTTACCCACGACTTAGCCGTCAAACGGTTTCTTCATCTAACTCAAGAATGGACCGAAACCGTCCGGATCCCACTAGAAGAATTAAAAGCTGAAGACTACGTATAACTTAATTTAAAGCTCTGATTCAAATTGAACTCATTTAACGCAAGTGAGAGACAAAAAAGGATCGTTTGCACGCGTAGGATTATCAAGCTCGTAGCACGAGGCGATAAACTTCATTGATCAAAGAAGCCACCAACCCCATGATCAAAACTAGAAATCTTGGGTTTAATTCATTCAAAACCTTGAAATTAAGCTAAAGTTTAAGAGAAACCATTTAAATCACTAAATTATAGACTGAACCTTACCCCCATGACCAAACCTTTGAACTACTCACACATAGCAAAAAGACTAGAAAAAGAGTTAAGCATGGAAAACATGATTCACCGATGAAAACGAAAATAAACTAGATTTATGAGAAGATCTAACAAGTAGCTACAACATTAATACATGAGAAAACATCAAAACTCTTAAACTTACTTGATTTCTTGAAGGAAATAACTTGAAAAGCTTAAGAACAACAATTGAGTTCATAGGAAAGCAAGAAAGAAACTTAGGCCTAAAAACTAACTAATTACTATCCTTTCATAAATGGCATACAAGCCTATTTATAGAGCTTATAAAATTAGCCTTATAATGGACAAAAAGGCCCCCAAAATATCCCAAAAACATGCCTAAAGTAGAAACTTTCCATATATGGAAGGTTGAAAAATTCAGCAAAAAAGTGCTGGTCGAAGGGCATTGGTACCGGTACCTCAAAAATGAGGTATTGGTACCAATCCAACTGTCTTTCATTTTAGCACCAAGGTACCGGTACTATGTTTTTGAGGTACCGGTACCATTGTCTACAAAACTGCAAAACATGGCAGCTTGGCCTTTGAGCTCTGTGATGTCCCGACGGCCTTCCGATACATCGAGACTCGATCAACGGGACTTGATGGAGGTGTGCCATGTGGTCTAGGTCTCTTAGATACCCTCGAGGGCCATGCTCGATACATTTGCCTTCTTTCCGAAACCTTAGCATGCTTCGTGACATTATTGAGCACCGGTCGTCCACTGAAGCTTCTTGCAACACCATTATGCTCCGGTGACAATGACCATATGCCGCCGGGCACTTGAACTCTTGGGTGACATTTCGGAACGTCTCTTGGCGTACAAAATCGCCTTATTAGCACGTTTTACCTAAAACACATACAAAAATATCTTACGTGCAATATTGCATAAAAACGACAACATATATGTACAAACACAACATACTAGAGGACTTAAGCACCAAGAATATGCATTATTGGGTGCTTATCATCTATCATCACAAAACATCACTGGACCACCGCTAGGTTTTATCATCAAAATATCACTGGGCTACCTGCCAAGTTTTATCGTCGAAATATCACTGGACCACCCGCCAGATTTTATCATCAAAATATGACTGGGCCACCCGTCAGGTTTTATTGTCACAAAATATCACTGCACCACCAGATTTTATCATCACAAAACATCTCTGGAATATTCGTTAGGTTTTATCGTCGCAAAATATCACTGGACCACTCGCCAGGTTTTATCATTACAAAACATCTTTGGATTATCCGCCAAGTTTTATCATAAAACATCACTGGACTACCCTGCCAGGTTTTAAATCATTACTGGACAACCCGCCAGTTTCATATCACATCACTGGATGATAGGCGCGTAAATGTTCACTTGCGCGCCCCCTAATTTGTCATTGCTAAGTCTATTTATATTATTATTTGGAGTTTTAATGCTTAATTTTTGTGTTGTAGGTATTTGAAGGATTGGATAAAAGAATATGCAAAATGAAAATATTAAACGGTGTTCGACGTTTGGCCGTTCGAATTCAATCGGGTGGAAGGTCTGGACTACAATCGGAATAATATTAATTCACAAGTCAATTTAACAGAGGATAGTTTTACCGAAAATGAAGATTTGGACTTATGTCTATTAGATAGGCCCAGTGGTTCACAATTGATTGGACTATTTGGTGGGCCAAAAAGGGAAAAATAGAGTTGGTTTGGAATAAAAGAAAAAAAAGAAAAGAAGGATAGGGCTGTTTTTCTTTTAAGTCGGCACTTGATTTATAAAAGGAAGAGAACAGGGGGCGGAAAAAGGGTGATCACGCTGTCAGAGAACAAAAAGCCGAGAACGACGAATGAGGTTGCCGTTCTTTGGTTTGGACGTTGTTTACTTTCTTTCGAGTTTTTCTTTCCTTCAAGTTATTTAAAGTCTTGTTCAATTACTCATACCGGTAATTTATTTTAATTTATGCTCTTTATAAAAGTTGTTTGTTAGTTCTTGTGTAATTTAGATTTTTTGTTTATTTTATATCCTGAGCAATAGAAGCATGTTTCAATTTAAAGTTTTCTTTGTTTATTACTTAAATATGAGTGAGTAGTCGTTTAGGTAGGGTCGCAGGGCGATTAGCATGCCGTGACAAGTTCGGGCACTGTTCTTATTTCAAACAATGAAAAAAACAACTTTAGGTTGGAAAAATACTTCCCGTAGACAAATCCGGGCATCGTCGGAGCCCATGTGAACGGGGGAATGGGGGTCCAAAACTCATTCTCCGCTGCGCATGGGTAAACGGCGACCATAAAGGTATGCATCTTACGGGGTATCTTTTTCAGTTTAAAGTTGAATGTTTTTAAAGAACACCAATTGGAGCAGATGAGTCCGGCCAGTTGCGAGTGCTATGAACCCTACGATCGTACATTTCTTTTAATTATTTGAAAAGAACAGTTGTTTTCTTAAATTTTAGTTAACCTCAATCAATCAACAAGGGGTGGCTACCTAAGAGCCCATTTAAATTATTACAACCCGAATTTTTAGTCAGCACACATCACCGTCTCTGTGGATTCGACTCCGGACTTACCGGATATTATGTTGCATCGATCTCCGCCCTACGCTTGGGGCAACCCATTAATTTAGGACTGGGAAATCGGTCAAGCACTGGACTATCTGCCTGTTCCAATTCATCACTGGGCTTACTTTGTCAGTTTCAAATCATCTCATCACATCTCAAAATCACGCTCGCAAGCAATCTCTAGAAATAGAAACTTCCCAATTTATCCACTACCTAGCATCATCTATGTGAATTCTATTTCGCATACCATCCCATGTTTCTAGGGTCTAATCTAGTATCAAAATCAAGTGACGGTGCCATATACAATTAAATCAAATAATAAACAAACAACAAGCAATGCAATCGCATAACTTTTATGAATGGACCATTGCCCATATGCTGGTATGGCCACGATGTAAAAATTAAAGTAGGAACTTTTAAAACTTTTAAAAATAATTTTAAAAAAAAATATTAGGCTTTTATTAATTATTTCTAAGAAATTAGATTGATAAAACAACTAATTAAATACATTAATTAGGTAAAAAATATTAAAATAATTATCATAACCTTAATAAGAGTCCTAAAGGTCCTATGTAACATGTTTGAGAGTCAAAAGTTGGGTTCGGAGGGTCGCGGAATCATTTTAGAATAAAGATATTAATAAAAGTTATTGAAAGTAAAATAAATGGATACTAAATAATCTAATAAATAAAATATATTGGGGAAAATTTCATCCTTGGAATGTAAAGAATCTAAAAAAAATTACTCGGGCATTAAAAAAACATGGTTTATAAGATCGCAAAGTAATTTCGATTGGAAATTTTGTAAAAAATATAAAAAATAGAAAGGTAATTTAATAAAAAAAATATGAAATTAACAAGATATCATCTTTGAGGTGCATGGAGTCTAGAAAAAATAGTTTGGGTGTTAAAAACGTTATTCGGAAGGTCGCAAAAATTTTTCGTTTACAAAATCTTGAAAGATAACGAATAAATAACTAATAAATACATACATAAATAAATAAAATATGATATTAACATGTATGATCTTTGAGGTGTGAGGAGTTTAGAAAAAATAGTTCGGGTGTCAAAAAGGGTGTTCGGGAGGTCGCAAAGTCGATTCGAACTATTTTTTATCAAAATTGAAACAAGCTGGCGTCTGGGGGTAATAGACGCAATGTTGGACCAGTCAACCATGTGGTAGAGCATCTCACCGCCAACTCGCGTCTGGTTCTCGCGGCCAGCAGGTTGCGGCTGCGAACTACATGGCAGATTCATTTTTTTTATTTATTATTTTGGCTCGATTTTTGATGCATGGAACCATAAAGGACTATGGGTTATGCTTAAAAACACTTATTAAACGTAGATGAGTGTTTGGAATGGATTATAATACCTTGGTTTGATCGAATTGATAAAAAATCGAAACTTTGAACGTTGGGGAAGATAACTTCGGTTTCGGCCGAGGGGGAACCTTGGGATTGAATTGAGGCTTGTTTGGTGATGCTAGGAGTTGTATGAAGTGATCGGGATGGTCAGTTTGGGTTTCGGTGGGTCGAAACCACGAAACCCACTTTTCTCTCTCTAAAACTTCATGGATTGGAGCTTCGTTTTCTTCTGTTTTTCTCTTCTTTTCGGGTCGGAGGAGTGGGGAGAGTATGGTGGTGTGCTCGTGGTTCGAAGTGATGTGGTATTTATAGGTGAATTTTGGAAGGAAAGGATAAGATAGAATTTAATGAAATTGGGTTCATGAAACTTGAAAGGGATGAATTGGGGACGAATTTGGGTTTAGAGAGGGAGCCAGAGGTGGATAAAAATGTATTAAGTTCAGATTTTACCTTGGTGGTGAAGGATTTTCTTGGTTTACGCATGGGGGGATGAATTTGATTTTCTTGGAGGAAAAGAAATGAAGGGAGTAATTGCAGGAGAGAAATGGAGCTGTGGTGAGGGAGAGAGGGAGACATTGCAGGAGAGTGAGGTGAGGGAGATGGTGGAGTGCATGCATGCCTACGTTGGAAAAAAAAATCAAAATGCATGCTTGTAAGTAAAAAAAAAAAAATGCATGCATATTAGTTGTTAGGACCATATGCTATGGTCTATCAGTGTTGGCAAATTCCACGACAAAACACATATTTATTTGTATCCCCATTTATCAAGTTGTATTTTATTTTTGTTTATAGAGTGTCTGCTTAGGAAGTGGAAGGAAATCAATTTTGTGTAATTGAGAGTGAGTGTTTCGTATAGGTAGAAAAGGAAAGATTTGTTCTTAAGAAGAAAGGATTTGCCGCACATGGAAAAGATCATTCGGTAATTGCAAGGCTTGACTTTATCGACCAATCGGAATTTAATCCAAGCAATCTGTTTAAGGCACGAGTTTTACATTGCCTAGAAGGTGTAATTTATTTGAGGACATGTGGTCTCCTAAGACTACAAAGAGGAATAGAGCAGCCAAAAGATATGGGCCTGGCGTTTGAGAAAAATAGAGAGAAAGCGGCAGGCAACATGCATGCGTGGGTTTAAACCTCAATCAACCAAGTGGTTTCTTTATCTTTGAATCTTGGAGTTCCTCTTCAATTGTTCAAGCTACAATGAAACTCCAAGAGGTAATCACAACTCTATTTAAACAAACTTAGAGTTATTCTTCGGTGGATTTCCGAAAGTTTGTGGAAGGCTTGTGGATTCAAGGCAGCGGCAATCAAGCACTGGGTGTAGTGAGCGAGCGATTCGGCAAGTAGGACTTAGGGCGATTGTGAGGATTCAAATCGTAGGTAAGATTACTTGTAACTACACATTGAGTATAGTGCTTTGATTCCTTCCCGTGGTTTTTACCCGTTTGGGGTTTTCCACGTATATCTTGGCGTTCTCTGTATATTGCTTTCGTTCGTATGATTGATTTATTTATCGATTGGTGGATTGATTAATTAAAAAGATAGTAATAGCAAATATTTATATACCTAGGCAAGCTAGGATTTTTCAATTAAATATATATGTGTGTGTGTGTGTATATATATATATACGGGTTAATTATGGAGAAAAAAAAATGGCCGAAAATCCGGGTTGTTACACAAGTGACCAACAAAACCAACAAAACACTCATGTAGGGGTGAGGAAAGCCCCCACAATGGGAGAGAAAACAGGAAGAAATGAAAACACCAACAAATAAAAAACCTACAACAGACCCACAATCCTAAAATTAGCCACCCAAAAATGCCACAGAGACTATTTTAACACTTGTATGATTGCATTCGTTTCTAGCTAGTCCGGCCCAGTCTCATCAGCTCCAACTTATTGGAAAAAGGGGTTATAAGGCCTTGAAGACACACCAGTAAGTTGGAATAAGGTGATGATAAATTAGTAAAAACTAGTAAGATTTTGGAGAGAAAAAGAAGAAGTTACCCAGAGGAGCCAAGTATCGAAGACGGAGGGAGCCAAACTTTGAAAGAAAGTTTAATTGGTTCTATGATTTTTCAAGACTAAATCCAGTCATTCGAGTTTTACAGAATGGTTTTACTATGCCAAATTTTAGCTTTAGAAATCCCCGTTAATAGTTCAATAACTGCTGGTAAAAGTATTTCCGATAATAACAGCGTTAGAAATCTACCGCCGGTAATACAACTATCAGGGAAAAAAAAAAACGACGGTAAAAAACTGCCGATAAAAATTCCACACTATTAGCGGCGGTAGATTTCATTGTACTTTCCCAGTTTCCTATCCGTGTCTTACCATCGTCACCATTCTACCTCTGCTACTTTTCGCACTCAAATAAAGATATCGCACCCTATATGATCTTGACTAAGATTAAATTTGTCATCTCTCGTGAACCCTATCGTGAGCCAAATTTTTAGGGACCAGAGGATGATCCACGATATTTATCACGTCTATCCTCATAGAAAAAGCATAGAATTGGTCAAGATCCAAATTATTACTAGATGACTATACACCTTCTAAACAAACTCCACACAGCCAATTGGGACTGGCTTAGTAGGTCAAGACTCTTGTATATCACCAGGAGGTCGGAAGTTAAAATCTCTCCACTTGCGTGTGAGAATTCTTCCTTTTAAAAGATGTTTTTTCTTTCTTTGTTTCTTTTCTATAACGGGTTTATTTATTGTGTTAATTAAGTTGTTGGGCTTGGTATCTCGTGGACTTTCATGATTGATGTAGTCTTTCGAATTTGTACTTTGTATTGCATATATATATATATATATATATATATATATATATATAATGTAAATAATCTTTTCTATCGAATATTGAAAAAAAAAAAAAAAACCAACTCCACAATAAGTACTCTTGTCCTATACGTTAACGGCATAAATGCAAATCCAGGCAGGAGCATAGACATAGGTGGAAACATACCCAACCAGCAATGTACAACCTACCACTATACCGATCAGCGAATCAATGTGTAGACCAACTTGTAAGAATGGAAGTAGAACAAACAGATGCGCACGTTTTTGTGGTGGACATGCTCATTGCTATGAGAGAATTTGTTGTAAGAGATAGCCTGAATATCCGGCAAGTGCTAGATTAATAGTAGGTTCTTTGTGTAATCTATAGACCTAATGACTTGGTGTGTAACCCTTATGTGGTACTCCCTTTCGTAATCTATTTTGAATTTCCGTTTGACCGGAAAAAAAAATCTTCCAAATATACCCACACACGTCACCATGCCATCTAAGGCCATCCACAGTGGTATAATCAAAAGCCAATTATTGTTAAAGTTAACAATATTGGTGCAAAAATGGCTCACAATGGTATAATCAAACTTAACAACATCCTTAGAAATAATCAAATTTTAGACTTTGGATAACCAAAACTAGCAACCTTTTTCAATAATCAAAATTTGTGAACCCCACACCACATAAGTTAATTGGTTCCAAAATTTATATATACGCGTATTTCAACTAGTATTTTCTTCTTCTCTTCTTCACCTGCTCTCTATATCTTTTTCACTTCAACCACAAATTGTTTCTCTTTTTTTTCTTCCAAAAGTGAAGCTCATATTTCTCGATCATCTACAATTTAATCCATCGTTGCCGGATTACGGTATTTCACTCTTCTTTCCCGTTTCTATTTTAGGCTGAATTTTTATGAACTTAACTTAAATCTGAAAATTGTCTTTATTTGATTTTTTTTCGCATTTGTTAATTTTGTGTCAAACTTTTATGGGTTATTGATTCATCTCGACGAGAGAAATCGGTAAAAAAAATATTTTTTACTTTTACCCAAGTATTTTGAGAAATAATTACTTTTTAGCAAAATAAATAATTTTTTCGACTAAAAAGTGGTTATTCTTTTTTTTTTTTGTACCTCCCCTTATAGTTTAGTAAATGAAGAACCTTGCCACAAAAAAAAAAAAAGAGGAAGAACCTTGCATTATTTTTCAATTTCAAGAACACATCTGATTTTTTTAAAAAAATTAAGAGAGTAGTGGATTTGTGATATAGGCTACAGGAATAGGAAGAAAAAAAAAGTTTCAGTGTTGTTTTGATAAATAACACTAGGAAAAACACCATATGTTCGATATATTTTTGCCCACAAAAAAACATAATGGAGGGAAGTAAATGACGGAAAACAGAGGGAGAGAGATAGATTGTGTGAAATTGTAGTGGACTTCTTATTTTGGTTAGGAAGTGACCATTGTGAACCTCAATGTTGTTAAGTTTAGTAACCTCTTAAGTGAATAATCAAAAGTTGATGTGTCAACTTTCGGTTATCCATTTTTGATTATACCACTGTGGATGGCTTAATATATTACTATTGCAGAGAAACTTTTCCTGAGTTGAGTGCGAGAAGTCAGAAGTGGTATGAATCAATTGATCTTCCATAGAAATTTATAGGGAGCACATGTAAATATTGCATTACACCTAGCTTATAGATTTTTTTCTTAAATTTTAAATTCAAAATTTTTTTACTCTTTGGCACTATAGTATTTTTATTCCCATAAAAAAACAAAAAAAAAAAACTATAAACTTAAATGATAGTAATTTGTTTTTGATGGGCATTTAAAAAATTTCATTCATCACAAATGATCAAAAAATACTTCATTCATCATGAATGATCAAAAAAATATTTCATTAATCATTTATAACAATTAGCATATTGTGGTGAATAATTTCTATGTTTTGATGATCACACGTACAAAAATTCATTCAATGCATAGCACATACATTGCATGGGTTTTCGCTAGTACGATTATATATGCTGGGGGACTTCATGCGAACATTTGTCCGTCGCAGCCTCCATCCTCCTTACCGATGCTGTGGCTCTCTTTGCCGTGGCAGAGGCGGTTGGGAACCCACGCATTCTTTCGCACTCATGGAAAGGGGATGACCCCTGCTTCCTTTGGGAATTTGTGGTGTGATGATTCATGTGATAATTCTATGCGAATTTGTTCTGTTGAATACTCCTTGAAATTGAAGCAGGGGATGGCCCCTTCTTCCTTTTGCACGAGGAACTACTGTTCCTCTATGGTCCTTATACAAAGCTAGTAATAAAAAATCGAGAGCAGCACGATATAAAATTAAAACACCCTAAGTTGCTGCTGCATTATTGGCTAACAAGTCAGCTATCCCGTTAAATTTCCAATAGCAAAAAATGACCTGCACTGTGGAGAACTCAAAAACTAGAATCTGAATCTCTTGAAACATCCTCCTGAACCGGCCTGTTTGGACCTGCTTTCCTACGCAAAGCATTGTACACAAATATAGAGTCGGTCTCAATAATAAGATGAGAAAATCCGAACTGATGGGCAACTCACAACCCATCACACAGAGCCCACATTTCTGCCGTCATTTTGGAATTGACATGAATGGCTCATTCATGATATCCCAAAACAAACCCACCCATCCAATTATGGAATACACCACTCAAACCAACATATCCAGGATTTTGAATGGAAGAGCCATCTACACTTAGTTTCAAATATCCATAATTTGGAGGAGTCCAATAAACCCAAATCAAACATGTAGGATTATTAATTCGGGATTTTATCGGTGCCACTTCGAAGGAAGCTGAGGCAAATGCAGAAATTGAGAACACAATGTTTCGAGGGATTGCTGGTGCATTATTGAGGATCGAATCATTTCGGCCCCTCCACATAAACCATGCACAACCCCTTACGATATAAATATATATATGCTGTACACAGATTCATTCTGTACCTTTTTTCCTTCAATATACATGAAAATTAGTGTGAGACGTGGATGTACTAAATTATGCAATTGGAGAACCACGTAAAAACCTCTGTTTCTTTTTTGTTTGCGTTTTGTTTATATTATTTTTTGTCATTGTGTATGTGTTGATTTGGCTAATTTCTCAACAACGGGTTTCAAAGTTTCTGGTTTGGAGATCAGAATAGTACATTACAATGGCCAGCCCGATTGCCCAAAGAAGGGAGATTCAAGATCGAGAAGTTCAATGATTAGTCTACGGTTTCTCGAAGATGTTCATCAATGAATTGAAGGAAAAAAAAAAAAGAATCTCTCGTCATATGTATAGAGAGACGATCTTTGTACAGCGCATGTTGAATTGTGAGACTATCATAAGTATAGAAAAATGAAGAGATACTTATCGATAAGAGAATATTTCTTGTAAATCAATTATATTGTATTACGTTGTCAAAATAGTGGTCCAAATTAATATAATATAATGACGTGATGCAATGTAATTGGTTTGGAGGAAACAAATGTTTACACCGCTGGTGTAAATAATTTCTTTACTATCAATTAATAAACTGGTTGTGTTTGGTTGAGAGTTTAGTTTAGTTTAGTTTTGGTAGTGGGTGGAGAGAGAAATAGAGTAATGATTGGAGAGAGATAAAGAGAGATGTGAAAGTAATAATTGAAAAAATAGGGTAATGATTGGAGAAAGAAGTAGGGTAATGATTAGAAAATAAAACTAAAACAAAACTAAAATGGCAAACGAACAAAGCCGCGGCATCATTCATACTTGACTTGCCCTTAGCCTAGCTAATAGCCTTATATAAAGAACTTGACTTGCTTATTATTCCCTCCTCCCGATCTGTTTGTCCCGCTTTTGACTTTATGAGAGCATTTGACCTCTAAAAGAAAAATGTCTATAATTTTCAATTTGTAACGTTTTTAATATGCAATAAAAATTTTGTTTGGTAGATCTCAATTAGTTTTATTATACAAAATCTTAAAAATCATGAAAAACATTATAAAATGTAAGATATAAGTATATTTTTAGAAGACACGAATTTTAATAATTGGACAAACAAATTGGCACGGAGGGAATAATTCTTTATAAGACTCAAATATACTCCCTCCGTTCCAAATTAATAGTCCATTTCGGTCTCCAATGCATTTTTTAGATTGATAATATCTTTCAATCTATAATAAATTTTGCGTGCAATATGGATCTCATATGATAGATCTCAATTAGTTCTATTATACAAAGTTTTTAAAATTTTTAAAGACATTGTAGATTGAAAGATATTAACATTTTAAAAGTCATATTGGAGACCGAACCGGACTATTAATTTGGAATGGAGGGAGTATAACCAAAGTTTCTTCGGCAAGTTGGTTCTTGGTGGACATGACATGACAGACGTGAAGTCTTTGGAAACCTAGTCACGCACACAATGGAAGTCGATTGTAAAGGATAAAAATAAGTTGTTTTTTTTTTTTGGTCATAATTTATACGTCAACGGAGTTAGTAAGTTATTTTACAAGTCAAGAGTCCAAAAATTGTTCATAGCCTTGGAACCCTCCCATGCCCTCGCGGGGCTGAAACTCCCGCCCTTCCTCACTTGGGATCCCGTGAACTGAGCCAAGGCTCATTGGCAAGTTGTAGTTTACGATAGAGTAGTTTTCTGAGTTTATATTAAAATGGAAGTCAATTGTACGTAAAACAACCCCCAAACCTAACTCTTTCACGTAAGTTGTCATTTACGACAGAGACAGAGTAGTTTTTCTTACAGTTTTACATTAAAATGGAAGTCAATTGTAAAGGATGAAGATCACAACCCCTTTGTTAACTCTTTCAAATAAGTTGTAGCTTACGAAAGAGTAGTTTTCTAATAGTTAACATTCCTTTTTTTTTTTTTTTGGGGGGGGGGGGGGGGGTGTGTGTGTGTGTGTGTGTGTGTGTGTGTGTGTGTGTGTGTGTGGTGGTTTAACATTCAAATAGTATTGGAATAGTGGAATAGTTTTCTTTAGAATGAGAATGGTTAATTTGTACTCTACGTACCTTATACTAGTGTTCTCATTGTCTTCTTTAGAACGAGAATAGTTTATATTCCAATAGTTTCTAATGTAAACTATTATAAGACTATTGTATTCTAAGCTACAACAACTTATTTGAAAGAGTTAGCTAAGGGAGTTCCGATCCTTTATAATCGAGACTTCTAATGAATTCTAAGAACTTGAAGAACAAATTTTCTGTAAAACATACAATCCAATCATGTTATTCTTTCCAAGTGATAAAATAAAAAAAAATATTTTTTATTGCGAAAATATGTGAAGATTTGAAGGATTTCCAGAAAAACTGCTTCTAAAAAAATCCGCCAAGTTAGGCTAGGTATAGCTAAGATTTTTGAGTTTTAAACACAAAGTAAATTTATCTCGATCTGCTCTCAACCCAAAAACTTCATACCCTCTCTCTCTTCCTTACTCTCTGCTAGGGCTCTTCGGCCCCGCCGCTGGGGGGAGGTGGGAGGCACCTCCTTCCCTCTCCCCCCGGGCTCTTTTCTCCTTTTCTCTCGCCCGTTATCTCTCTATCTCCTCCTCCTCTCCTGATCTAGACCCATCTCGTTGTATCTCTCTATCTCGGTCTCGAGCACTGCCCTTTCTCATGGGGAGTGTGTGGCGGTTGGGTGTTTTGCTCTTCGCCATTGACCGGAGGTTTCCCTGGCTACCTTCGGAGGCCTAGTGGCGCTGGGTGTTCAAATGATCGGTGGTCATGGGCTTCATTGTGGTGCGGTTTTTGATCTGGTTTGCTTGGGTGGAGGCGTACGTCGGGTAGTGATGCGGTGGAGGTGGAGGTGTAGATAGGGCTTTTTAACTTTTGTTGTTGCAGGTATTATTCAAAATCGATTGGCAAAGATGGCGGTCAGATCTGGTTCGGTGTCTCTCCGGCGGCGGCGAGTTAGTTGCGGTCTTCATGATTGGTTTGCTGATAAGTACCAAAATATACAAATTTTGGCCTTCCAAACTACATTTGTTATTCATTTATTTTTGTTAATTGATATTTATTTTGTTCTTTTGTTGTTTATAGGTTGTTCGAGCTCGTTGTTCGAGATTTTGGATTAAAGCGGAAGATACAAGAAACTTGGCGTCTAAATGCGAAGTGTCTAAAGATGGATTATTGGTTTATTATTTCATGAAGTTCAAGGGTCTTTGTGTGATTAAACTTTTGAATCCATATAAAAACAAATTACTCTACCGACTCTTGGCAGCAGCTTTTGGAAAAGGAAAAAAAACGGACACAGACGAAAAACGAAAAGAACGGGGGCTGCGGTATATGTTTATTGGTTTTACTTTTTCCACAAGTTTGATTGGGACGGCAGATCACGTAGAACGGGGGCTGCCCAGAATATTGCTATTATTATTTTTTTTAAAGTTATTTTAAATTATGCTCAATTACTCTTATTTCAGTAACTTGTTTTAATTTTCGTTCTTTGTAGACACCCCAATCTGAGCTTCCAGATTAGTTTACTTACGGTTTTTGATTCCCCAATGATGAAATGGATCAAGAACACCCTGGGAATGATAGCGTGTTTGAGCTTTGAGTGTTTGCAAAACCCTTGAACCTAACCTAGCCTAAGCCACTTCAAAAACCAAAAACCCTACTGGCACATGTTGGTTTTGCTCGCACGCTCCAGTCTGCGATCCGCGTGCTGGTTAAAGTTGCAGTCGACCTTGTACTTTCCACTTCTGGAAGGTTTCTGGAAGCTTTCCACTTCTGGAAGGTTTCTAGAAGCTTTCCATTTATGGAAGGCTTCCATTAATGGAATAGTTTCTATTAATGGAATGCTTTCCATTAATAGAAGATTTCCATTAATGGAATGGTTTCCTTTAATGGAATAGTTTCCATTAATGGAGGGTTTCCATTAATGGAAGGGTCTTGCCCTATAAATACCCCCCCATATGCTTCCATTTGAAGGGTTAGAAAATCCACTTCTTGGGTTAGAAAGGTTACAAAATCTTACACCCCATTTTTACACCACTTTCAAACATCAAAGTTCAAACACCTTTCAAACTCAAAATCGAAGGTATAGCTTACCTCTGTTCTGTTTTCTGTTCTGAGCCCTGAGGGGGGCTGGCAGGGCCAAGGCTGGTAATCAATACCAGTTCTGGTCCTAAAGCTGGCAAGGTTTCAAAAACCGTCATCGTAGGAACCAGCGCGCGATGGACCCAGACACGCGCGCGACCATACCAGGTCTCACGCGATGGTCCGCGTGGGGATTGGTGTCTTGCTGTTTTTGTGTATTTATTTACGTATAAATCACTTTGCAAGCATGATAATAACCTGTTTACTGCTTTCCTTAGTATAAACTACTAGTTTGTAGTTAGTTTGTGTTTCTGCTGTTTTGGAGTACTCCTGGGATCTTTCTGGATATGTACCAAAACCCAGAAACGTGTAAACCAAACACTGGTTAAAAGGCTCAAACCATCGCGCAACAGACTGAAACCATCGCGCAACAATCTGAAACCATCGCGCGACAGAGTGCCTCTGACCAGTGAGTGGCCTTACACGGGTAGCTTAGTTTTAGGTCATTATTTTGTCCCCACACTGTTTATGGGATGTTTTATTAATTTGTAGGGCTTTACAACCTTTAAACTGTATATTATGCTGCTATATGAACTGCGTGGTTTGTCCTGGGTGTGCACTGGTCCTTCCAGAGCCCAGATGGTTTGAGAATAAGAGCTGTGGGTTTGAGCTCACCAGCGCGCGCGTGTCCTGGAGTTGTGCGCGCAGGAGTGAACAGCATGCAGTGACTTGTTCAGTACATGCTGGTTTCTTCCTGCGCACGTCACTCCAAAACAGGGGCCTCCCAGTTTGTTTAAACTCCCACAGCAGTCTGTTCTCATCCTATAATAACTGCTCATCCATGCTATCATTCACATCTTACAAACTGTTACAATTTTAATCCCTTTAAACTGTTCCCCTGCCCTAATTGGCTAAAAATTGATTAATCAAACAGAATCGCAAACAAACATCTTTTGCAAATGCCTAAGTAGAGACCGACCTCCGGATTGGGCGAGAGGGGTGCCATAAAACCCTTCCCCTCTCGTAACCTGGCTCCCGAACCCAGATATGGTTATGACGGACTGGTTCCTTAACTTTTTCAAATCAAACAGCGCGGTAAGTGCTTCGAAATACGGTTCCTTGGGTGTCGGACCTTCAAAACCCGAGTGGCGACTCTGTATTTTGTGAGCGCTTGCTTTCCCCGCTCGCGCTCCCTCGATCTGGGCCCTTGCGTCTCGGAATCCGAAAATTCCGAAGGGCACGCTGCCCACATTCTTTACTAAAATTGATCGTTGGAATTTGTTTGGTTGATATCTTCGTTTGTTTTCCATTCTAAGCAATTGAAGCATGATGCAATCTAGGATTTTTTTTGTTTCTTGCGCAATAATTAGTGAGGTAAGGTTTTATTGTGATTAGCACACTGTGGTCAGTTCGGGCACTGCTCCTATTTTCAAACAATGAAAAAGATAATTTTTGTTTGGTAAAATTCTTCCTGTAGACAAATCTAAGCATTGTCGGAGCCCCTGTGAATGGGAGAATGGGGGTCCAAAACTCATTCTCCACTGTGCATGGTTAAACGGAGACCACGATGTTTCGCATCTTGCGAGGTATCTTTTCCAAACTAAAGTTGAACGTTTTTTTTAGAACACCGAAGGGAGCAGGTTAATCCGGACTTGTTACGAGTGCTATAAACCCTACAGCTGTACCTCCTTTTTAATTATTTGAAAAGAACAATCAATTTCTTAGTTTTAATTAATCTTAGCATTAAACTATAAGGGGTGGCTACCTAAGAGCCTGTTTAAATTATAACAATCCGAGTTTTTGGTCAGCACACATCACTGTCTCTGTGGATTCGACTTCGAACTTACCGAATATTGTGCTGCGTTGGTCTCCGCCCTACGCTTGGGGCAACCCATTATTTTAGGCCTAGAAAATCATCAAGCATTTTTGGCGCCGTTGCCGGAGATAATAACGTGTGTTAAAAATTCATATAGTCATTTTTGTTTTTAGTTTCTTTAGTTGTTTCGAGTCAACATAGGTAGAGGTAGGCAATCTTCCATCGTAGGGAAGCAATCACCTCTAAAACCTAAGTACTACTGAGAAAATACCAGGTGTCTCGTAGCCAACGAGAGAGGGCCGAGAGTAACCGTGGAGAAATAGGAGTCTTTCATTGGTGAGTCGTTTGATATCGGTGGCTTGTTCGTTGATTTAATAATCGAGCCACTGATGACAGAGCCATCGATGTCGATGTGTGATCACATGGATCCTGAGAGGACCACTTCTCTCAGTCCAATAGTTTTGCCGATCGAGACGGTGGAAGCACGTAATGCTTTCACCATAAAACCTGGTACGCATAATGCCCGTCCTCTGTTTTATGGGAAGAAGAATGAGGATCCGTATAAGCATGTCCGTTATTTTGAGGGGTTGGTGTGCACCCTTGCCACCACTCCTCAATGGGAGAATGCTTGCCTTAAGCTTTTCTCAGTCTTGCTCAAGGACTATGCGAATAATTGGCTGCGAATGCAGAAGTCACAATTTCTCACGACGTGGGTTGTTGTCCAAGATCTATTTTACAAGAATTATTTCTTGAAGAGTAAATTGAAGTACTTGACTAGCCAAGTTCACTCATATAAGTAGAAAGAAGGCGAGTCATTTTTAAGGTGCTAGGAGTGTTTCAAGGATTTGCTGTTGTCCTTACCACATCATGGATTCGTAAAACACCAGTTGGTGTCATTTTTTTTATTTAGGCTTAAATATATTGCGATGGCCCAACAGATTGAGTATCTCTGCAAAGAGAAGAATTTTCTAGATAAGTTCTCGGACAAATCATGGGACTTTTTAGATGAGTTGGCTGAGAAACACTGAATTTGGGAACCTTCTGAGCTCGGTGATAGGGCCATGGCTGCACAGGGACCCAGTGGGTCTGGCATTATTCCTTCGAGTGTGCGCGAGCACAATGTCCAGTTTCAATTGGACAAAATGGCTAAATAGTTAGATGACTTGAAATTTAATCAAGTCAATTAGGTGAATGGGGTGAGAGTCGAGGAGGTGTGTGCGTTATGTGAGTGTCTGGGGCATCTAGTTACTACTTACTCCGCTTTCCCCATGATAAAAAGAGGCCTACCAAAGTAATCAGGCTGAGGTGAACACGATTAATCAACGTTGGGACCCGGATTCAAATACTTACATCCAAGGTGGGCCCAAAACCCACTTCTGAGTTGGAAGGATCAAAAAGCCCTAGTGCAACCCCAAGCACCACCTCAGCCATAAGTTCAACAATTCCGGCCTCCTCAAGGTCAAATGATCCAATTTTGTTACCCACCTCAAAATCAGCAAGGGCTTGGTCCTTCATCTTTTGGACCACCCCTAGGCATAAACTATCCCCCGCGGGATAAGCAGACAGATGAGATGATGAAGGCTCTCATACAGTCTCAGTTAAGCTTCGCTAAGCAAACCAAACAGGCAATTGGTGACATTAGGACCCAGTTGACCCAGTTAACAGCGACAATTGGAGAAGTCCAGCAGGAGAAGGGAAAGTTTCCTTCTCAATCTCTAGTCAATGCCGCCGGTACTCATTATGTGGGCAATTCTTATGGCCCAAGTAATCCGAATCTCAGCCTGGAAGAGGCTAAGGTGATCACCACTCTCAGGAGTAGGAAGGTGATAGGCAAAGACTTACCACCCAATCAAAAATCGGTGCCACCCCCGGCTCCGGTAGCTACACTAGAAGTCATTCCAGACTTGGGAAGTGTCTCTGAGGAAGAGAGAGCGGCGGAGCCTCCGAAAGTGGTGGTTCTTGCTAGGCTGTTACGAACCCGACCGGATCCAAAATGACGGAAAAAATCGACCGATCGATTTGGTATTCGGTTGGTCCAAGGGCCTTTTTTTGGCGATTCGAGGTGGATCGAACCAAACCGAACCTAGGTCGGTTCGGTCTCGATTTTCTGAAAATCTATACCGACCGAACCGAACTGAATGTGGACCGAACCAACTCAACCGATCTAGGACCGAACTGACCGAACCATATATATTATATATATTTATATAAATCATTTTAATCTTTTCACTTTTATTGTTTTGAATTGTTAACTTTAAACAAAATTTTGAATGGTTAATTTTTGGGTCTTACTTCTTTTTTCTTTTTTTTTTTTGAAATTTCACTGTTTGATTTATTTACATTTTTGCAAAAATTTTCAATCGATTGCTCTCTCTGTTCTAAATTACTTTAACTCCTCCAAGTTATATATACACTAGTGTAGAAGATATTTCCAATCGATTGAAAAAAAAAGGTGGAAGAGTACTTGTGAAAATTGTAATTGTTTGAGCATACTTGTTGTATGTTATTTTTTTTTTCAATTGGTGTTTGAAAAAAAAAGAGGTACAATGACCCAAATATGAGTGAAAAAATGGCCCAAACATGGGTGATTGATTTAAAGTTAAATATTGCCCAAATATGGGTGAGAAATATGTGAAAATGACCCAAATATGAGTGAAAAAATGGCCCAAACATGGGTGATTGATTTAAAGTTAAAAATTGCCCAAATATGGGTGAGAAATATGTGAAAATGACCCAAATATGAGAGAAAAAATAGCCCAAACATAGCCTTTAGTCTATTGTTAGTTTTTGAAAATGGCCCTATGACCCAACTAAGGCCCATTTCGGACAGACCGAACGGCTGAAAATCCCCGACAGAACCGAACTCACCCCTAACCAAACCAAACCGAAATTAATACCGATTGGAATAGGTCTCTGAATTATATACCCCGAACCCGATCGGGGTGCGATAAATCCACCCCGAACCGAATCGACCGAATAACAGCTCTAGTGCCTGCACCTGCAGCCCCCACGATTGCATCGCCACCCGTTGCTCCATATCCAAATCGCTTGGTGGCGAAGCCCAAGGTCAATGTGAACTTTCAAATACTTGACCTATTCAAAAAAGTTCAATTTCCTATCTCCTTGAAGGAGGCCATTGACGCAATCCCTCAGTTTGCGAAGATTTTGAAGGATCTTTGCACTTTAAAACGAATGACTAAGAGTCAGGATAAAGTGCTCCTGACGGAGCATGTGAGCTCCATCTTTCAGATTGATATCCCAACCAAGTGCAAAGACTCTGTTTGTCCCACCATCCCTATAGCTATCGCAGGCCAGAAAATTGATCAGGCATTACTGGATTTAGGAGCCAGTGTCAACCTGCTCCCATATTCGGTATACTTGAGGCTTGACCTTGGCAATTTGAGAGCCACACCGGTCACACTACAGTTGGCTGACCGAAGTGTGAAAGTTCCGAAGGGGGTGGTGGAAGACGTTTTAATTCAAGTGGACGAGTTCTTTTTTCCAGTCGACTTCATTGCCTTGGACACATTCCGTAGGTCTTCGAGAAGACTCCTATTATCCTTGGTTATCATTTCTTAGCCACCTCCAGTGTCATGATGAACTGCAAAACTAGAAAAATCCAAATGTCGTTTGTGGACTTGAAAATGGAAGTGAATGTGTTTAATATGGATAGCTGAGTCGAGGATGATAAGAAAAGTGCATGAGGTGAATTCGATTGACACGCTGGTGCAAGAGCATGTCTATAGTATTTTATATAAGGTTCCTCTGGAGATAGCCTTAGCCGTCGAGAAGGTGTCATTCTTAGATTCTTCAGAGGTAAGGAGTTTAATGGAGATGTCTGCACTTGAGGATGTGTGTAGCACCCCTTGGGACCCAGTTCTTGAGCCGTTGGGTGCCCCATTGTCTTAGGTTCCGATGGGTAGCTTTTGCGTACCACTCTCTTAATTGAGAAGTGGACCTGGCTCCTAGCGATAGGGGTACCCATCATTGACTTAGGTTTTCACTATTACAACATTGTTATTAAAAGATGACGCTTGAAAAAGTGAAAAGATATCAATTTTTGAAAAAATCGTAATTAAAAAGATTGCAATAGATAAATAATGTCAGTCATCTAAAAAATTGTGATATAATATATTTATGATGTCACTTTCTAAAATAGTGACATAACATTCTTTTCTTTTTAATGTCAGTTTCTTCTAATCTGTAATCTAATATATTTAGGATGTCACTTTCTAAAATAATGACATATACATTCTTTCTTTTTAATGTCAGTTTCTTTTAAACATTGATCTAATATATTTATTATGTCACTTTGTAAAATAGTAACATAATTATTCTTTCTTTTTAATGTCAGTTTTCACCTAAACCGTGATCTAATATATTTATAATGTCACTTTGTAAAATAGTGACATAACTATTCTTTCTTTTTAATGTCAGTTTTTCCTTATAAGTGACATTGAAAAAGAGAAAACGGCGCCATCTATGAGCGTTGTTGTTTTGAAGTCTCAAATCAGGAGCGAGTCGTTACATATGGTATCAGAGCCTGTATCAACCGGAAATGTTTGACAGAATCTCCACATCGTATGAGGACGTGTGTTCCTAAAGTGGGAGAGATTGTGACGCCCTGCCCCTGGGGAGTTTCAGGTAGTGGTCAACCTGCCTGAGCATAGTTGGGACCTGTGCGAGGGGCTGTCGGATCAGTGACCAGAAGAGTCAACCGAGGGTAGTCCCACATCGCTTGGTGAAGTGTAAGTTGTGTGCTATAAATAATACTAGAGGCCGGGGCACACGCGATGCGTGTGCAAGTCGGATTTTCACAACATTTGTGAAAATTTAATCAAACAATAAAGTGGGAAGCATTTTTACAAAAACGTTGTGAAAATCCGACTTGCACACGCATCGCGTGTGCCCCGGCCTCTAGTATTCGTAAAAGGGGACCATATGAGCTTTCAACTCACAGAGGATGACTTGGAGGCCTCCAAATTCTTTCCAGACTACAAATACACTTCTGTCAATCACCTCATTGATATTTGTTTGGTTAATCCTCCCAAACCCAAATTGGCTTCTTTTTCTTAAAGACAGAAGATATTGGTGCATGCCTCCTGTTACAGTTTGATTCTCCACTAAATAAATAAATTATACACACACGCGCGCGTGCGGGTCTTTTCTTACATATACTACATTTATTTGTATAGAGGCCGGGGCACACGCGATGCGTGTGCAAGTCGGATTTTCACAATGTTTTTTTAAAAATGCTTTTCACTTATTGTTTGATAAAATTTTCACAAACGTTGTGAAAATCCGACATGCACACGCATTGTATGTGCCCCGGCCTCTAGTATTTGTTATTAATTAGCAAATACGCACGTTAGGTAGAATACATCATTCCAAAGTAAGAACAGGTTTAGCGATTTAAAGATTGTACACTAATATTTTGCCTTCATTAAACAATGGTTTTGCCTTAATTATCATGTCTTGTAATTAGCTTTTCTTATTATGCACCGGCGAAATTAACATAATCTATCAACATAACTAAAAGAAAACATACATAATGGTAGCAATAAATATGGAAAAAAATATCCAAACCTGAATAGTAACAAAAAAAGAAACAACTCTTGGTACGATAATACTAAATTTTGAAAATGAGTTATGATGACAGGCTCATACTCATATCTAAACTATTAAAGCATGATGAACTCCTAAAGCAAAATAAATTGACAAATTCAAATAATTGGATAGTATGCAATTACTCCAAATATTGTAGAGCTATAGTTCATCAAATTCCAATCTTCGATTCACTACCTGCAAAAGGAACACATAAGAACATTTAATCATTTGTTAGTGTATGATTTGTATTGAAGTAAAAATTAACTGAATGGGTAACAAATAATTTTTTCTTAAAAAATATATATTATTACCTTTTGCCGAGATTTTTTTACCTGCTTCTTCTCTTGTTTTGTAAATTGTTGCTCCACTTCGTCCAAAGCTTCCGAACATATGATATCAGTCTCGATCTCCTCAAGCATAGCTCCCAATGCTCTTATATCCATGAAATTTAGTTTCAACTTTTTGAAGATTGTTGCTTTAGGCCATGTGGGCGGGAGGTTATTAACTATAGCCTGAACAAAATTCTCAATGTTTGCCTTGCAGCCTTTTTTCCTTAGACTATGAAATTGGTTTTCTTTATTTAGAATGTGTTCTCTCACAGTTGAGTTTGGCATCATTGGCCCTTGCTCAAATTCCATCCACAAATAGTGGACATTATGCTCGTCTTCCATCAAAGCATTCATCAAATGTGTAGCATTTTCTATAACATGTCTTTGAAATATTGTTCGCTTCACATGCATCCAGCTTGGTGATAGAAGGTCTACTATTTTTCCTATAAGGTATTGTTCACTTATATTTTCTCCAAAATTTTGCAAGGCTCGACATGCCTCTATTTTTCGTCGAACAAAATTTTCAACTGGAAAGCCCTCCCTCTGACGTTTAGTTTCAAAATCGTATACTGCATTCAACATATCTAAGTGATCACTACGACGCAAACATGGAGGAGGCCTCATGAAAACCTGCATAAAATGTTATATATACAATTATTTGAACCTAAAAGTTCTCAAGCGAAACAATTTACGACCTATGCAAGTTTAAAAACTTATTTAGAATCTCTGTAGGGGTAAAAGAGAAGGTGTTCATAATCACGTTCTGGTTCAGCCTCTTCATAAATCCCATCTTGCATTTCAAGATTTAAAAAAAAAAAAAAAAGAACACCAACTTGCATGCGTATATAACAAATTATCTGTAAAATGTCGAAGGGAAAGAAAAAAGAAGTTATAAGCATCATACTTTGTTTTTTTCTTTTCCATTGGAACCACTTGGCTGCTCGTTTTCCTTTCCCTTTGTGGTTGCTCTTTGTCTTTGTTGTGTCATTTCTCCTTGCCTTCGATCTTCCTATTAATAATTGAATAGGCGAAAATATTGGTTACAAAAATAATATTGTGAGCAGCCCCCTAAAGTAACGGGAATGAAATATAGGGAAAGATGGGCTGTAAATGTATTTAGTCCTATGCCATTTTTTTGGTCACTACCCGTTCTTCACATTTGACAATAGAAAAATATGACTTATATGTATATTTGTACTCTCAAAAGGTACACAGTTAAGTACTTACTACAAACTTCAACTAAATAAATAAAACAGTTTCTAACTCATTGTTAATGATGCCGTGATACTTCAGAGGTAGAAAACACATAACATTTTCCAAGTTATTTGCATTGAAACTGATATGATTTTTTTGCCAAGTTATTTTGAGATACACATAAACAGAGCATGCCAATATTTTACAGGCCAAGAGTATTAACTGTCTAACTACTGTACTTAACCAGCTAACATTTTCACAACAACTTGCATCATAGCATTCAATCACAATACTATTTGGTGAGCAACTTACATCCATAGATAACAAATTAGCTTAAAAAATGTGGCAGGGAAAAAACATGAAAGTTATAAGTATCGTACCCGGTTTTCTCTTTTGCTGTTGGAACCAGTTGCCTTATCTTTTCCCTTGGCTTTTGTGGTTGTTGCATATCTTTGTTGAGCCATTTGTCCTTGCCTTCGATTTTTCTGTAAATAATTGTATAGCCGAAAATTTTGGTTAAGAGGGACAGCCGGACAGGTGAATTTAGAAATGTCAACAGAAACATTGAGCTTTTCCTAACCGGTAATGTAACACAAAATGTTTCTTGGTTGATTGCAATTGGATAATCTTCATCCATCATATTGTAGGTCTTCACAGAGAGTAAGATCAAAGCAAACACGGAGTTGAAAATATTTAACAGGAACATCAATCATCAATTGGCCTCAGAGGCCAACACCAAATTGCCTAGATTATCAACCTACACAGGGTAAGAGAAAACTGTTCTGAAGGGAACAGGATGGCAAAGAGAAAACCTCGTAGAATTTACAGAGCATACTGCATACTTTAGTAAGCGATTTGAGTACTCTACAAACCAAGAACAGTAATGTGTCAACAAAATCAAAGAATGGCTGAGAGGAAGCAATATTCAGTTACATCCCGTCTCTGGGTCACTAATCAGCGTATTCCAATCCTTTGGGTTGACATATTTTCCCACTCTTTCAATTGGTGATACAGCAGGCATGTCCCGATGAAGAACCCACTTCCATGGCTTAGTAAAATACCTCTTTCTTCAATTTGATAGCCATCCAAGGCATCCATTTTCACAAACACCTGGTAGTCAATAGAAAGAAAGAGAGAGTACCCTTAATTTTCAAAACTCTCTTCACCGCAGGAATGAACTTCCGAATCTGAAATAGGAAATAAGAACATCCTGAAGGTCTAAGTAGAACAAAAAAATCTACAAAACCCATACTCAAAATCTGCACAATCTGCAGGAAGGCAGTGAGAGTTCATACATTGAATCGAACAATAGGGGTGCACGAAAACTGAAATCAGCAGCAACGGAAATAGCAGAGGTGACTTCAGCCGGGATTTAACTCTAATGCTTTGCGAAGGAGGAGTCGATGGAGAGAGAGGGGGGTAGTGCGGTGGTTGGTCTGTGAAAGAGAGGGAGGAGTGAAGAGAGGTAGTCATAGGTGTTGAGAAAGAGTGAGCGAGAGAGAGGGGTGGGGTGTGGGGAGCGGTTGAGAGAGAAAGACGTGGGGGTGTGGGGGGAGTGGCGGTTGAGGAGAGAGAGAGAGAGAGAGAGAGAGAGAGAGAGAGAGAGAGATGGAGGCCGGAAGGCAGCGTGAGAGGGGGAGTCGGTCGTGGATGAGAAGGTTTTTTTTTATTTTTTTAAAGAAAAAACAGGTGGTGACAATTTTGATTGTGTAGTCTAACAATTTTGAGGGGAACGTGGGTAGGCAGTTCGGGGAAGGGTAATAACTGTTTTAGGTGGGTTTTATTGTGCTTAAATGTCTAAAATATCTTTACAATTAACTGTTTTGTTTATCTTCCAAAAAAAAAAAAAACTGTTTTGTTTTGTGTGTGTGTTTTTTTTAGAAGGGTATTTTTGAGAAAGAAAAATACATGACAAAGGGAGGAGACACCAAAAGGTGCTCTCTCTTTATATATTAGAATAGATATCGTCATCCTATCTTGTAAAAGAACTTTTAAAGCTATAAGGGCGCCAAAATCAATTGAAACTTCATAGTTAAGCGTGCTCGCATTGAAGTAATCTTGGGATGGGTGACCTCACTGTGAGGTTTGATGGGGTTTGGTGTTCAAAGCGGATAATATCATAGAGGGCGGGAGCGGATCGTTACAAAAGATGACGACTTTAAAGCACTTTAATGATGTTTCACAACTATCGTCTTTTACTCTCAATTACGTTTATAAACCGTCATCTTTATAGATATTAATGACAGTTTCAAGCACTTTAATGACATTTCACAACTGTCATCTTTTACTTTCAATTACGTTTATAAAGCGTCATCTTTATAGATATTAATGACAGTTTCAAACCGTCATTTTAAGATTCAGACTTTTAATGACAGCTCTATAAATGACAGTTTCAAAATTGTCATCTTTCACGTTTAATGACACTTTTAAACTGTCGTCTTTTATGATTATTGTAGTAGTGTTTGGGCACAATATTTGTATACTTTTTCTTTTATTTTTTGTTAAGCAATAAAATTCAAAAAATGAAATTGGAAAAGGTAAAAATTTTTTTTAAGCATAATTGTAACACCCCGACTTCTTAGAACGAAAAAGAATAAGGAAAGTAAAGGAATAATCATTTAACGGACCACTTACCGTTAGGATTTAAGAAGTGAGTTGTTTGTCACTTATTTTCTGCATATATGTCAATTTATAAAACGTTATCGCCCTAACCTTGTTATCATTGTCCCCGCAAACCGAAACAATTAATTCGGAGAGAGCAGGGATAGATTCAGAAATATATCCTAGTGGGGGCACTTGTTAATCATAATGGCAAAAGCTTAATTTTTTAGTCAACCATGGTAAGATTGTACAAAATTAAAGCACGCATTACTAATTACAAAAGTTTATAACACATACTTTAAGTTAAATTAGGTAAAAATAAGCACAAAATTTCAGATAAAAATTTTAAAGTATGTCTTAAATGAACATCAACAAATTTTAGAATGATCGGGCTAGTTTTGTTAATGCCTTGATTTTAAAATATTTCTCTCAGACTGTTAAAACAAAGAGAATCAATAAAGAATAGTTTCAAACAAACTAACAGCTCGTAAAGTAACAAATATAAATGCACCATATAATGAAATTTAAACATAAAACTAATTCCATATGTGTATTTTCGGAATATATACAAGTGTGTATGTTTATATATTAGCATACTTCATAATTATGCTAATTTATACATAAATATTTTTTAAAAATATTTAAATTTCGATTGAGAGCACGCGTTCGAGTGGGGGCACGTGCCCCCGGGTGGATCCGTCCCTGGGAGAGAGGCGACATCTCATTATAGGGTGAATCGGTTCAAATCCTATTAGTGTATCCCTACATTTTGTGGGATAGACTTAGAGATCAGGCAAGATCCTTTTAGATACATTAATCTTGTTAGATATCATTAGGATAAGATTGGATAAGATTTTGCAAGATATGAAAAGATTCTAGTTGGATTATATATAGATATTATGAGATATGATAAGATTATGTTGGATTTTATTGGATTATATATAGATTTGGATAAGATATGATAAGATTATGTTAGGTTTTATTAGATTATATAAGATATGATAAGATTATGGTTGGACATTGTTAGATTACATAGAGATTTGGAAAGATTTGGAAACATATTACAAAATATTGTTAGATTATATAAGATTTGATTAGATATTATTAGATATAGTTAGATTTTCTTAGATTATGTGAGATTTGATAAAATTATGTTTAGATATTATAAGATTGTGATCTAAGATTTGATTTGATTTGCTTTTCTAAATATGATCTAGAATTTTCCTTCATTAGTATAAATAGGCATGCCTCTCACATTCTTTACACACACCACAAACGCATCACACCACACACTCCACCAAGTAAATAGAGAAAAGAAAGAGAGAAAAGAAATTAATGAGAGAAAGAAAAGAGGAGGAAAGAAGAGGAAAAGGGATAGGTACGAGTCATTCAAAGTAGTTAATCATAAGCTAAGTTGGGCGGAAATTATGATTATTTAACAATAAAGTTCTTTTGTAGCAAACATACCATGGAATTATGATATTTTGAACAATTTATGAAAAAAAATATTATCGATACATCCGAACGATGTCCCTGAATCTAGAGGATATTAAAGATACTAGTGGGAACGATGTTATAAAGGCGGAATGGAAAGGGGCACAGCCGGGTGTCCAATTGAATTGATCAATTCAACATATGCGCATTGGGGGTCGCTCCCTCATTACCGGCGGTAATCGTTGGATGGTATCATATTATCATGTTATGATATGTTATGTTATACACAGAATTGTTTTGGTTATAGCTCAAGATATAAAAAGCTGAAGTTACGGTATTTGTTACAGTTCAAGCCATGAAAAACTGAAGTTATGGTTCTTGCTTTTCTCTGATAAAAAGGATTTTAAAAATTTCATGGTGGTCATGTAACTCCGATAAGTCATAATCTCACACAAGCAGTGGCTTATGTTCACTACTAGAATAATAGATATGCATTACACTAAGGAGATTTACAAAGATCACAATTTTTACTGAAAGCGTGATAAAAAGTGGTGCTTAAATTTTTTTATCTTAGTTTAAGTCCAAAGCTGAGATAAAAAGTAGATTTTAGCGTGAAATAAAAGACCTCGCTCTTTTGCTGAGATAAAAGAAAAACAATCTCACCCTTGCGGTGTGATAAAAGATTTTAGGAAGGAAAAAAATGAGATAAAAGATCTCGCTCTAATGTTGAGATAAAAGAGAAAAGATCTCACTCTTGTGGCGTGACAAAAAAGAGAAAAGATCTCACCCTTATGGCGTGGTAAAAGATTTTTTGGAGGAAAAAAATGAGATAAAAGATCTCGCTCTTGTGGCGAGATAAAAGAAAAATAACCTCACCCTTGTAGCGTGATAAAAAACTTTAGCGCGGAAAAAAGTGAGATAAATGATCTCACTCTTGTGGCGAGATAAAAGCCTACCCATTTAGGCACGCAGTCTGAATTTTTATGTGGGCGGACTGATACTCATTTAGGCAGACTTTTAAAAGTTATGTGACAAAAACGATGTCGTTTAAGAACTTTGAAAAGTTCTTTTTTTTTTCTTTTTTACAAAATGTAAGAAGATAAACCACTTAGGCACGCAGTCTGAAATTTTTTTTCTTTTTGGCCGTGATTGTTTCTCTCTTTCAATCACAGTTTATAACCGTGATAAAAAAGAGTGACTTACAATCACACCCAGATCCATCACAGTAACAAAAGCGTGATGAAAAACTTATAATCACGGCCAATAATTGTGATCTTTATGGTTTATTGTAGTAGTGGTTGTTGAAATCTTTCCTTTTCAAGTGATCAGGATTAGAAGGGCAAGTCGAGTACCAATGCTATTAAGTTTATGTTATGGTTATGTAATGAATAATAGAAGAGTGTAGCCTATGTTGATCTTAACATAATGAATAAATAGTGATTGTTATTATTAGAGAAGGTTTCCATAAATGTTATGGTTATTTCTTTTCTTTTAAAAAAAAAGAGGAAAAAGAACAGAGGGTCAATAGAGGCCTTTGGTGAGATAAACTCACTGGCCGGTCACGATATTCAAATCCGTTAGATTTGGGTCGTGATAATAATGGTCTGGTATAGTCACCTGATTGAAGTTATGTATGTAGTACTTAGGAGGTTAGGTCAGACGGCAGACGCGTAGTTAGCAGCGAGAATTCTGTTTGAAACATCTGACTTTAATATCAAAACTCTGTAGAGATTGCTTTACAAACGGAGTGGTGAGTAAGGAATCTGACAGCCCCAAAGGGAGTGACAGCATATTAGGTGATGACATCACTTCTCAAGATATCGTTGAATCCTATGCATATTGTCATTTCAATAAATAGGGAAACACAGTATTTGGCTAGGGAGAAAAGTAGTACCCGCGTTTTTCACGTGAAAAAAGTGGATGATTTTTTGTCTTTTATTTTATTTCTTGCCTTGTTAATTTCTTTTAATTATTTTTCTTGTTGTCTTGGAGGCTAACATTTTGTAGTTTGTTCGATCCAAGTTGGGGGTCTCCCTCTCTTTATGATTGGTTTACTGATAAGTGTCAAAATATACATATTTTGACCTTCCGAACTACATTTGTTATTCATTTATTTTTGTTAATTGATATTTATTTTGTTCTTTTGTTGTTTATAAGTTGTTCGAGCTCGTTGTTCAAGATTTTGGATTAAAGCGGAATATACAAGAAATTTGGCGTCTAAATGCAAAGTGTTTAAAGATGGATTATTGGTTTATTATTTCATGAAGTTCAAGGGTCTTTGTGTGATTAAACTTTTCAATCCATATAAAAACAAATTACCCTATCGACTCTCGACAACAGCGTTTGTAAAAGAAAAAAAAACGAGCGACAGACGAAAAACGAAAAGAACGTGGGCTGCGGTATATGTTTATTGGTTTTACTTTTTCAACAAGATTGATTGGGACGGCAGATCACGTAGAACGGGAGCTGCCCAGAAGAATATTGTTATTGTTATTATTATTATTATTATTATTATTATTATTATTATTTCTTTAAGTTATTTTAAGTTTTGCTCAATTACTTGTACTTCAGTAACTCGTTTTAATTTTCGTTTTTTACTAAATTTGATTGCTGAAATTTGTTTGGTTGATATCTTCGTTTGTTCTCCATTGTAAGCAATTGAAGCATGATACAATCTAGGGGGTCTCCCTCTCTTTATGATTGGTTTACTGATAAGTGCCAAAATATACATATTTTGACCTTCCGAACTACATTTGTTATTCATTTATTTTTGTTAATTGATATTTATTTTGGTCTTTTGTTGTTTATAAGTTGTTCGAGCTCGTTATTTGAGATTTTGGATTAAAGCGGAATATACAAGAAACTTGGCGTCTAAATGCAAAGTGTTTAAAAATGGATTATTGGTTTATTATTTCATGAAGTTCAAGGGTCTTTGTGTGATTAAACTTTTCAATCCATATAAAAACAAATTACCATGTTGACTCTCGGCAGCAGCGTTTGTAAAAGAAAAAAAAACGGGCGACAGACGAAAAACGAAAAGAACGTGGGCTGCGGTATATGTTTATTGGTTTTACTTTTTCAACAAGATTGATTGGAACGGCAGATCATGTAGAACGGGGGCTGCCCAGAAGAATATTGTTATTATTATTATTATTATTATTATTATTATTTCTTTAAGTTATTTTAAGTTTTGCTCAATTACTCGTACATCAGTAACTCGTTTTAATTTTCGTTTTTTACTAAATTTGATTGCTGAAATTTGTTTGGTTGATATCTTCGTTTGTTCTCCATTGTAAGCAATTGAAGCATGATACAATCTAGGGGGTCTCCCTCTCTTTATGATTGGTTTACTGATAAGTGCCAAAATATACATATTTTGACCTTCCGAACTACATTTGTTATTCATTTATTTTTGTTAATTGATATTTATTTTGTTCTTTTGTTGTTTATAAGTTGTTCGAGCTCGTTGTTCGAGATTTTGGATTAAAGCGGAATATACAAAAAACTTGGCGTCTAAATGCAAAGTGTTTAAAAATGGATTATTGGTTTATTATTTCATGAAGTTCAAGGGTCTTTGTGTGATTAAACTTTTCAATCCATATAAAAACAAATTACCCTGTCAATTCTCGGCAGCAGCGTTTGTATAAGAAAAAAAAAAGGGCGACAGACGAAAAACGAAAAGAACGTGGGCTGCGGTATATGTTTATTGGTTTTACTTTTTCAACAAGATTGATTGGGACGGCAGATCACGTAGAACGGGGGCTGCCCAGAAGAATATTATTATTATTATTATTTCTTTAAGTTATTTTAAGTTTTGCTCAATTACTCGTACTTCAGTAACTCGTTTTAATTTTCATTTTTTACTAAATTTGATTGCTGAAATTTGTTTGGTTGATATCTTCGTTTGTTCTCCATTGTAAGCAATTGAAGCATGATACAATCTAGGGGGTCTCCCTCTCTTTATGATTGGTTTACATCATAATTGCCAAAATATACATATTTTAACCTTCTGAATTACATTTGTTATTCATTTATTTTTGTTAATTGATATTTATTTTGTTCTTTTGTTGTTTATAAGTTGTTCGAACTCGTTGTTCGAGATTTTGGATTAAAGCAGAATATACAAGAAACTTGGCGTCTAAATGCAAAGTGTTTAAAGATGGATTATTGGTTTATTATTTTATGAAGTTCAAGGGTCTTTGTGTGATTAAACTTTTCAATCCATATAAAAACAAATTACCTTGTCGAATCTCGGCAGCAGCGTTTGTAAAAGAAAAAAAAACGGGCGACATACGAAAAACGAAAAGAACGTGGGCTGCGGTATATGTTTATTGGTTTTACTTTTTCAACAAGATTGATTGGGACGGCAGATCACGTAGAACGGGGGCTTCCCAGAAGAATATTATTATTATTATTATTTCTTTAAGTTATTTTAAGTTTTGCTCAATTACTTGTACTTCAGTAACTCGTTTTAATTTTTGTTTTTTACTAAATTTGATTGCTGAAATTTGTTTGGTTGATATCTTCGTTTGTTCTCCATTGTAAGCAATTGAAGCATGATACAATCTAGGGGGTCTCCCTCTCTTTATGATTGGTTTACTGATAAGTGCCAAGATATACATATTTTAACCTTCGGAATTACATTTGTTATTCATTTATTTTTGTTAATTGATATTTATTTTGTTCTTTTGTTGTTTATAAGTTGTTCGAACTCGTTGTTCGAGATTTTGTATTAAAGCGGAATATACAAGAAACTTGGCGTCTAAATGCAAAGTGTTTAAAGATGGATTATTGGTTTATTATTTCATGAAGTTCAAGGGTCTCTGTGTGATTAAACTTTTCAATCCATATAAAAACAAATTACCCTGTCGACTCTCGGCAGTAGTGTTTGTAAAAGAAAAAAAAACGGGCGACATACGAAAAACGAAAAGAACGTGGGCTGCGGTATATGTTTATAGGTTTTACTTTTTCAACAAGATTGATTGGGACGGCAGATCACGTAGAATGGGGGCTGCCCAGAAGAATATTGTTATTATTATTATTATTATTATTTCTTTAAGTTATTTTAAGTTTTGCTCAATTACTTGTACTTCAGTAACTCGTTTTAATTTTTGTTTTTTACTAAATTTGATTGCTGAAATTTGTTTGGTTGATATCTTCGTTTGTTCTCCATTGTAAGCAATTGAAGCATGATACAATCTAGGGTTTTTTTTTGTTTCTTGCACAATAATTAGTGAGTAGTCGTATATGTAAGGTTGTAGGATGATTAGCATACTGTGGTCAGTTCGGGCACTGCTCTTATTTTCAAACAATGAAAAAGATAATTTTTGTTTGGTAAAATTCTTCCTGTAGACAAATCTAAGTATTGTTGGAGTCTATGTAAACGGGAGAATGAGGGTCCAAAACTCATTCTTCACTGTGCATGGTTAAACGGAGACCACGATGTTTCGCATCTTGCGAGGTATCTTTCCCAAACTAAAGTTGAACATTTTTTTTAGAACACCGAAGGGAGCATGTTAATCCGGACTTGTTACGAGTGCTATAAATCCTACGGCCGTACCTCCTTTTTAATTATTTGAAAAGAACAATCAAGTTCTTAATTTTAGTCAATCTCAGCATCAAACTATAAGGGGTGACTACCTAAGAGCCCGTTTAAATTATAACAACCCGAGTTTTTAGTCAGCATGCATCACTGTCTCTGTGGATTCGATTTCAGACTTACCGGATATTGTGCTGCATCGGTTTCCGCCCTACGCTTGGGGCAACCCATTATTTTAGGTTTAGGAAATCGTCAAGTATTTGCTCTTGGTTGTCTTTGTGTGCCGAATTCCGATTGGTGGCCTTTCTCTGATATCTTTCGGGCAAGGGATCGACAGCTTGTTTTCTTCGGTCGATTGCTGTTGCTTGTGTTTGATCGTGAAGCTTAGGGATTTTTTGTGTTTTCTGCTGTGTCTTGGTTGTCGGTTTTGTTTCCCAAGCCGTGGCTACATTGATGGTCTCCCTCGTAGGCTGGTGTCCAGCCGCCGATTGCTACTTCTGGGAGGAGTCGGATTGGCTTAACGGCGAGACTGGTTTCACCGGTGATTTGTACTGTGGTGGTCGCCATTGTGGTTAGGGTTTTGGGGGTTGGCTTGGGTGGGCCGAGATTTGGGTGTTTGGGCTGTATTGTTTTATATTTGATTGTTGAGTTGGGCTCTAATATTTCTATTTTGTGATCCCTTGTAGACTCTTAGGTGGTTGGGCTTTTGTCCGCTTCAGGTGTATGTTTGTTCCAACTCTTTGTTGGATTCCATTTCCACATTTTTAATAAAATTTCATCTTTGCCAATCAAAAAAACAAAGTTTTTTGAGTTTTTTCTTATTTTTGTTTTTTTTCAAATTTTTTTCGCGTTTGGTAATTTTGCACTTAACTTTTGTGAATTATTGATTCGTCTCGTCAAGACGAATCGGAAAAGAAAAAAATTATGATTTTTACCCAATTTTTTTGAAAATATCCAAGATAAAGCCCAAAAACTCGATTTTTTTTTAATAAGGACAAAATAAAAAACAACACAAAATATCCACAAAGTCCTTGGCAGAACTTATCCTGAGTTTGGATTAAAAAGTTAAGTGACTTTTTCTTTTGCCTTTATTCAATTTTTTTTTGTATTTGTTTGTTTTGCGTCAAACTTTTGTGACTTATTGATTCGTTTCAACAAGAGAAATCAGAAAAATAATGCTATGTTTGGATGACAATTTAAAAAGAATTTTTGGAGTAATGATGAAGAGAAAAAGTAGGATAATAATTGGATATAGGAGTAATGAGTGGCGAGATATAGAACGAGAAATGAGAGTAGTGATTGAAAATAATGATTAAAAGTAGGTATGATGAGTATTTTTTGAATTAATTTTTTTTTCAAGTTATGATCCAAATATTAGGATCGAAACTCATAATTTCTTGAATAAAGACAAAAATAAGTAAAAAAAATAGTTTTTTTTATACTTATTTTACTATTTATTCAAAAAATTATGAGTTTTCATAAAATAAAATTTAATTTTATGATTCTTCTAGACGAGACGAATCAATAAGTCACAAAAATTTAACGCAAAATTAACAAATACGAAAAAATTTCAAATAAAGACAAAAAAAAATCATTTTAACTTTTTAATCCAAGTAAACTCCCTCTTAGCCTCCGTAAAAGAAAATTAAATAATGACATTTCACAATTCCCCTACGTCAGCGTCCCTTGGAAAGCATGCATTATCCACCATATTTATGAATACCTTAATTTCTCCAGAGCATTGCCCTTTCAAAAAAATTTCTCTACAGTATCATAGGTCTTTACCTTTATTTATTCAACTATTCTAATGGCATGAATGGAAATCTTGGTTGGAACGCAATAGTATATGCACTATATATATCACGGTGGACAAGTATACCAAGCTCATCATACCTTGACCAAGATGGAAGTACCGCCGGAAAAATATCTCGACGCTCAACCTTTACCACCTCAAGCACCGGAGCGAAGCACGGAGTTGAGCAGTAAACTCGAGGACATATTGTGCGACAAAGACGTGCCGTTGTTTCGTCGCCTTAAAAAAGCGGCTTGGGTTGAGTTAAAGGTGCTGTTTCTACTAGCTGCTCCGGCTATCGGGGTGTACATGGTCGCGTTTGGTATGTCTACTTCCACCCAGATCATGTCCGGTCACCTCGGCAACCTCGAGCTTGCCGCTGCTTCTCTTGGCAACAACGGCATCCAAATGTTTGCTTATGGTATCTTGGTATGTCTATAAGTACTCTCTCTCCCTCGTAATCTTCCCCCTCTCCCCCTATTGCATACCCATGGGGAATTTATGCAAATCTCGACCTTAGTGTTACTATAAATTTTTTTTTCTCAGCAGTGTTACTATAAATTTTGAAATCACGAGTCACAATAAATAGTTGTGTTTTGTTTTGTTTATTTATTTATTTTTTATTTTTGGTGATTGACACAATCTCCAACAAGTTAAAGGCATGCAGAATAGCTCCACAACATCCATGGAAAGTATCCCCAGGCCATACATAGATGGGACATACCGCTAACAAGAATATTGAGAGAAGCCAAAAACCATGCAAGAATACATTGGCACACTTTGATTTCACAAAACTTTAGGCTATCTAACCATTTAAAACAAACTAATGGCACACTTCAAAGTTGTAATAAAGGGAAAACTCTGGTAAAAAGCACCGTTTGATTTGATTTGACGTACCTTAAATGCAGGTCTCATTAAAAATTAGAACCCTCATAAGAGCCTATTAAAAGAGCACTAAAGATAGGCACGTTAAAGTATCCGCATCAGGCTCTTTATATTTTGGACTAATTTACACCTTAAAAAGTTACTTTATTACTTTAGCTATTCACTTTTAAAATTTCTACTGCATCAGACTATTTATATTAAATTATTTCATTAAAAAATATTATTTCTCTATTCTAAAAAAAGCACCAAACTATCTCATTCCGAGCAATTGTTCACTTATTAATTATTATTGTATATAAATAGTCTAAAAAAATTAAGTGCTCAAATTTTCAATTAGATTTAACCGATATGAAGATTTTATTTTTCTGATCATTTTATTTTAAAGGGTCATAATTTATATTTGTCCCTAGAACTTTCATAAAAGACCCCTAAGAGAGTCATATAACCAAATAAAGTATAGAAAAATAATAAGCCGAGTCACTGTAGCAGTGAACAGTGGAATAAAAATATTAAAATAATAAAAAACAAGGGAATAGTGACTCTTGGAAATTAAAGAGTTACTGTACCAAAGTTAGAAAATTTTCAAAGTAGAGAGGGAGGGAGAGAGCCTGATGTGGGGGGTTTTGGGAGTTTTTTCATTTTTGGCTCTTTAATTTAGTTTTTTATGTGGATGCTCTTATAAGAGCCACAATCTAGCTAGTATACATGCATCACCCTTTACTACAAATGTCACATCCTCTACGACAAAGAATGTGGGTATGTTCAAAGCTATTCGGCCTTGTGTTGTTTTAAAGTTCTGTGCCTAGAATTACTCTTATGTAAAATATACATAAATTTTCATAAATACCGAATAAAAATTCGTTTATCCATCTTACTGTTACTTTCCCACTTAAATCATTGTACCGTCTCCGAAATTTTCTCTCTAGTTTCATCAACTCCATGCAATTTGTGATACAATAAAAATTGCACGTAGACCTCTTCAAAAGCTAATTTATTAGTACTTGGGCCTCTTATAAGTAATTTCATAATAACTCTAAGGCTCACAAAGTTTTGCATTGAGCTTTCCTTTTGGATGTGAGATCAGTTACATTATGTATGAAGTACAAAGTATCATTATAGGAGACTACATCAGTTGTGACTTTTGAGAGTTCACGAGATAACCAAGCCTATCAACTCAATCAATACAAGAAATAAGTTCATTACAGGGTAGAAACGAAGAAAGAAAGAAAAATGTTCTCTAAGGAAAGAACGCCCATACGTAGGTGGGAAGATTTGAACTCCATAATTCCTAGTGAAATGTAAGAGTCCTGACCATCTGAGCTAATCCCAATTGATTAAGATGTTTAATTCACACTTACTGAACCGTTGTTTGGTAACAAAATTGAAATATAAAAAAATACCAACAAGGACAATGCCACTCAAGGAATCACCGTCTGAATATTCATATCTTATTGGTTAGTGGAATCCTTTATACTTTTATTACTTTACTTTAAAAGGGAAAGGGCGAAATTCTCTACTTGCTCATTAGATTATTAGTAATTTTTTTCAGTGGCCCAATTACTATACAACCACACTTCACATATGATTAACGGCCTAACTTTTCAGGAGATTTTGACACGGTCTTATCGGCTGCGTTCTCTTAATTTTTACAAGATTTTATTCGAATTTTTACACCATATATTTCATCGAGATGAATCGAAAAAGTATAAAAACATACACCAAATTTGAAAAAATTTTCATGTTAGACGATAAACATGACACATAAATTTGTTACTATAACTTAAAGACTTAAGACCAAAGAAGTCTTTTAAAAGTTGGATTGTTTTGCTAATCAAAATGATTTTAGATTAGTTTTTGTACAATTGTCCAGACCGAAATGAACTTGAAAGGAAACCCAACAATAATTGAAAGCAGCACACTAAAAACAAAAACAAAAAGTGAAAAAGAGAAAAGAAAAGTTAAAGTGGATCGTTGGAGATAAATCTCAATAACTCAAAATGTTTATGTATGTCCGACCCCACCAATTGGTGAGGGGCAAACAAGGTCCCTTCCACGTAAACGTACTTCATGCGCATCTATTTAACTTCCTCTTAATTTGGTACGGCGTATGATAGTTCAAGAAAAAAAAGGCCTCGTCTCTAATTTTCGCCCATTCCCTTAGGGTCCGGACCTGCCCTACATACCAATTATATGAAATACCCCGCTTTTCATTACGTCAAATGCTCCTAGTAACAGGAGACGGAAAACGAAGGAACACATTGTGAGATGTTCATATTCGTGTGCTGAATTCATAAACTGTTAACGAAACGCTCGGATTTTTCGACTAATGTAAATTCAATACTAGGTTCATAAATGAAGGTACCGATAACTTTCGCCAAGATTATCAAAACATTGAAATCAAATTTCTCTTTTAAGAAAATAATGTCCCACATTGCCTGAGAGTGGAATGTGTAATCACTTAATAACGTTTGGGATCTCTCCACACATTGTCAATTGGTTTTGAGATGAATATAAAGTTCTTACATGGTATCAGAGCGAGCCAATTCCACCACACATTTTAAAAATTTACATTCCACACCTCACGATGACAGATCAGCACAGCAAAAATTGGCCACATGTGATAGACTTCTGATCACTCAATAACATTTGAGACCTCTCCATTTATTGACAATTGATTTTTTATTCTTTTATGTCTCAAAAGATGGGGATGGGAAGTGCAGCTGAAACCCTATGTGGACAAGCATATGGAGCCCAGAAGTACGAAATGCTCGGGATTTATCTCCAACGATCCACCATCCTCCTCACTGGAACGGGCCTCCTCATCACCCTGGTCTACATATTCACCAAGCCCATTCTCAGGTTGCTGGGCCAGTCCAATGAGATCGCCTCCGCCGCGGCCCTCTTCGTCCACGGCCTCATCCCCCAAATCTACGCGTACGCCGTAAACTTTCCCATCCAAAAATTCCTGCAGGCTCAGAGCATCGTGCTCCCGAGCGCGATCATATCGCTAACCACGTTCCTCTTGCACCTTGTAATGAGCTGGGCCTTGGTTTACAAGGCCGGGTTTCGGCTACTGGGCGCCGCGCTTGTGCTGAGCTTGTCTACGTGGATCATTGCGGCGGCCCAGTTCGTTTACATTGTGACGAGCCCGAGGTGCGAGCAGGCCTGGACTGGGTTTAGTCTGCAGGCCTTCTCTGGGCTGCCGGAGTTCTTGAAATTATCCGCCGCGTCGGCCGTGATGATATGCTTGGAGTCGTGGTACTATCAGATTCTTCTCTTGCTGGCTGGGTTGCTTCATAATCCTAAATTGGCTTTGGATTCTCTATCTATCTGGTAATTAAGACAAAAAGTTTTCCCTCAATCCTGTCTTGAATTATTGAAAACTTGTAGCTCCAACAGCCCGTTAATTTTGAGGGATTACGGAGGATCTAGTAGGGGTAATGAGGATTATTAATTAGGTATATACAATGTTCTTTTGGAGGTTAAATCTTATGTAGAGAAAAATCCTCTGTGCATTTGTTTCCGTTCATTTTTTGTCGCAAAATCGCACAAAAGTATCTTCTCATTTTCAGTCGCATGATTGCATTAAAGTACTTTTGTGCAATATTTTTGCATTAAATTTTGTCCCCCATGATTCCTGTACTTATTTTGAAGTTTTTGCTTGGTTATTGCTGCAGCTTACTTATTGGCGGATGCATAATGGTGATTTCAATTGGGTTCAATGCAGCAGCAAGGTTTGCCATATCCATCAGTACGCACACACAGATGTGAATATGTGCACATGTAGCACTGTCGTGTGATGAACGAAAAATTATTAAATGATTTTTCATGTTTGATGAAATTGGATTACAAGTTTAATTTTACTAAAAGTATATACTAGTTCAAGTGCTAAAAGGATAATATAAAAAGCACTGTAACCATTTATTGCCTACGGCTAAATTTATAAAGATCACTCTCCCAAATTACCATCGTTTGAGACTAAAATGAAACATCTTATTGTAAATATAAGTTTGATACTTTTCTCTTGATTGACTTCTGAATTTTTTAAAATAATTTTTGGCTTTTTTTTTCCTTTCTTGTTTGGATTCCTATATGGATTTTCTACTTTTCTATTTCCCTCCCTAATTCGCATTTCAATTGAGCGAAATGGGAGAGGAGGAGGAGATGTCGGAGAGGAGAAAAAGTGTTTCTTCCATTTAGAGTTAAAAGCATATACATTCTTTACAGGCGTGATATAAAACTACTGTTGATATTGTGGACAGTGTGAGAGTGGGAAATGAGCTTGGAGCCGGACATCCGAAATCAGCTGCATTTTCTGTGGCAGTGGCCAACTTGGTATCCTTCTCCATCTCTTTGGTCGCGGCTATTGTTGTTCTAGCATTGCGCCATGTTATTAGTTACGCCTTCACAGAGGGCGAAGACGTAGCGAAAGCTGTCTCGGAACTTTGTCCACTCCTTGCCATTAGCCTCATCCTCAACGGAGTCCAACCCGTTCTGTCCGGTATACGGCATACTCCGTCCACTCCTTGCTTTTACAATTCGGTGGATTCTATTTTTCCTTCATAATCATGAAATTAGGACATAATATTGAATTAGTCCGCAGCATAATACACTTTCAATTGTGTGGTTTCGTTTTCATAATTCATAGTACGGGAGTGTAATCACAGTACACTCTGTAGAAATTTGCTACCGACAGCACCATATAAAAGCAATTGCCCCCAAATCGACCCCTTTTTTATGGGCCTCCCAAATTGTACTAATGTTTGTTGAGCTAAACAATGAGCAGTCAGTATTATTAATGACTCCGAACCTAAGTCACATAATTCGTATGCGTGAGTGAGTATGGGAGTGCAAGCGTGAAAGCGTCTTTGAAACACATTTCAATTCTTACTAAAATTCATGAGAGCGCGGAACATTTTGAAAGATTACATGACTTATGTAGTACTGTAGTACTTTTTGAGCTACAATAGGTCAACTGGGAAATTGTGTGGTATAAAACACTAAAACACCGTATTAAATACTTTGAGAATTGATTTTCACACTTCTTTTATCCATTGGTGCTCTATTTTTTGTGTTTTATTCACGTGAAATTACTAAATTACTCTTACCTCTTGAGTCACTTTTTCTATTTGTAATGAATTTAATACTTTCACGTGAATGAAGACAAAAAAGAGAGTGTCAACGGATAAAAGAGGAGCGTTAAAATCATTTCCTTTAATACTTATATAAAAGTTATGTATGTATCTTCTTTGCTATTTTAGCACTGCCACGATTACGTTTCTGTTCTCTGTCATAGTCTAACTTTGAATGTTAAACGAGTAATCATATGAAGGTGTTGCTGTGGGATGCGGATGGCAAGCTTTCGTTGCTTATGTGAACGTGGGATGTTATTATGTAGTTGGGATACCGTTGGGCTCGCTTCTTGGTTTTTACTTCAAATTGGACGCTAAGGTACGCTAATAATTTTGATGCATGTCCAGATGCTATATGACTTTTTTAATAAAGATATGCTTCTTCCGTTAACAAAAAAAAAGTGATTTCTTAACTGTATTCTATATATTGTCGTATGATCATTATGTTGTGTTTTTGCCACATGGGTAGATAAACCGAGACGCAATTCCTTCACATGAGCTAAAGTCTCAAGATATTTTTAACCTACTGATACAATTTTTTTGTTTAGGGGACGCCTTTAGGCTTTCCTCAGATCCAAGACCCAAATTATGTATTTAATCACTTGGGCCTGATGCCTCCAACATGGGCCAATAATGCTTTGGTTAATGTGATCTCCTTGATCCAATGGGTTAACAACACCCATCGAATTATGAACCAACTCATAACCCAGGGGAGGCTTAAGCTCTAGGCAGTTAGGGCTAGTGTCTATGACTTCCAAATTTAGGACCCAACTTTTACATATGCAGATATGCATATATAGTCTATGGCCATGTTTTCTCAGACAATTTTCGGCAAGGAGATATGAGATTTTAGTTTGTTGTTCACAGTAAGCAACACGTACTTCTGCATTCCATCTATAACTTATTGGTTAGTGAAAACAACTTGACATTTTTCAGCAACAAATGTGATTCTTAAGTTATTGCCTACCAGAAACATCCCCTAATTAAGTTTTGGCTTTTCACTAATTGCGTTAATAAATTGGTAAAAGCCCCATTAACATAAAAAGACCTTTCATGCTATTTATGTACTCTTTTTGTCAAGATTAATCCTTGCGTATAGATTGATTAATCTCTCGTCGTTCACATTTGTAGGTTGACTTGTAAACGCCAGAGACAAGGGTACTATCAAATAATACATAGCTTTGCATCTCATAAACCAAGAAATATTATTTTCAATTAAAGAGTAGCATGTATCATATTTTAACAATGTGCAAAGATGGCCAACTACTAGGTTGAGCTTGTTCTCATTGTATGATGCTTCCAATAGTTTGAACTTGTCCTTTTTGTATAACGCTCCCTGGTGTATTACTACAAGGTTTCTTTTTTATCATCGGGAACCTTTTTTGCTGATAAAAAAAGAAAAAAAGATGTCCAACTATGTAAGGCCCAGTTGTTTGCTAAGTCAGAGACTTAATTAAGTTATAGCTAGATAACACATCGTTTAGTGAAAAAAAAGTTTGACAAAGTTTGTTTGTGTACGTAGGGTCTTCCTATTTATTTTGCAGTGCTTGTTATTTGTTTTTAGGAAGAGGGGGATAGATAGTTTTCGAGCATGTCACACGCGACTTATATAGTATAAATAGTACGAGTTATGGTACGAATATTGTAATGATCGAGTAATTGAAAGGAAATATGTGTTATTAAAAAGTACTGGTAAGTGGTAATTAAAAAATAAATGATGATAACTAACATTTTGTGATCATCTTTGTAGGGAATTTGGTGGGGAATGATAGGAGGGACGCTGATGCAAACCATCATTTTGATTTGGGTCACTTGTCGAACAGATTGGAATAAAGAGGTACTAAATTATTCAGTTGGTCTATTTAAATTGTGTTTGGACCAAGAATTTATGACAAAATTTACCAAAAGAAAGAAGAAAAAAAAAGCATGATAGAACGTACCAAATTTAATGTCTTTATTTCATTTTCTCATTATCATTTTCTTCACATTTAATTTCCTGCTATTTTGACAATTCATCCATGATTTCTTGATCCAAATTAGCGTTATTCTAACTTAAATCATAGTCATGAGCTATTGGTAACCAATTGGTAGTAAAGGACTAAATCAGATATGGAGAAGCAATAAATAAAATGATATAGAAAATGCTGTTAAACATAAATAATGCTATAATATTTAAAATATGCATTGGATACAGATATATATATTTTTAATTGATTTGCGAATAAACTGAATGTGATGCAGGTGGAAAAAGCAATGAAACGGGTGGAGAAGTGGGAAGAAAAATAAAACTTCTTGTGTAGTTTACACTTTAATTATTTCAATTCGCTCATTAGGGTATTGTTTTCATGCAAAGTGTTGTGAATTTAAGGCCATTCAAGGGTACATATTGTACCACATCAAATAGGGGTATATTATAGCATTTCCCCTTCGATCCACTAAAAGTAGTGATATTTTGTGTTTGTGTAGACCCGAGCTAAAGCTCAAGGTGGGGCTGCTTTAATTTAGGTCCCCAAAATCTATGACATTTAAGGGCACGTCCTATTTTACTACACCAAAGAGCAAGTTCACTCATGTGACAAATCTCATGCCAAAGCCAAAATTTGACAGCAAGAACAGAAAAACCTTGATCTCCACCATTGTGTCAAACACAATGCCAAACTTTGGCTAGGCCATTCTTTGTGCCAATTAAATTCGGCATTGAATTTGGCAATGGCCCAAATTATCTAAGCCATATTATCTGGATCAAAAAATGAGACAGGTTTAATATAAAGGTCTAGATTTGATATTGTGCTAAATGGAACCAAACCAGTAAACGACATTGCTATTTTTTTTTGGACTTTTTAACAAGCCTAAAAAGACTCTGTTTTTTTTTTTTAATTACTAAATGAGATTTACGGCCCAATTTGAACTCACAAATAGCCCAATTTCGAACTCAAAAGGCCCAAATTTGCATAATAAAAAGGCTCCACACTTAAACGGCAAAACCAATGCAACTTTTGGATTTTGGAGGCAACGCGGGAATAGAGACGGACGGACTTTGTTCCCATATCCGGTCCCAAGTGATTCTAGAGAAGGTGTTGTTCTGTTGCTATATTATTGGTTAATGCTTTGGTAACCTTATCGGCTGATGAATCCTTTGGATAACAATCCTCCATACCCAGAAGCGGAAATCAATCAAGTTGAACCGTCTTGTTCTTTGATGAATAATAGGCCATCTTGTTCCCCCAGCCAAAAGAGTTACTTGTATCAATCTAGCCATCTATGGCAAAGGGAATATTCCTCGATTACGGCATGTAATCAACAAAATTCATAAAATATTAACATTTTTGCTTTGGAATCAATTTGATTGGACGCCCAAGATGAGTACTCCAATTTTTTTTCTTTTTCTTGTGCTGGTTAGGTTTCCCGCTGGTTTTCACTTGTTGGGTTTTGCGTATTTTCCTGTAGAGCTTTTCGGCATGTTTGTTTGTTCCATTTTCAAGCAATTTTAATTCCTGATGTTTTGTAGTATTTGATGTTTGTAAAGTTGTATAGATGCTTCATTACCCGGAATACAAGAAGTTACATAAAACTAAGAAGATTTTATGGTCCATTTTCCAAGCTATACAAAGGTAATGGTCCACATCTCTTACCACTAAGAACTGTCTCAAAAGCCAATTGGAAATCATAAAGTAGTGCTCCATATATATCAAAGATTATAGCCTGTTTATGATGATTAATCACCACGAACGGAGCAAATGGAGAAGACCATACTCAGGGGTTCTATACGTTGTCTGACATCTCCGAAATGTGCTTAGTCAACCATTGATCTTGAATTTGCCCATGAAATATTTGTGACAAGATCATCATTATCAAGTTGTTTGGAGCTAATTAATGTGAGGACAGGTGCGGGTGCGAGAGTGTGAGCATGAAAACGTTTTTCAAAAACCTCTAAACAATTAAAATTCACGAGTACGTGTGAGAATGGAGCGCATGAGTGCAGAGCGAGGATTGAAAGTGAAAGCGAATGTCATTTTGAAGGATTACGCGTAAGGTTTTGAGTAGTAAAGAGAAGGATCTTTCCGATGCATGCATCGTTTGAAAATGCTCCAACGCAGCACCTGAATCTCCCTTTTGGTTCTTCAATGTCATGATTCATACGCATAGGTTAAGGCGCACTCGTGACACCAGTAAGTTCCAATATCCACTGCTCTATTCATCATTTCACGTTTTTTTTTTTTGGGTTTAATCATTTCTCGATGAAAGGAATAAGAAAAAAAATACAAGCACCTTTGGACGACCGAAATTGAGCTCTGTAAACACTTGTTTACAGCTGCTCTGTAAACAAGATTTTCTCACATAACATTCCATGATATTAATTTAAAAAATTAGTCTAGGGTCCACTATAGAGAACTTGTAACTCAATTAGTCCACTTCTAATATTTGTAATCCCTCTAGTCCATTAATATAGTTTAATAAGGTCTTAAGTTCACTCATTTTAAAAAAGAAACTAAACCAAGACAAAAATGTCCTCCTATATAAGCTGTCATGTAGAGAGAAATTAAACCCTAGACCAATCATATTAATGTGTAAACATTCTGGATTCACCTTTTTCTTTTTGTTGACAAGGGTGTTCGTTCCAACCACTGCACATCACTTGAAAAAGTTACTCCATTATTGCAATAGTTTTATTATTATGATCGAAAAGGGATAATTTTTTCCTCCATCTCCATGATGGAATTAGAAAGGCTTTCGGACCCATTCGCTCGTTTATTCTTTTGTGTCATTTGTTTATGTTTGGGCTTCACAATCCCGGGTGATTTGATTGGTTTTTCATTTCATTGTTATATGTTTCAGATATATCTTCGTTTTTGATAACGTACAGAGAATAGATTGTAACATATAAGATTATATGTACATTTTTGTTAATATATTACCAAACATAAGACAAGAATGCAAATTGTGACATATAAGCTTATATGTGCACTTTTTCAACATGCAGAGAACATATTTGGCATGATACAAAGTATAAATATACACATATAATATTATATGTGCTTGTGTTAGCAAAAAAATACGTTTCAGATATCAATAGATAACCTTATAAGTGTCAGATCTATCTTCATTTTTGATAACGTACAAAGGACAGATTGTGACTTATAAGATTATATGTGCACTTTTGTTGATGTAGTACCAAAAATAAGACAATAACGCAGATTGAGACAGATAATGTTATATGTTAAGGTGCAGCGGGTTCAAGAAGGGAATGGCTCAAAACATGTATAACAAAAAAAGAAATTTTTGTCATACATATAACGTTATACGTTAAAGGATGAAGGGTTTAAGAAGAGAAGAGCGCAAAACAGGAATAAAAAAAAGAAAATAGGAATGTTTGTCACATATATTGTTATATGTTAGCGTGGTGGCGGTGACAGAGGTGTTGGTGGTGGGAAAAAGAAAAGAAAAGAAATTTTTTTATCACACATATAATGTTACATGTTGGCGTCGTAGTGGTGGTGGTGGTGGTTACGTAATTGCAACAAGATAAAAAAAAATGAAAATATACATTTTTTATGTTAGTCAAATAAGGCTCTAGTTTCTTTTACATAGGATAGTTTTGTCATTGAAATTATTAGTGAACTAGAGGGGTTAAGAATTTTAAAAGTGGACTAATAGAGTTAGAAACACGCTATAATGGACTTCCCAAAAATTCTCCATATCCAGTCACTCCATCCATCATCAAGTCCCTTTACGAACATTCCACTTTGGGTACCGACCTCTTGTGCATCGATTTGCACACCATCCCTTCACAATAGGTTGGTATCCGTAGAATTGTTGAGTAAATTACGTTCTTCTATATATACGTTACCACCAAAAAAATGAGTCACGTAACCAAGCTCTAGATTAATATTACCAACTCTCTCAATCTCCACCACCCTTCACTCTATAAAAATCTCCGCCGCAGCAGTGAATCTACGATGGGATCAGTCCATGAAGCACCACCACCACCACCATCTTTGTCATCATCAGATCATCCATCAGAGAAGCACAAAGTGGTGAGCGATGAGCTTGAAATCGTATTATCAAACATAGACTTGCCGTTTTATCAGCGCAATCGACTTGCTACTTGGATAGAGCTAAAGCTACTGTGGCAACTGGCCGCTCCCGCCATCTTCGTTTACATTGTCAACAATGTCATGTCCATGTCCACCCAGATTTTCTCCGGCCACCTCGGCAACCGCGAGCTCGCCGGTGCAGCCCTAGGCAACAATGGCATCCAATTATTTGCTCTTGGTATCATGGTACATCTCTCTCGTGCACAACACTTTTGTGCATCCAAAATTCTTTCCAGTAACCATTTTATTTTTGCTTTCAACAGCTAGGTATGGGAAGTGCAGTAGAGACCCTATGTGGACAAGCATATGGAGCAAAGAAATACCCAATGTTAGGCATTTACCTCCAAAGGTCAACCATCCTCCTCACCATCACAGGGCTCCTTGTCGCGTTAATCTACGTGTTTTCCAAGCCAATTCTCATATTACTCGGCCAATCAACAGAGATCGCGTCTATGGCCTCAATTTTCGTCTATGGTCTAATCCCTCAGATATTTGCGTACGCTGTGAATTTCCCAATTCAAAAATTTCTCCAAGCGCAAAGCATCGTCAACCCAAGTGCTTGCATTGCAGCATCAACGTTAGTTTTCCACTTGATTCTGAGTTGGGTCGTGGTCTTCAAACTTGGGCTTGGGCTTCTGGGCGCGGCCTCGATGCTGAGTTTTTCTTGGTGGGTGCTCGTGATAGCCCAATTTGTTTACATTGTGAGGAGTGAAAAGTGTAAGCACACTTGGGCTGGGTTCAGCGTACAGGCTTTTTCTGGGCTGCCCAGTTTCGCTAAGTTATCGGTCGCGTCGGCGGTGATGCTCTGCTTGGAGATTTGGTACAACCAGATTATGCTGTTACTTGCTGGGTTGCTTAAAAACCCGAAATTGGCTTTGGATTCTCTTTCTATCTGGTAAAGTATGCTAGCTATTTTTCACTTCCATCTAGTGAGCTTTTATGCTTGGGTTTGATAATGTACCTAGTCTGGCCCGTGAGGTACGTTCATCACGGGGCTCTTTTGATGATTTCGTATTTTTTGTTTCGAAAAACTTGATTATCAATGCGAAAGATCAGACGTATTAGATTGAGTGAGGGTCTGATTTATTTATTTATTTTTGGTCAAACTTTAGAAGTTTCGAAAGTCAAATATTGAGAACGGGTAACCACTCCCAAGAAAGGAGGAAAGCAACTACAAAAGAGGCTTAGACTAAAAAAAACATTCAGGATCTCATACAGATAAGAATCGTCTTGGACCTCTAAAGGTCATCAAGACGACGTACAGAACCCACTACAACTACACCCACAAGGAGTGAGAGAAAATCCCACGCATGAGAAGAAAACCAACAAAAAACAACAAAAAAAATCCATACGAAAAATCTAAGAGCAAACAACAGATCTATACCCTTAAGTCCAGTCGTCCAAAAATACTGATCAAGACCCTCATTGCCACCACCACCGATTGCCACAAGGCCGGCTGAGACACAACAAAGATCACAGAACAGAACCTCGATCACCACAGTAGCCACACCACACCGTACAACATCACAAACTACTATCTCCGTCCAAAGAAACTACGCCATTGTTAGGGCATGAACCTATGGGATGCCCAAAACGGGGCCGGCCTGATATTGTCGATAGAACTGCTGGACGATCGAAAAGAATAACACACGGTGAGAAAGACCGGACAAAAGAGCACACAGATGGACTGCTCTAGCGACGATTGGTTACGTCGACGTTGGATCTCGCTGAAATTAGGGGGAGAGATCTAAAGAGAGAGAGAAAGGAGGGGGGCGGGGGATGCGCCACCCCTCCCCAGAGGGGGGGGGGGGTAAACTCGTCGAAAATGACAAGCAGAAATGCTGACAGCTTGAGATATAATCGTTTAGCTGGTTCTGATTGCTTTTGATGTCTGGCTAAGTTGATCTTTTCGGTAGATTATATATATGCTAATGGTGGCCTACAAAACAAAGGGTACACGATGTTAAAGCGGGACCGTTGGTCAGGACGGAACCAGAATTTATTGGTAGTGGGGTCGATTATCTACAATATATAAATTTTCTTTTTTGTACTTGATAATCTGGAAAAAAAATACACTGAAATGCCAAATAAAAAGGAATTTAAGTAATATATAATCATCTACAATTATGCCGCAAAAAATACACCGAAATGCCAAACATTTTATAAAGTAGTTTAAGTAAAAATCTATTCAAAATGTATAATCGCGTTTGACTATGCCAAACCCATCTAAGGTTTTCCAAGGTGGGGGAAGAAGACAAAAAACCTTGAGCGGTAAAGGGCAAGGTGCTGTAATTTTTGCTACTATTTAGGGCAAGAATACATCTTACATATGGAGCAAGTCAATTACACCTATCCAATGAAAACTTAACACCTCAGTGGGGTCAAGGGACCCCCTTACCCTTAATCCCTCCGCCCTTGCCGTTGGTGATCTTCACGGTCCAATTTCTAAAAGGGACAACCATTCCATGGTTGTTATTCCTGTTCTTAATAGAACAAATTCTAAAAACTACCCTTTACTTGATATTCATTATGGGACGGAGGAAATATCGAACATAATTATCACAATTGTGTATGGTCCGACAATATGTTTCTTGCTTCTTTTGAATTATTCGAGTCTGCATTTCAATATTTGTCTTGAATCTTCACGCTCGTGATGATTAATTTGTATTGGCGTCAATTACAATTGCAGCATGACGATTTCGGCATTCATGCTCATGATCTCGTTTGGGTTTAGTGCCTCGGCAAGGTTATCTAGCTCTACTTGAAATTCGTTCGTTTCGCTGAGTTATTTATTTTCATTTCTCCCCCCCCCCCCCCCCCCCCCCCCCCCCTTCCTTTTTTGGCGAAATTTATCATTCAAAATTTTGGTTAATACTTGATCACTTGATGACAAGAAATTGAAAGAGTAAAAGGAGTTGGATACTTGGATTACATATAAAACTAGACCACTTACTGAAATTTTCCGTTGACCTTCTTGCATGTCTACATGGTAAAAATTTTCCATTGGTGGTGAGTGATGCCAACTGAGCTAAGAGCTCATTGACCTTCTCGCATGTCTACATGGTTAAAAATTTTCATCCACTTGATTGATGTCGGTTACATGAACCTACCTCGAGAAAAAAAAAATGAAGGAAAGAAAATGAATACCGTTTGCATTTGCAAGTAAATTCTCAGTTCCATCACATTGGTGGTATACAACAGCTAAGAAATTGAAAGATTAATAAAACCTTATTTTGCTCTTAAAAAAAACACAAATGCGAATTAACATGCTATTTTATAACACATGTGACATGATATTCTCTATCGACGTAATATTTTCTAGATAAAGAACCAATTACAACATCTTTAACGGCGATAAAAGTTTAAAAAAAATAGGAACTATTCGTATTTATTTTACCCAAAATAAAAGTTCCAAAAAAAAAAAAAAAAAACCTTTCGTATTTATTTTGTTTTTTTAACTTTTGTTCGACACACACTTTCTTTAACAATTTTGCTTTCATGAATACCATATGTTTGAGCAGTGTGAGAGTAGGCAATGAGCTAGGAGCAGGGCATCCAAAATCAGCAGCATTTTCAATAGTCGTGGTGAACTTGGTCTCTATTGTCACCTCTATGGTGTCGGCAACTCTGGTGATTGTATTCAGGGATGTCATTAGCTATGCTTTCACAGAGGGCGAAGCTGTGGCCGGTGCCGTCTCAGACCTCTGCCCACTCCTCGCCATAACCATCCTTCTCAACGGAATTCAACCTGTTTTGTCTGGTGAGCTTTTGAGAATATCTTTTGTCTTTTTACTCATGATGTCTTAATTGAGAGACTATACTAGCTCTTTACAGTGGGATGAATCTGGACCGTCCGAAATCCTCCGTAAATGAGTTTTTCTCGCGCGTCTTGATTATGATACGAGATACGAATTGAAGGGCACGTCCTCGCTGGTCTTAATAGCTTTGGTCTGAGTGCATATGATTGGTCCAGTGGTGTGTGTGCCAACCTAGTTAGGTTATACTCCATTGACTACGATCGATGTTTTCGTCTCTCCTTTAAATTAACTTGTTGTAATCTTTACCCGAGTTAATAAAATTTCTATTCTTATCAAATAAGCATGTGAGAATAATATTTTCAATTTTAAAAACAAAACCCCACTGGAATGACGCGACAACCTACTAAAATTCAGGAGAGTGAGGATTGAGAACGAAAGCTCGGAACATCTTGAAGTTGAAGGATTATATGACTAAGCTCCGAACAACAGCATAGTGCTGTATTACTTTTTGAGCTACAAAAGGTCAACTGGGAATCTATGTTGTGTAAAACACTATTATTAATAGCTGAGAAATGATTTTCACACTTTCTTTTTTATCTATTGGCACTCCATTTTTTGTGTTTTATTCATGTAAAATGAAAAAAATTACTAAATTATCATTACCTCTTGAGTCACTTTTTTTTTTGAAGGCCAATTTAATACTTTCACGTGAATGAAGACAAAAAAAGGGAGTGTCGATGGATAAAATGGGGAGTGTTAAAGACATTTCCCTTAATATATACTTATATAAAAGTTTTGTACGTATCTTCTTTGCTATTTCAGCACTGTCGCACCGAAGACTACATTTCTGTACTCTATCATAGTCTAACTTTGATTGTCAAATGAGTAAACATATGAAGGTGTTGCTGTGGGATGTGGATGGCAAGCTTTCGTTGCTTACGTGAACATCGGGTGCTATTATGTAGTTGGGATCCCGTTGGGCTCGGTTCTTGGTTTTTACTTCAAATTGGACGCCAAGGTACGCTACTAATTTGATGTCCATTGTGCTTTCTCAATTGTATTCTATATATCAATTGTTTCGTATTTAGGTTTCTCCCACCTGTTTAGGGGACGGCTTTAGGCTTTCCTCTGACCCAGACCCAAAGTATTTAATCCTTACGTAAGATTGATTAATCTCTCGTAGTTCACATTCTTATGTTGACTTGTAAACACTAGAGAGAGATTAGGTACTATCAAATAATAGCTTCGCAGCTCAAAAAGCAAGGGAAAAATGATGGCCAATGACGTGTTTTGATAATAAATACCAACAAATGACAATTTCACCATTAACAAATGTTCTCAGCATATCCTTGGTGGGTATTAATTATCAAAACACGTCCTAGGCAGTCATTTTTCCAAAAGCAAGATATGTTATTTTTAAATAAAGAGTAGCATGCATCATATTTTAAGAATGTGCAAAGATGGCAACCTATGGAAGGCCCAGTTGGTTTCGAAGTCGAGACTTAAGTTATGGATAACGCGTCATTTAGTGAAAAAAGTTTGACAAAGTTTGTATGTGTAGCGTCTTCCTATTTATTTTGCAGTGCTTGTTTTTTGTTTGTAGGAAGAGTTGGATAGATAGTTTTCTAGCATGTCGCGCGCTGCTTTGACTTTGGACTTATATAGTGTAAATAGTACGAGTTATGATACGAATACTGTAATGATCGAGTAATTGAAAGGAAAAATGGTAGCAAAAAGTAGTACTGAAAGTAGTACTGGTAATTAAAAAAATAAAATGATGGTAACTAATGTTTCGTGATCTTAATTTGTAGGGAATTTGGTGGGGAATGATAGGAGGGGCACTGATGCAAACCATCATTTTGATTTGGGTTACTTGTCGAACAGATTGGAAAAAGGAGGTACTAAATTATTTAGTTGGTCTATTTAAATTGTGTTTGGACCAAGAATTTATGACAAAATTTACCAAAAGAAAGAAAAATGCATGATTGAACGTACCAAGTTAAAATTTTATCGAAAATGCTAAAAAAATGCTATTAAATGAATGTAGTAATCCTATAATATTTAAAATATGCAATGGATTCAGATAAAAAAAAATTTATTGATTTGAAAATAAATTGAATGTGTTGCAGGTGGAAAAAGCAATGAAACGGTTGGAGAAGTGGGAAGAACAGTAAAACTTGTTGTGTAGTTTACACTTTATTTCAATTCGATCATTAGGGTATTGTTCTAATGCAAAGTGTTATGAATTTAATGGACTTCGGGTTGGTGCTGTGCACCTCCGAGCTATAGGATCTCATCTCGGCAATCAACGATTGAGAGCCGTTCATTGCCGAGATGAGATTCAAGCCGTCGACGGATGCACGATCCGACGGCTTGGAAGTGTGCAGCGCGGTGCTGCGCACACCACTGCACAACACTATCACCTAATTCAAATTTAAGGCCATTAAAGGCCGGCATATTATACACATCAAATAGGGGTGTATTATAGCATTTTCCTTTTGATACACTAAAGTGATGATGTTTCGTGTAAAGTCTAGCTAAAGCTCAAGCTGGGGCTGCTTTAGGTCCTCAAAATTTACGACGTTTAAGGGCCCCTCGTATTTTACTACATCAAAGAGCAAGTCCACACATGTGGCAAATCTCATACCAAAGCCAAAATTTGACACGAAAAACGGAAAAACCTTCTCCACCTTTGTGTCAAACGCAATGCCAAATTTAATTTGTCAAGGCCATTCTTGGTGCCAAATTCGGCATTGAATTTGGCAAATGTCCAAACTTGCCAATCAAAGCCATTTAATTTGGATCAAAAACTGAGACAGGTTTAAATATTTAAAAAGGTCTAGATTTGACATTGTGCTAATTAAAATGGCACTAAACCGGTAAATGACATTGCTATTTTTTGACGTATAAATGCTGCCACAGCCACATCTGTCGCGGTCGCTGTCCTCTCTCCTCTCCCTGTAACCCCTTCCAAATCCTCTGATATTATTTGGAAAAATGACGGTCCAGGATGTATTTTGATAATTAGTACTTGTCAACGACATGCTGAGAACATTTCTTAATGCTAAAAATGTCATTGCTAGGTATTAATTATCAAAACACGTCATTGACCATCATTTTCCCTTATTATTTCAACGGCTCAACTCTGAGTTTTTTTTTGCTAGTTTTCCAAAACACACACTATTTCACTTCACTGTTTGCAAAACTACATGTCATCTACGAGTGCTCAAAATTTATTTTAGCAAAATATTTTGCTGCTCTATATATATAAAAATTTATATAAAATATATTTGCATAGATATAAAATAAAAACTTAATTATAAATGTTGAAAAACATATGAATTGAACAATTACTTGTAACACTCTCTTACATTGAAGTTACAAGGATAACTTCGTTTTGTATTTCGATAAAGGTGATAATTCCTTTTACTTTAACTTGACAATAGAATTAGCTAGGGGAATTTATACCTTTCCCAATTCACCATCCAATTCCCCTATTCGATAGATCTTAAATGTACAGTAATATATGCCTTTCCTCTTTTTTTTTCTTCTCTTTTTGTCAAGCTACCTTAAATAAAACTTACATGCAACAATGTCGCATCGATCTTAATTATATAATTTAACTAACTGATCCAAAATCTCAAATTTGTGGGACACTCCTGACTTAATTGTCAACAGAGCCAAGTGATATGCATCTCCCCCATTTAGATATTTATCCATTCGTTAACTTCAGGGTTCCATGATTATCGAGATACACGAAAATTGAATCCGTCATTCAATTGTAAAATGAACACTATTATCGATCAGCTAGCGGTGCGACATGGTGATTAACGACACAGGGTATCACTTTTTGCACACGACATTTTCTCCCTTTTCTTGGCCTAGCAAAACTCTCCGATGGGGGCCCCGCGTCCCGCTTTGCATCCCACGTTGCAAAGTTGACAAGCAACCATATGGTATAATGTAAATAACACAAAGGGAATGGAGTGGATTTATTTGTGAACAAGTGTCCTTCTTGATTTATTGTTCAACTTGTTCTTTGTAATTCCCTCCTGCTACTCTCGGCTTCTACTTCAATTGCCATATCCCACTATTCTCTTTTTGAGTAATCTGTGTTCGTTTTCGGTCTCTGGACCTAACCTTTTCTCTCTGCACACAGTTTTTAATAATTTTTCTCTTCAATTATTACTCTCATTTTTATATATCTCTCTTTCCACTCATTACTCCAAAAACTTCCTCGAGTCTCAAACCAAACAAAGCCGCGGGTCTTGTACTGAGACTCGGTGTTGATCGGTTGGTGACAGTTTCATTTTTAGTTGTGGACATCTAAGAAAACAGGTACGCTGTAAGCCCTGAAACCCTTATATCATAAGCCATGTCATGTTTTTTTTTTTTTTAATCTTATTTTAATGTATTCTTTCTATGTTACAATTTATACGCCACAGAAATTCTACTTGAAACTCGGTGTTGATCGGTTGGTGACAGTTTCATTTTCAGTTGTGGACATCAAGAAAACAGGTACACTGTAAGCCCTGAAACCCTTATATCATAAGTCCTGTCATGTTTTTACTAATTTTATCTTATTTTAATGTATTCTTTCTATGTTACAATTTATAAGCCACAAAAATTCTACTTTTGTCTCGCATTACAAAAATAGATAAACAATAACTAAATAATGAATGTTGCTATACGCACCGACAACAACCTGACCGAAATCGTACCGACGGCCTCGCTGGGCCCATTCTGTCCACCGAAAGGTCGATCCGAGCCATCCAAAAATTCTAAAAAAAAAAACGAGGAGGCCCACGCGGAAATCAACGGCATCCGATGCATGTAGGGTGCTCGATCTAAACTCCCCATTTTTGCATGAGTGGGCCCGACGAGGCCATCGGTACGATTTCGGTCCTGTTTCCGTCGGTACCAATATCTTTTCTGCTAAATAATCATCTTAATTGGGTGTACCAATATCTTTACTGCTAAATAATCATTTCTATAACTTTGACAGAAAAATGTTTTCATTATTATACTTGTGAAATACCTTTGTCTACCTTGTTATTATGATACACGTACATATAAAAATATTTGTTTCCTAACTTGGTAGGATTGTATTAATCACGATTACGAGTAATTATAGATTTTTTGAAATTTTGGAGGAAATTCAAAACATGGGATTGAGTTAGTTTTTCTTATATAACGACTGTCATCCTAAATTCAAACGCCATTTCTTTACTTCATTGAATCATATTCAACACTAGTTACTCATCCTCTTCAGCCTTCTCCAAATATTTTCTCTAATTTCAGCCTTGACCATTTCGAGAAGTGGGTGTGATCGCTCCATCATTTTCACATGGTAATGCCATGATTTTTTTGATACATTTCTCAAATATTAAAAAGATATTTCTAGAATGATTTCTGTTTAAAGGCATTAAAGTTTCAAAATCCTTGCCAAATTGAATCACATTACAACATTACATTCAATGAAACTTTACCAAAATATCTTGCGAGTACAATTTCAAAATATTCAATTGAAAATACAAAGCAACTAAGGATAAAACATAATGTGTCACACCCCAAAAATGAGAAGTGACCGGCCATGAACCATGAGGCTGACCCATGGAACACGCAGCCTAAATAAATTAAAGTAACCGAAATTCAAATGATCGCTTTTTGTTATTAATCAAATCCAAAGCCAAATATGTCTCATCATAAACATGGAGCACAACCATCCCATGAACCAAACAATATCCAGTGATTTAACAATAATAAAAAGAATTTGTTATCTGACAATTGTTTCGAATGCGGAAGCGGTTTTTTAAAATAAAAAAACTAGAATGAGACATCCTAAGGAGGTCAACAAATGAAATCCCCGAGATGCCGCCAGAGTCCTTGCTTAACTCCCCAACTTGCTTGAAAGAGAAGTTGGAATAAATCCGTTAGCCGACGAGCTCAGTGAGTAGCAAGTATGTATATTAAATAAACTTGAAAGCGGGAATGAAAATAATTTACCATTAAACATAATTTGGCATACAAGGTGTCCAACCGAATAATAAATTAATCAATGAAGCATTTAACCAATAAATATTCTTGGTGGTGATCACAACATTAACTCCATCAACAATAGAGAATCACAATCAAACAGTTCCATGGCCAAAATAAACCTCATCAAAATTGGAGCCAATATCGAACTTAGAGTCACTAGGGTTGGCAGCCCATGATACTTTTCCCTAAGACGATTTGGCAAAAGAAAGCCGTTGAGTATTACGGTCACTGGCCTAACAAGGTTTTTTTCCCAATAGCCAGGGTCACCAACACGAGAAGGAATAATTTCCCTGGACTTTCGAAATAAATGCTCCCATTAATATCTACCAAGTTCTCATAAAAAATAATATTAACAATTGATCTCAAAAAATTCATCGCATGCCAATTTATAGAACCTATAAACAGTTTTGAGTCTCCGAATAACATTCATATAAATTTCTGAAGGAAATACTTTTAAGGGACACAGGGATCTTTCGAAAATATGTAACATACTTAACTACTCACTTGAATCCAAAGGTAATATACCGAACAATGCGAAATTGTCACGCCCCAAATCCGGGAGCATGACCGGCCGTGTACCATGAAGCATTCAAGGGACACGAAGCCTAATTAAAAAAATATATATTTTTGGCAACTTTAAACAATTAATGAAAAACTGGATATTTTATTACAATAAAATGCACGACACCAACCCAATATTTTTCTATCTCCAAATTCCACAACGAGCTGCCAATTAAAAAAAAAATGCGGAAGCTAATAAATAAAAATACGGAAGCTTTTTGACAATAGAAAAGAAATAAAAATGCAGACGTCCTAGAGGTCCAAACAGAAGGTCCCGACAACGCCGCAGAGTCCACTACAATGCCCCATGAACTAACCTGAAAAATAATGTGGAATAAATCCGTCAGCTGACGAGCTCAGTGAGTAGTTAAGCATGCTAAGGGTAATACAAAGTGGCATACTTTCAACGAAAGATTATTGTGGGCTTCAAAGAAATGGTTTCAAATTAATAATAGAGATCGATGGTTCAACGAATACTATCAACAAACCGAATATTGAACAAAGAGATCAACAACTCAACAAATAGTATCCACAAGATGAATAACGGATTAACGAATAGCAACAACAATAATCGAATCACCACAATAATTATATCAAACAATGAATCCAATAATATCCGAACGACGAACAACAATAACAGAAGTATGAACCAAAGTGAGAACCATAATTACTAATTTCCAAATGCCAAATATTTTCTCAGGGCTTTGCCCGTTGGATCCAACATCGTACTTAAAGTCACCACAGGATGGCGCCTGGGACCTTTTCCACACTACAAAAAAATTGAGATCTAACAACGGTCAAAAGCGTTACTAAAAAACACAAAAAAACGTTGCTAAAAGCTATACCAACGGTTCACCAACCGTTGCCCAAACCGTTGCGAGATATCCGTTGGTGTAGACATATAGCAACGGTTTTGACGAGCGTTGGTATAGATTTTTTTTTAGTAACGGTTTCTTTAGTAACGGTTACAACCGTTGCTAAAGGCAATTTTTTTTTTTTTAAAATCTGGGGTAATTTAAACCGTTGCTAAAGGGAAGTTTTTTTTTTTTAAATCTAGGGTAAAATATGACATGGCAGCCACGTGGCGCTGATGTGGCCCCCACCTGTCGCCCACGTGGCCTCCCATGTCGCCTGCGTGGCGCATGGAAGGCAACACAATAATTTTGCTTCTCCTGGGAATCGAACCCAGGACCTCGCGTATGCGCGCGCGAGTACGAACCAGCTGGGCTAGCCCAGCACTTGTGTAATATTGAGGGCCTTTTAATATTTATACTATGCAAACCGGTTGGGCTAACTTATGTCATCAGAGTTTTATCGATTTATTCTTAATCCAAGTTTTTAAATTCGGTTTATACTATACAAACACCTACTTTTTTTTTTCGATTGGAACCGTCTATTTTTTACATAGTAAAAATAGCTACGCTTGTTGGGATTATTTTTTGTCCTTATTCAAATTTTTTTTGCATTTGTTAGTTTCTCGCCAATTTTTTTGAGATTATTGTTTCGTCATGACGAGAGGAATCATAAAACTAAAAAATTTCAATCAAAACTTAATTTTTTTGAATAAAGACAAAAAATAAGCCAATAAGCAAATTTTTTCGTCTTTATAGTCCGGTTTATAGTAACGGTTATGGAAAACCGTTGCTATAGTCGGGTTTTTAGTAACGGTTATGGAAAACCGTTGCTATAGTCCGGTTTTTAGTAACGGTTATTGAAAACCGTTGCTATAGTCGGGTTTTTAGTAACGGTTATGGAAAACCGTTGCTATAGTCCGGTTTTTAGAAACGGCTATGGAAAACCGTTGCTATAGTCTTGTAATCTAGTAACGGTGGCATGAAAACCGTTGCTATAGTTCTGTTTCTAGTAACGTTTGGAAAACCGTTGCTAAACACCATCTATACCAACGGTTTTTTTAACCGTTACTAAAAACCGTTGGGAGATCCCAAAATTCTTGTAGTGCCATAAGTCGATCCGGAATAGGGTCACAGGGTATTTCACAAGTCTTTTCCCTATCCGTTGAGCACTAGAGTCACAGGGTATTTCACAAGTCTTTTCCCTAGTGGCCAAAATCACCACGATATCTCACGGGTCTTTTCCTTGGACTTTAATAAATATCAACACAGTCTATGGTCCCAAACACAAATAGAACAACGGCGAGCCGGAGGCACCTGCACCAGGATTATTCTCCGTGCCGTTGCAGAGTCACAATAATATTATGGAGCAACAAGAAAAATATGGGCAATCCAACAATCCTATTAATTTTAATCAATGAACCTTGTATGCCAAAGGGTACGACAATTGCCAATAATTATAAGAGCAACGAATAGGAATAATTATCATCGAATCACAACTAATAACGAACTGTAAAGAATCGATAGGCTCAAGAGGAATCCAAAAGAAGGAATCACATGCTTAACTACTCACCTTAAGTCTGAGAGAATGCAACCAATTGCAATGTTGATAACAATCCACTAGTCTGTATTGCAAACAGAAGAAACAAATAAATTTAAAAGTGTGAATGATCTACTGTACTGTAACTAGTCAATGCCTAAACTTATACGACTACTAATAATTAATTCCTAAACCTAAAATCAAGTGCCACCAATCAACAATACTCCAACGTGCAAATCACCATAAACTTATTTTGCAATTGAATACCACCATTACTTCTCACCTTCACACACGGCATGCACACACGGCAGGCACATGCACGCACACCTCTCTCTCTCTCTCTCTCTCTCTCTCTCTCTCTCCCCCACCGATTCACTTCTCAAACAACAAAAACCCGTACCACCGATTCACTTCTCAAACAACAAAAACCCGTATTCCAATAGATGATCGTAAAAGCCTAAAGGGTAAGTTACATAATATAATATCTAAGAGAAATTAATTAGAAGACTTACCTAAAAATCACAGCTCCGGTGAAAATCTTCCCACGCCGCCGCACTATTTAGCTCTCACAATTCTCTAGAGAAACTAAAATAACCTAGGTCTCTCAACACTTATATATGCAGATAATGACCCACTCTCTCACAACCCTTAAAACTCTCTCACACGGATAAATAACTATACACATCTTATAAACTGACATTTAGTATAAAAACACATATTAGAAAAATAGCCCTGATATTATGAAATTTAAAATAGAAGTATTTTATTTTATTAAGAAGTTTGAAAAAGAGAAATGAAAGATTTAATTATTTGGGTCAAAAGTTTTTTTTTTACCGGAAAAAAAAGTAGGATGTCACAGAAATGAAGTTAACCTAACAAAAGAATAATACGAACTGATCATCTAATCTGCAAATTATGTTGACCATAAAACTAGCTAGGGAATAATGTATGAATAAATTACCCAATCTCCAATTTAGGTTTCTAATTCGTTTAGCACCGAACCAAAACTAAAACACCTAAACTTTGATTTTCAATTCCAAACCATGGGTTTCCTACGTAGCCAGCCACCTATTCTCCATTCTCCAACTTTACCACAAGGACTTGATTCACACAAGCATAACTATATGTACACCACTTATACGTATAACATAAGATCAAAACCCAAGATCATTTGTTTCCTTCTACAGTTGTCAATATCAAAACCATAACCCCACACTTGGCCGATAATCTCCATGGCGCACACCGCCACCGCCACCACCACGCACAACACACATACTATAAGACCCAAATCACCTCCAGCCCTCATGGTCCAATAGCATGAAAGGAAAATAATCTTTACCTACGAACTCGTGCGGAACCCAAAAATAAAAGCCAATTATCCTCTCACCAACACCACTGTCCAAAACCATCCAATCAAACAACAAACTTCTACTCCAAACCCACATAAAGTAAGGAAAATGGAAGGGGAAACAAGAATAAAAGAACGAGATCACTTACCCGATTGATCACCAAACCGCCAAACCTTGATTGCCGTTTCTCTCTCCCAAAGTTCTCTCAAACTTCTTATCTCAGTCGATCTCTTCAAATAAAAACCCTACTCCATTAAAATATCTCTTAACGATTAACTTTATAAAACTACCCACTAATGTAATACCCCTAATTTGTAGCTAATTAGTTAATTAGAATTAGATAGCACGTAACACAACTTATAAAATTACCATCTGGTACCACTACTTTACCCAAAATCAATCTCATACCCCAAATATTACAATCATGTCAACAATATCCATAGAGTGCACAAAATAATTAATTGGGACCCAATCATAATACCAAATAATGACGGCAATATAACTGATTAAACAAATAAAATGCTAGGCCGTAACATAATGAGTTTGACAATTTCTTGTTCAGTCCATTGTGAGTCACCTCCCTCTTCCACACTTGGTGTCTTGAATACTAGGGCACGAAGCACCATGTGCATAAAACACTCAGTAGTGAAATCCTACCCTAAATCCATAACTTACAAATGATAAAATGTACAATACAATTTAAAATAAAGAGTGATTAAAGCAGAGAGGAATCAATTCAATTACTAGCTAGCCTTTAACTTAAGTGAATTATAAGGATATTTTCTACAAGGTTCTTTCCTCCACCACTAACTATGCTCATCTCATGGGACAACTCTATTCTTACTTGTTATCAAGATTCTAAGTGAATACACCTAAATGATCCATTTAGTATGAATTCACCTACGACCATAACAATGGAACACAAACCATCTAGAGTTACCCATGAGGTACCATACAATATTAGGGTCGGACAACGTACACCACAACATTGGATTCTTGTTAGCAACCTTTCCACACTTACGTCCGTTTAGTAACTTAATATCATCCATCACACGTACAAGACCAATTTGGTAACCCTTGCCACAACCATGGCCCACGGTCATCAACCACAATCCGCACAAATTCTAACACTTTATCATTTTTCCTTAGTAATCAATGTATATCTGATGCTCTCCTCGTATATCACCCAACGAATCTGACTTCCGTTTTAGGTTCTTCGGAAAATATGTAAAGTAACAATAATCAGTATCAGTCGAGGAACTGAAATCGCCTCTTTACTAGATTAAATTAATCTAAAAAAGGAAACATATACCAATAAAAAGCATAATGATCATTGCACATTTTGATTTATGTCTTAATTAGGCTTGCGTGAGATCTCTATGCACATTTCATATTTCTGATGGTCAAGTTGTACATACAAAAATGATTAGCCTAGAGTTAACAACCCAGAGGTTAATTCGGTTGTTATTGACTAACCAGTTTTAAGTTCTTACTATCTACTTCTAGCAGTAAAATTTATTAACATTATGAAACTCACACTTTTTTGTATCATAACAGTTAAAAGTTATTAACATAGTGCACGTTGTAAAGAAAAAAAAAGGGAACCAGCAGTTATTTATTTTTCCTTTATTTATTCTAATGATTTCATTAATGTTTGAGAAGTGATACAAAGATTAAATCACGGGCACACCGCCATGAGCGAAGCAAAAGCCACACACCTGCTATGACAAATACCCAACAACCTAAAACGTAAAGAAACCAAATACCGCCAAGAGAAACAGACCAAACACGGCCATATATACTTTGGTATCAAAATTTCAAAGAAATGAGGTACCTTCCTCGAGATCATCATCTCCCTCCCAATAGATCATTTTTCTTGTAGTGGATCTTCCTCCAAAGCATGAAGAGCATTAATCCTTTCAGATCTTTCAACCTCCTCCATTTCAACAAATTTCTGTAGATTAAAGCTCCTCCCCCTCTAAATTTAATGTCCAAGAGTTTCCCCTATTATATTCATCGCCTTACGCGCATTCAAAAAGAGAGTTTCTATTCCGAATGTCCTGAGATGAAATGGAAGTAGAAGAGACCTCTCTAGCTTTCTTTTTGACACTGGTAGCCTTGATCCCAAACTCAGAGAGATAAGCTTCTTCTTCCTAATCTTCTTTTTGGCCGCCCTATTTAATCTATATTCCAATTTAAGAATAGCTTCATGAGAAGATCTTAATTTCCCCAAGAAAGCTAAGCTCATCTCTTTTCTCTTTAACAGGAGGCCTTGAAACCTTAGCACCCAGATTCTGAACATGAGAGAAAGGACTTGTAATTAAACGGCTTTCAACTGGGATAGAAAAAGCCCTATTTTCATCCTACTTCTGATTATCTTGGACAACAAAACTCATCAAAGCACTCCTAGCCAACAACCATTGCATTCACAAACCGCTTTCATAAAGTTGTTAACCACCGGCCACTTGTTCCTCAACCACTCTAATTGGAAAAAAGCACGCCATTATATTCCAAATTAAGAGTGTGGCTAATAACCTTAAAAGAACTGGAAGATATATATCTTGATCTCCCCACCGGAAGAGATGTTTTTTTTGGATGTTGCTTCATCCAAAGTAATGACCTCACCCCATAACTTCCCAATGTTATAAAGAAAGGTAACAGCATTCCATAAGTTTAAGGGACATAGCAGTTTAACCAAACCACTCTAGACTATTCCACTTTAAGGGTTGGCGGCCACTGTTTAGCCTCCACGAACCAATTGAACAACCAACTCTGACCCCCACCTTCTAACTTGGAATTCATATCAAGGATAGAGGAGAAGGTAATCAAGCTCTAATTGAATGTCTAGAACTCCCACAGCATAAAAAGTTTCCCTAGAGAATCCATATTTCTTGGAGCAGGAAGTCTAGCAACAACACTTCTCTGGAGCCCATGAATGTCTTCCTCCCGAGCTACAATGCTTCATCTCGTGTAACCAAACGATCTCATCGACCTATACCCAGAAACAACATCTGCAAAAGAAGGGCCTGCTTCGTCTACATTTACCAAATTGCCAACACGATCGATCCCGTCCATTGTTGGTGTCAGGGAGAAGATTAGTACCAACAACTTTCTGACTCCCCCTTGGTGATACTTCTGACAAGAATCAGAGATCCTAGTACAATCACAAAACCTAGCCCATTTAACATGAATTTTGAAGTTACGATTAGAAACACCGTTAAAGGTAAGGATAGCGGCCCATAGTTTTAAATCGCGGTATCGGTCGCGGTATATCGGTATCGGGACATATCGGTGATACGTCGGTGATACGTCGCGGGAATCGGGTGTCGCGGTCGTGAATTTTAAAAAATCATCAGCAACATGTATAAAGCTTGAAAAATATATACTTTTGCGGCTTTTGTCCCCAACATTGGTTTAAATTATCACATTTTAATTAATTTAAGACATGTAATAGCACATTCTCTTCATGTGAAATATCCGATAATCGCTAGCCACAACTAGTTTATGTTGGAACTTTAGTGTGTATTTGTAAAACATAGTGTTTTTCTCTAGTCCCACATTGACAAATTATAAAACTTCTATCTACTTTAAATGAATTTGCACTTTAGTGGGTTTGTAAATGAGGATCCAAGGAGAGGTTTCGCGCGCTCAGGAAAATGGGCGGCAATTTGAAAAATTGATTCAAAAACCAATTAATCGGGTGCGCGTCATGAGTTAATCGCGCAAGGGGGGTGCAAATCCGGGATTTGGCCTCATGCACGCATACGGTAAAACCTAAGTTTTGCTAAAATTTTGAAATGTGTTTTTTTCCCTTCCTCAAATTTATTTTCCCTTTCCTGAAAATTTTTTCCCTCTTCCGGAAAATTATTATTTTTCCTTCCCGAGACGAACCGGCCCACTATATCCGTTACAGACCGAGACGTATCGGAAATCGGCCGGTTCGCCTGTGATTTGCAGTCCCTCCGTTATACCGGCCTATATCCGAACCGGACCTTTCAAATACCGGTACGAACCGGCGGATACGGTTTGTACCGGCCGATATTTAAATCTATGGGATTGCCCTAGAAGCTTCCTCCATGAGCATCAATCTCCTGTCAATTTCGTCGATCTCTCTATTTGTTTTTTCTCACCACAGAAGTGCTAACACTAAAACTGGAGAAACGAGTATAAATAGTCTTGCCTAGCGTCATGACCGTCCGGACTCCGAAGGGACTTGACCTCCGTCTGGATGAGAGATCCTGCTTCCCAGATTGAGGCCACACCCAACACCATTGATGTGAAAACCTATGTGCTCTTCTTTTTCATACATACAAATGGTGTGCCTTGACGATGTATGGAGGAGAGATTACATAAAATTTTCATAATTGATATGACTGTTTCAAATTGATTCATCCACATGATAAAACATAAAAGACTATCTGATTATTTGACTAATTTATCATATCTATTATTTTGAGTTGATGGGAAAATGATCAACGAAACGAATCAACAGTTATGAACTTATGACTTAATTATAAAAATTGTCAATAAGATAACAATGATTCAAGTTCTGTGAACTCCAATAAACAAAGTCTCTTTTGTATTTTTTAGTATATCAATATTTTCTTTAAAAGATGAAAGAATTGAATGCGTGGGAGAGGAGAAGAGATAATTTATCATATCTATTATTTTCTTTGAGATTTTTACGGAAAAAGGACACAATTACTTTCCTGTACCATATAGAGATAAGTTCTGTTATCAATGTTGTAATACTCCTTTGTTTTCAGCAAACTGAAGACGGGAAACTGCAAGAAAAGAATAAAGAAAGAAGAGAGAATAAAAAGAAGAGATCAAAATGAATGTTGTGGAGAAGTTTGTTGATAAAATATCAGAAGTAGCCACCACAATAGCCTTTCGTCACATCGGCTACGTGTTTCAGTACACTGAGAACGTTCAAAATCTAGAAGTTGAGACCGAAAGACTTGAAGGTATGCGGGGAAGGATCAATGAAAGGGCAGAAAGTGACCGACGCAACGCACAAGTCATCAAGCCTGATGTTGAAAAGTGGCTAAAGGATGCAAAGGAGATGCAAGATGAAGTTGCCGCATTTCTAGCAAACAAAGAAAGATCAAACACTCGGTGTGTCAAATGTCGGTGTCCAAATCTAAAGTGGCGTTACCGGCTAGGCAAGGAGTCCGAACTGAAGACATTTCGTATTACCAGTCTCAAAGAGCAAGGCACCATGTTTTTGACAGTATTGCCAATTTCACACCCCGCACCTCCACCGGAATCCCCTCTCACAAATGATGGGGATTTTGATTCAAGACAAGAAATCTTTAATAAGATATTGGAGGCGATAAAGGATCCTATCATTAACATGATTGGCGTACATGGAGCAGGTGGTGTTGGCAAGACGAGAATGGTGAACGAGGTTCGCAATCAAGCGAAGAGAGATGGACTTTTTAATGATGTGGCATTTGCGGTTGTCTCCCGAAATTTGGATAAGAAAAATGTTCAAGGAGAGCTTGCAGCGCAATTGGGACTAACTCTCGAAGACTATGGAAGAGCCGAGAAACTATTGACTAGATTGCAGAAAGGGAAGAACCTTGTCATACTGGATGACATTTGGGATCCACTTGACTTGAAGGAAATTGGAATTCCTACTACAACGGACCATGGTAACAATGAGGGTGGCTGCAAAGTTCTGGTAACATCCCGGAAGAACCTTTTCCACATGATCACACCTAAAGCACGGAACAAAGAGTTTTTTGTCCCTGTGTTAGAAAAGAAGGAAGCACGTATCCTATTTATGAAGACGGCAGAAATTTCTGTCAACTCTCACGAAGATATGCCTTCTGAAGCAAAAGAGGTGTGTGATGAGTGTGGAGGCTTGCCCGTTGCTATACTTGCTGTTGCAAAAGCTTTGAAAGGTAAAGGGAGCTATGCATGGAAAGATGCACTCAGGCAACTGAAAAGTTCTAATTTTAACAAGATCTTAGATATCGACCCAAAATTGTTCCCTTCCTTGAAGTTGAGCTATGACCTTCTAGAACTTGAGGATGCACGTTCATGCTTCTTGCTTTGCTCTCTATTTCCAGAAGATGCTGAGATCTCAATTGACGATTTGGTGAGATATAGCTTTGGGATGAGGTTGCTTGATCCAACTTTGAGTACTACACTTGAAGATGTAAGAAACAGAGTACTTACGGTGGTTGAAGGTCTCAAAGCATCTTGTTTGCTGTTGGATGGCAAGGACAACAACACGGTGAAAATGCACGATGTAATACGAGATGTTGCTATATCGGTAGCGAAAGATGAGAAACGATATCTAGTGAAACATGATCTAAAAAAGTGGCCAGAGAGGGTCACATATGAACACTATTCAGCCATCTCATTGATGTCTGAATATTTTTGTGAGATTCCAAGAGAATTGGGATGTAAAGAACTTCGTACGTTGGTGTTGAGAAGCAAGGATTCCTCACTTCCAGACAGCTTTTTCAATGGGATGGAGACCAATCTCGAAGTCCTCGATCTGAGCGGCACGGCTATTGAAAGCCTCCCAATCTCTCTTTCAAAGTTGGTTAAGCTGCGGATGTTATTTCTCCCAGGTGGAATCAGAAACATATCTCTATTGGGGAAGTTAAAGAGCCTCGAAATACTCTGCTTTGATGGGATTTACGAGCTGGCACCAGAGATTAGACAGTTAACTTGTTTGAAGTTGCTTGATTTGGGAAATAATGAGGATGTGGAACTCAGAGTAATTCCACCAAATGTCCTATCTAATTTAACAAGGATGGAGGAATTATGCATTCCAGATGACTTTGCTGAGTGGCAAGACGAAGCAACCAACGAAGAAAGAAAGAACGCAAGCCTGGTTGAACTGAACTCGTTCACTTGTTTAACCACTCTAAAAGTTCATATGCCACGAGGCAAATCATCACCCAATAACCTCTATTTTGAAAATTTGGTCAGATTTAGAATATCGATCGGTAAACAAAAATTTTATCGCATTCAAAAAGAAGAATCGTCCACAAGTATCTTAAAACTCTCTAGTGTTCCCTTAGAAGACAAGTTCAAAGTTTTGCTTATGAAATCTAAAGTGTTATATCTCCATGAAGTGACGTGTGATGGTGGTGAAGATCATCTTGGAACACCAGAGCAGTTTCTACAAACTCCACAACCGAGTATATCAAGGCCTTTCTGCAACTTAAGTACATTAGATGTTCAGAATTGTACGTTTAAATATCTCTTCAACCTCTCCGTTGCGAGACGCCTAGAGCAACTCCAAAGGCTTGATGTAGGGCACTGTTCTAATATGGAAGTCATTGTTGGAAACGAAACACGAGGAGAAGATGAAGAAATTACTTTTCCTCGGTTAAAAGCAATCCAATTGCGGAACATACCGAACCTCAAAAGCTTCTGTCCAAGTAAGAGGCCTAACTCGATAACAGGGGATAGCAATTCTGACCCTGCACAACCACTTTTTTGTGAAAAGGTATCGTTTTCCTGATTACTTTTCAATGATTCTACTATTAATTTGCATCAATCGGCGTTGTGCTTGACCTAACAAGAGTTCATTACGTATCAAATTTTGCAGGTTGTGGTCCCTGTGTTGGAGGAATTAGAAATTAGTGATTTGGATAACATATCAGAGCTATGGGACAAACAATTTAAACCAATAATGAAAGAAGGGACACGATCCTTCAGTCAGTTACGGTCCCTGGAAGTGAATCAGTGTCCCAGACTCGTGAATGTGGTTCCCTCTAATATAGTGCCGAGGTTAACGAATCTGAAATCCCTTCATGTCAGCAATTGTGATTTGGTGGTTCATGAAATTGAAGACCTAATAACAGCGGGCTTCCCTTCATTAGAAAGGTTAGATTTATGGGATCTACAGAACTTGAGGGAGACGGGATTGAACAAGAAGGAAGATTCTCTCCGTGGAATTAATGTTGTCTACCCAAACATAAAATATATTTTTATTAGCAACTGTCCCAATCTGGAAAGTATATTCTCAGCCTCAACAGCCAGAAACCTAGCTCATCTCCGAAGCTTGAGGATAGATAATTTTCCCAATTCAGATTCAAAACTGAAGGCAATAGTAGAGACTCCAAAAGAAAGAGATGGAGCGAGCGATGAGCCTTTTGTCTTCCCTGAACTGTATTATATGCAACTTGAGGATCTCCAAAGTTTCTGCAACAGTTATGGACCCGAAGAATCCCTCTTCAACCAAAAGGTAAACCAGCCAAACATTTTATGAGAATTCAGGGCTACTAATCGCTTACCCCGTTCACGCTAATGATCGATTAAGGGGTGAATAAGTTGTTGATTATGAGTTATAAGTTGTTCACACTAATCAATAAGTTGTTAATTAGTGTGAGCAAGATGCAATTCTGGTTGTCGATTGTGAGTGGAATAATGTGAAAAAGCTATTGATTGTGTGAGAAAGATGCTAAAATGCCAAATTAAAATTTGTTGATTAGTGTGAACAACATGCAATTTCGGCACAAATTAATCACACACAAAATTAGCGTGAACGGGGTTAGTCAATTCATTAAACTCACGCATCCAAATAGACACACACACTTCCTTCATTCCAATTTGTTTGTCTAATTTTTAGAATTTAATTTTTCTAAGAGAACACAATATTTGCACCTCGAAACATTCAAGTTTCCAACATTTACCCTTTAACTTATAGGAAAAGTTACTTTATTTTAAAAAAGCAAGAGTGAATTTAATTCATCCAAAAATCAAATGAATGAACATTTTGGGACATGCAAAAGTCTAGAAGGGAAAATCAAATTGGGAGGGAGCCACAGAGGCCGACGGAAATATAGATATACATAAATATGATTAAAAAAACTCACCACTTACACAATTATTGTATTTCCCAACCAAAGTGAAAGGATATCCCCAAAAGATCTGCATCCTTCTGTAGTTGTATAGGTAGCTTGTAAACCAGAAAAGAGAGCGTTAGTTCCTGACTCTAACTATTAATCACAAGACCTAAGAAATCGATCTTTCGTCTAATAGTTAATTTCTAATAACAATAACTAACATCGAATCTGTGCTATGCACGGGATGAATTCAAGTAATTCAATACGAAATCAAGTATACACGGTGAAATTAAATGGGCTTTGCAAAGAACAAAAATCATAATCATAAGGAAAAATGATGGTCAAATACGTGTTTTGATAATTTATACCCATCAAGGACATTTTCAGCATTAACAAATGTTCTTAGCATGTCCTTGACGGGTATTAATTATCAAAATACGTCATGGGCAGTCATTTTCCCTAATCATAATTAGATCACTCTAAGTACCCGCTTAATCCAAGACACATGCAAATTTCAATACGTGAGCAACGGCTTAAAATCTATCATAAAGTCTTAAGGTTGCCCATGACCTTCCCGTATAGTACGAAATCTACTGTCAACATACATCTTGGAATACATATTGATTAAAATTTTCTCTTCCAGTTTAGCCTCAACTTGATACCTGTTTGGTGCCACTATCCCCCATTAGGCATGGGGATTGGGTGCGTCTAGACAGATCGAGATCGAGGCGGGCATGAAATACTTTAGAATTTGGTGATGCGAGAATTAAATTCAATCATAATCGATCCGCAAGTGCTAGACTCACCTAACAAATATCATTTCAATATTCCAAGATCTTTCAAGACTTGTCTAGAAAGCAACAATTATTCAACTGACACCGGAAGACGTAGATAATATTTAAACGTACCTATTCCAACAACTAAGCCTTGCACCCCTTCTGAAATTAATACCGTAATTAAGCAACTGTTTCTTTTAAATGTCAATTTCCAATTTCCAATCAAGATGCCTCAAAATTTAAGCTTTTGAACAAATTCTCTGCTTGAATCCAATGATTAACCTCTTAATAAAAAACAAAAATAGCACCTCATAAACACGATAAATACCCAAATTTGTGGCGACAAAGAGCACAATGTTAATACCATACAATCATATATTCCTAATAAGAAGAAAATTAAGGGGTAAAATAAAATATTTTACCGTGGAATTTAACTATATTCTACATTTTTATAGTGAACATAAAAATTAGAAAGAATTTTACAAACTACTTTTAACCTAGTTAAGGTAAACCACAAATATTATTCCAAGCATATAAAAGATTGAGCATCATTCGGACCAATGCTTTTACACAATCATTGTGTGTGTAGCACTTTTGTACACAACCGTTGTGTTGATTGTGCGCGTAATTCTGACTGTTCAAATATATTTGAACGGCCTAGATATTAAAAAAACTCTTCCAAAAAAAAGTTTAACTTTTCCGGAGAAGAGTTTGAGCAAATCCTGACCATTTATTAATGCAATGGACGGCTAGAGATTGGTTATGTGTTGTGTTTTACACAACCGTTATGTGTATAAAACTTTTGTTATAGATATCCAAGGTGAAGAAGTTCCAACAATACTGTCCTTTTGAATGCTAAAATTTAAAATTCAAAATTCAAAACTTATTCAATAGGTCATGCACGTAATAATGTAATTATCCCCTTCATTCCAATGTTCTTCATATATGGATAAATCATCCCACAATTCAAGGGTTGGTTTACCAAAAGGGTTCTCTCAAACATTTTGAGAGTAAGATATACTTAAGTAAATTTTTTGGCCTGTCAAGTATTACCACTTGTCGCAACATAGGCCTTCTCACAATAATGATGACTTTGCTTTAATATATAGTACTAGTGTTTACCCGTGCCTACGGCACTACGCACCCCGGTTGGAATTACCGGTGCCTATGACACTTGTTAGCTAGTAGCTCAAATACTAAATCAATTCATTAATGTGTAGTATGTGATCCTCTTCTTAGTGACACAATAGAGAATTACCCGTGCTTACGGCACTCCTCCAACTAAACTTTTAAGTTAGTTACAAATAATATCAATTTGCTTATGGAATCCAAGTAAATACCAAGTAAAAAAGTTAAAATAACAATAATCTGGATCCCCCACCACATACATTCAACCCATTTGCAGAAATGAAAGAACATATTAAAACCCATAAATCAAAAACCTCAATGTTACTTCAATCACTAATAGTTATCAAATACCATAAACTAACCATATAAAGAGTAAAATAAAATTAGTTCGAACTGCGAGAAAAAAATAGGCTATCGAAAAAAGCTACAGAGAACTCAGGTTTTGGTTGAAATACCTCAGTTTAATCGATCACCGAAGGCATAGTGTTTGCGTGTGCCTATGGCACTACCCATTCAGATTGGAATTGGCTCAAGTTGCTGAAAATTACCCATGGAGTTATTATTCAGAAGTTCAATTTCTGTCAAGACTTGCATCAATTTCTACCCATGTAGGCATGGGTAACCCAATGATAACAGAAAAAGGAAGGGAGAAAAAAAGAGAGAAGAGTCTAAAAACACATGGATTTGGGCTTGGACTATACTACTAAACTATCATTCAAAACGGAACGTCAAAATAACAAAACTCGATTATGTGTAATATTTAACAATACACCCACCCACACCAAAAAAATCACCCAAATTTTTTGAACACTCAGAATAGGCACAAATTCTACCTGAAAGGGCAGTTAGATTGAAATTTAAACACTACTTGTACCCTGAAAAGAAACAGACACCAAAAAATTCCAAAAAAAAATCCTAAAGAAATGTTTTACACGACTTTCAAAAAATGGTTTCTTTGTTAGACCCATTACATTTGCTTTCACGGAGCTTTCTTGGCCTAGCTTTCACGCAGCTTTCTTCAACCAACTTCACTGGAATAAATCAAAAATCCCAAAGGAATATTTCTTCTTTTTTTTTGATAATCGAAAGGAATGTTTCTTGGCCTAACTTCCGATTGAATTTGTAGACCTCGGTGGGAATTCGAAAGATGGCAGGAGAGAGAGAGAGAGAGAGAGAGAGAGAGAGGAACCCAAACAATAGGAGCTGGAATTTATTTATTTTATTATGCCAATGACAGAAGCTGGGAAAAAAGAAGAGATAACATTTTTGTAAAATATTTCAAAAATTGTGGGCACTTTCTTAAAAGAGTTGGAGAGCACATATCAACCCTTAGATCAAACAAATCTGAGCCGTTGCAACAACTTGTCCCCACACCCTTCTGTTTTATAATAGAGATAGATGCGAAAATTTTATATCCAACCCAAAATCAATTGAGAATGGGTGGAGAGACCGCCCAATCTCATATATTAATTTTCGAGATGATTATTAAACAATGTGGGACAAATTGATCCAACACATACAGATCACAACGAAACAAAATGCAACTATGACACGAACTGAATGTCTCCAATCATTTGCATGAGACTCCAAAATAGGTTTCACACATTATATGTGCCATCTATCTATATACTAGCAATAGTATTGTGCCCGTTCGATAAACGAAATAAAAAATATTTATGTGAATCCACTTTTTCTTTGTCCATTGCATCGAACAAGGTACAATGCTAAAACATACTATAAGCAAATGTGTTTTGCTTTTAAAATCATCCAAACCCTCCTTCCTAATTTTCTAGATTTTTTTTTTTTGTTTATGAAAGAGAGAGAGAGTTATTGAGAGAGGGAAATGTGGGAGGAGGGGGAGAGATGTGGGGGTTGAATATGGAGGAAAAATTTGATTTGGTATTTCAAATTAATTTTTCACACACACATGTCTTTTAGTTCATAGAATGAGACCAATGCTAGCGTATGTCGAGCACGGGGCTAAAAAAATATTAAACTATCTTTTAATCAACTAGCGTTGTGCCCGTTCGATGAAGGGAGCCGAAAAAAACTAATGTGATTTTTTATCACATGCATCGAACGGACACAAACACTAGTTTTATGTGATGAAATGTGTCCCTTGAATCGCCCCATATATATATTTATATAGTTTAATTTATAACATAGCTTTACTTGACAACCAAAGTTGATGGATATTCCCCTAACTAAGAATTCGATCTTTTATCTGTTTAGAAAATTAGTTAATTTCTAATAACCTTTATTTGAAGGGAAATACTTATATTTCATATGTGTGATATCCTTAGATTATTTGAGATCGGGAACTATGTTGAACTTCCATCCGTTCACTGAGGAATGCAGGGTACACTTATCACAGACTAAATGCATGTGTCTATCATTGTCTTTATTGCGAAGTTAATTAACAGCGTCAAAGGATTACGAGTTATGGTACTTTAAGTCTACAGGTTAAGAAAAAAACAGTTAGTGTAATTGTGAATTCTGACAGATGATCGCTAAGTGCCACTGTAATTAAACAGAGATAATTAAGATAACCCTGGGTACTGGTGTTTTGTTCATGAGTTGTTGTGTAGAGTGAAGTTCTGCGAGTTTTCTTTTTGTCTTTTCTAATAAATAAAGACTTATGTTTACATCATTCCTTGTGTTTATTAATACATGCAGGTGGTGTTTCCTTGCTTGCAATATTTAGACGTTTCGAGGTTTATAGGCAACGTGAAAGGAATATGGGATAGGACACCACCAGCCGACTCTTTCCAAAAACTAACATATCTCGAATTGGATAAGTGTCATAGCTTATTGTATGTTGCTCCATCAGAACTACTTCTTGGGAGTCTGCAGAACCTCGAAAACCTCACAATAAGATCATGTGAGTTACTGGAAGAGGTATTTAAAAACAGAGTATCAGATTCCGGGGAAGGAATCGTTTCAAAGCATGAACCAACAACCGAAGAAGTTGATACCAATGTTGTGCTGCCTCGATTACGTTACGTTATCCTATATGAATTACCACGTCTTAAAAGCTTTTGCTCTGGGAGCAAATTGCCATCCTCAGCAGAAAGAGAGATAAGCAACTGCCCCCTTTTGGAGACCCCCTTCTGAGACTACAAAAGCGGGAAAATGTCCCCTGTGAATAAAGAGGTACGTCTTTGATTCTCACTGTAGTTCTGCAAGACATCTTAATTACCTTTTCAATATTAATAATTGCCATCATGTTTCGGACTCTAAGAAGCAAATATAGAGATACGGGATGCTAACACGATATGACAGGACACATGGAGACGTTATTTCTTCAAAAATTAGGACGCGGACACATTGGGGACTTGTCGAATGGAAAATGTATTCGTATTCTAGAGGTATGTTGTGATATAAAAGTCCAAAACATTTTTTCTATCAAATTAAGAACAATGCTATGAAGATACAAATGAACCGTCCACATATAAGTTTAGATGACATATACATCCATGGAAATTTTCACTCTCCTTAACATATTCCAATTAAAACTGTTGTGTCCTGCAAGTATCCACAATGTGTATGAGTAAAAGATACAGTAATAAAATAATTGGACACGTATTTAGGCATATTTAACACATATCCGGAGAGTGTCTTGTCGTGTCCGTATCCGACAGGGATACATGAGACCGGGTGTCCGTGCTTCTTAAATTGGGTCTTAAGGGCTCGGTGTGATTTGGTTATATATCGGTTGACTTATTTTATAACGCACACCAGTAATCCACTTTTGTAATTTTATATAGCTGTGAAATAGAATCTGATGGCACTTCTCGTATGGAACATCGAACTGAAATAGCAACGGAATTGAGCAACTAGAAAGGAACCAACTATTCCTGTTGGAAGTTGAACGTATTTTTTTATGATGATGAGACAAGGTTATTCTCAACCCGCAAAAAGCTAATCGTTTTGGCCTTCACTGCAAAACCAGTTCTTGGTATCTAGTTTTTGTTCGCATATGTACTATATGGTCACTTCACTGCCACTGTATAGAATTGGACTGGATGCATTACGCTTCTGAATTTCCATTTGGTTTGAAATACTTTCACCATTTCAGTCCACGATTAACATTTTTAAGCAGCTATCTATTGATTATGACCGTCCATTCATATATACGCGCATTAATTAATTAAGATGACTAAATTTCTGAACGGTTTGATATGTTTTTGTGTGCATATATGTTGAAAATAATCTAATGCACTACAAAGTCCTAGAGGGGGGTGAATAGGATGACCAATTTAAATTTAAAGCAACCAACAATTCAAGCTACTATCCAAACTCCATGCCAATGCTATCCAAATTAATAATATAAGTTAAGGGCAATTAATCTAAAGAACGCAAACACCGAGATATACGTGGAAACTACTTAGGGTCAATCGCACCCTAAGCATAAAACCACGGCCTAACTACCAAAATTGCTATAGATCAAAAGGTTTACAAAGTGCTAAGAGAGGATTAACAACTTTACCCCAAAAGCTTATCCTAACTCCACCACTTTGATGTAGCTCCCCGAACTTCTTCTTGATCCCATAGCCACCACGAGTCCAACACCTCGATCTCCGTTCACCACGGCTCCGGTATCATCCGGCCAAGTAGTATCATAGGCATGAAAGTATGAATTTCGTAAAGTGAAGGTTTTTATGCAAAAGAATCAATCTAGAGAGAATACACGAATTATTAAAGTATTTCTCTAGATTGTACAAAGATGATTGAATTCTAGTTTCAACTCATCCAAATGCAAATGAAGGCACAAGAGCAAAGAAGATAATGCTTTCTCTCTCTAAAGTGGGCTATTGTATCTCTTCTTGCCCTAGAATAATGAAAAACAAGCTTATATATGACCAAGCAAGAAAAATCCTGGAGAGCCCTTCAAAGGCGCTCTTAGCATGCGCACAAGGGCCTTACTCGGCTAAGGCACTACTAAGGCTCTCTTAACACGCGTGCAAGGGCCTTAGTCTGGTAAGGCGCTGCTAAGACGCAAGCACTTAAAAAGGCCTTAGACAAAATTTTCCCTCAAATAAAACAAGGCCAATAATATAAGGTTAGTGCACAAATGATATTTCACTAAAGATTAAGACATTGAATAGCTTTAATGAAGCATGGAAAAATATTTAAGCTAAATGCACATGAGATGCATATACCTTTTCAAGCAAAATGCACGGCACGGCCTTCGTGATCACTCTTGAACCAACTGGCGGAGTATCTAATCTAGACAAAATAAAATCACCTTCCAAACCCAAAATGGAAAAAGAATAAATACAGACTCCAACGGTTTGTCACATCCGGAAATCGCCAATTACATTAACATATGTTTAGTCTGAAATAACGCACATCGACAAGGAGTTTGACCAAGATCACAGACGTTTGAGTAGCCATGTTATGCGGAATATGAATTGTCTCAGTTGGAGAAACTAAAACACAAAGTTCCTCAAACATAAACCTGGTCGACATGACATGCTAAAAGTATTGTTTCCCATGCTATTCATCCAAAATACATTTTTAGGAGCAATAACATCTTTTCTTGTTCTAAAGGATGTATCATGAATAGAGCATTTGGAACCTGCATGTCCGAATATCAACTATCAATATGGACAAATAGTATTTATTGGTTTATTCTTCTGCATAAATCTTGATCGGTGTAGTTGCCCATATTTTCCTGTAGGTGATTCAATATCGTGCTCTACACCAGCCATGTTTGTTTCGCCTTTCTGGAAGTTCATCATCAATTAAGGTTCAATCCGCGCGATAACGTGCCCAATCATCCATTCGGTTAGTAAATAACGAGTAATGTGTGCCCTTGTGTGTAATTACGACAATATGACCTGAAAAACTATATTGGTTGCTCTGTGTTTTCTTCAGTGTGTATTTGTTTGTTTAATAATGCAATTACACCTATGAGTCTCCATGTTTCTAAGAGGCCATTGTGCTACCTACTGGCTGAATGGAACTCGTTTAAATGTGTGTCTTATATATGTTGGGATTCAAATATCAATATATCTGTGTGGACGATTATCCATCTGAAATTATTGTATACTTGATTGGGTGCTTGAACTGCAAAATACCAATTCATAGTTGCATGTTTGACTTTTACGGAGGCGAAACATACCAAACCTAGAGGTCACTGGAGTATTTGCATGATTGTTCACTTCTGGATCCGAAATTAGTCGAGATGAGCATAAGTTGAACTGCACGTCTAGGCATAAAAAAGTATTGAGTTAGTTCTTTCTAAATTTTTAGTTTGGTATTACTTTATTTTGTTGTGATTTTTTATTAAATTCTACATTTTGTATATTGTGATTGGTCATTCATTTCAAGGGTCTAATCAAATAAAAAATAATGACCAAAAGCAGCAAAAAAAAAAAAAAAAAAAGGTCAGCTAAAAACAATACTCCCCCCGTCCCTTTTTTTGTGTCCAGTATTCCATTTTGAGTTGTCCCTTAATAAGTATCCATTTTGTAAAGTTAGTGGAGTAAAAGTTGGTGTATTGTCTATTTTGTCCCTAAAAGTAGATTTTATTTTGAAAAGTTAGTGAGTAAAAGTGTAATGATGATGGGTAAGTAGGGAAAGTGGAGGAAAAAGTTGATGTGAAAGGTGTAATGATGATATCTTTTTAATAAGTTGGAGTTACGAAGCAGGACACTTAAAAAGATACGGAGGGAGTATCAATCAACTGTCTTTTTTATTTTAGTGACGTCTTATATGAATATTTTAAATTTCAATTCACAGCTTTATACTTTTTTGATTCGTCTCGTCGAGATGAATGATTAATTCCAAAAATAACAATGGCAAGCTAAACAAAAATAATGAAAATTAAATAGTAGCGGAAGAAATTAATACAAAAGCAAAAATTTAGGATGAACATGTGAGTTCTCAAATTTCAAACTTGGATGCTAGGGTAATTTTTTCTCCATTTTGTAGCCATTAAGTCCTCAATTAGTCTAGTACATGAGGTGAATGAACAGAAAATGTGGTACTCTCTCCGTCCCTTTTTAAATGTCCTATTTCGTAACTCCAACTTATTAAAAAAACATCATCATTATACCTTTCACATCAACTTTTTCCTCCACTTTCCCTACTTACCCATCATCATTACTGTAGCAGGCCGAGCAGAATGGCTCGTTCCATTCCGAGCGTGATCTAGTAACCGTGGCCGAAGGTCAGCAACCGTGGCCGAGGGTCCCTGTTGCCAAGGGTTCCTCTAATTACGTCTTCTTTTATACTCCATTCCCTATACCTGCTCGGGAAGGAGGATACGATCGTTTCGATAGCCGCCGAAGGTCCCAGAACATGCTCGGTGCCGAGCATGGCTTGGCCGACGGTCCAGCTCATCCGCGTCAGAACAGCATCCATGGCTATGATGATGGTCGTGACGTCATCCGAACGATTATGAGAACAATGATGGTGGCACGTGAAGGTGCCAGCTCATCATGAAAACGGTTGCAAAACCCTAAACGTGATGCAACAGTGACATCAGCCGACGCGTGTCGAGCGTTGGTGCAATCTTGGAGACCAAGCGAAGGGTTTCCTATAAATATCCCGTTATGCCTTCTTGGATGAGGTACGCTCAAACAAAACCCTAGCTCCCAATCTCTAACTTTTCCTGGCAAGCAAACTGACTCTTGCACCGGAGGGCCATCCCGGAAAACCTCCGGTGTGGTTCCTTAGTCGTGCTTCGTTTTGCAGGACTGAGCAAAGGAGACAAGAAGCTAACCCGAACCATCATTCAAAGAGGACGAACCACCCAAAATGGAGTCCCACAATTTGGTGAACCTGACGTGAAACTTGATTTTCAGATCCACGGTGGCTCCTCCACCTCGACCGCCTCGTTCGTACCTACTCGAGATCTCCACCACCAGTCTCCTCCAAAGAAAAATGGGCGGAGCACCACCACCACCTCCTCTCTTTCAACCCCTCAGCTCCTCTTTGCACATCACCTCTGAAACCGGTATCAACGCTGCCTCCCCATCTCACCCTCCTGGATTTACTCCTCCAGGCGTAAGCTCTTCCATCCAGCGTCCAGTGGGCCTGAGTGAAGATGCTCTAGCATACGTACAAATGCTAGAACAGCAACAAGAACAGACCAACGCTGATGTAGCCATCCTACGAATGGAGATCGAAAAGATTAAGGCCAAAGAATTTCCAACGGTTTCCCACTCTGGATCTCAGGGTCGGCGCCGGAGAGGAAATTTGCCGCCCCCTCCACCTTTGGGTATTGATGCACGGCCAAAAAGAATCTCAGTCCACGACCGCCTGGACCCACCATTGACAGACCATCGAACTGGGGACAGCGCTCGCCTTAGGCAGCAGCTCTCACCAGTTCATAAACGTCTCGGCAATGGTGCGGGACATACAGGCAGAGAAGGACGACGAGAGGGGAGCCCGCATACTGTCTTCTCCAGTTCATCGGCTGGAGACGAATACTCCCAGGGCTCCCAAAGCTACGATACCGTGGAATTCCAAGACAACGATCAGGCTCTCATCCCATACAAATCCGAACGACAAAGAAGCCGAACGCCGAGAAGAAACGGGAAAGGTCCCCAAAGCCATCGGAATGAACACGATGAAGTCCCTCGGGAAAAGTCCTATGAAGGACGAGCAATAAATTCAGTCAGCGCTCGGAGGCTAAACCGTGAAAGAAGTGTAAGTGTCGTCGTTCGGCAAGACGATCGCCCTAGCCGACGAAGAGTTTACCATACCGAAAATCTTCCAGAAGAAGACTACGGAAAGGTCCCCATAGAAAAGAGGGAGAGGGGATTCCAACGTCGGCAGGATGAGAACGAAGGAAAACAAAGAGAACAGGAATGCCGAGCATCAAAGAAGTCTCGAAACGCTCGGGAAGGTCTTCCCCCTCGACCAACCCACGAGTACCAATTGAAAAAGCTGACAGAATCACCCTTCTCGGCAAAGATCCAAGCCACCTTGCCAAAGCCAGGTCTACATCTTCCAAAATTCCAGAAGTTCGATCCCAGCACGACCGAGGCATACACCCATCTCATCAGCTACAGAAGCACCATCTCATGCGTCACCGACGATGATGCCATCATGTGCAAAGCATTCCCCTCAAGTCTTGGGCGCCTCGGCTTGCTTTGGTTCAACCAATTGGAGGCTGGATCGATCCATAGTTTCAAAGAGCTTGAAAGAGCTTTTAACTATCGGTTCATCACTAGCAACAAGCAAGCTAAGGAAGAAGATGCCTTAGCCCAGATGAGAAAGAGGCCCGGCGAGACGCTTCGGAAGTATGCCGAACGTTACTGGCAGCTATTTAACGAGATACCCGGTGTTGATCAATACTGGGCGGCAAGGAATTTTAAGAATGGTTTGGAAACTGGAAGCAAGATCTTGGATGAGCTGGCAATAAGGGCGCCTCATGGAATGAATGAGCTAATGAGGACGGTAGAGCAGTTCTGTTCCTACGAAGAGTTCCTTGCCGAGCGAGAACTTCAAGGAGGACAAAACTCAATTATACCTCAAAGCCTTCATATCCCCACGCCCCAAATCGCACCACCGAAGCCTGTGGTCGCTGTCCAGCCAAAGAAGCAGGTCAACACAGTCAAGGTGGCAGACAAAAAGGGGCCGAAAGCTCATGACTATGTGGCTGAAACCACAGTTTTCAAAGAGCCAATTTATTTCCTCCTCCGTACGATAGAGAGGGAACCGTTCTTTGTCTGGCCGAACCCTCCCAAATTGAACACCGAAGAAGGAAACAATAACAATCGGAAGAGATGCTCGTACCATAATGAGCTCGGGCATTACACCACTGCTTGCGCTCCCTATAAGGCACTTTTGGAAAATCTGGCGGCACAAGGACTTCTTGATGATCATATCGATTGGACAAAGACGCCGAGAAGACAGCCGAACGCTGTCGGACAAAACCTTATTCCGCGTCCAGTCGGAATAATCAATGTTATTCATGGGTCAACAACAAAGGAGGCAGCAAGACAGCTTCGGCAAGAGCTTGTCAAAGCTGAGAAAGTTACCCAAATTTTTTCCATCAATCGCGCTCCAAAAAGAGTCAAAATGCTTGAGCGTCCTTGGTCAATCACCTTCACCGAGCAAGATTTACAACGTGTCCAAACACCCCATAGCGACGCTCTGGTGGTCACAATCCAAATCTCAACTCACTCTGTCAAAAGGGTGTTGATTGATCAAGGAAGCTCGGCAGAAGTAATGTACCTGTCTCTCTTTAAGGAACTCAAAATTCCTGAATCGTGCCTTCTCCCCGCTGAAGTCCCTCTGATCGGATTCAGTGGCACTCCCGTTTGGCCTCTTGGACGGATTACCCTCCCTGTTGTTACAGGCTCGGTTGCTTCTAATTTGGAGTTTGTCGTTGTGGACGCCCCGAGCCCATACAACGCGATCCTCGGCCGAAATTGGCTTCATTCAATTAAAGCCGTCGCCTCAACCTACCACCAGGTGGTCAGGTACATCGGCGCCAACGGCAGACAAGAAGACCTATTTGGAGATCAATTACAAGCCAGACAGTGTTACGTCTGGGCCATTGGAAAGTCATCATGCACCAGAAGAGTACATTGGGTTGAAGTCCCTGACAAACCAGTTCTTGAAGACGTCGGATCTCTTCCTGAAGAGAAATCAGTTGAGGATCTTATCAAATTCCCTCTTAACGAAGATGCATCACGTTATTTCATGCTCGGCGCTGGCCTATCCCAAGCCGAGAGTGAAGAAACCTTGCAGTTCCTAAAAAGTAACATCGAAGTTTTTGCATGGACACCGTACGAAATGCCAGGCATTGACCCAAAGCTTATCCAGCACTCCCTCAAAGTTTCAAAATCAGCAAAGCCTGTAATTCAGAAGCCTCGGAGGTCAGCCAGCATTCACGCCGACGCAGTCAATGAGGAAGTCGGCAAACTCCTCGAAGCGGGCGCCATCAAAGAAGTACAATACCCCACTTGGCTCGCAAACCCTGTGGTGGTGAAAAAGAAGAATGGAAAATGGAGAGTTTGCGTGGACTACACCAACTTGAATGATGCTTGTCCGAAAGACTGCCTTCCCCTTCCAAAAATTGATCAACTGGTAGATGCAACGGCGGGTCATGCTCGGCTGAGTTTCTTGGATGCTTACCGAGGTTACCACCAGATAGCCATGGATCCCGACGACATGGAAAAGACGGCATTCATCACACCCAGGGGCCTCTTCTGCTACCTAGTTATGCCGTTCGGCCTTAAGAATGCTGGTGCCACATTCCAAAGAATGGTATACTTGTTGTTCGGAATCCTCATCGGCGAAATCATGGAAGCTTATATCGACGATATGGTGGTAAAAAGTCTCAAGGCTGAGAATCACCTCTCTCATCTTGCTGAAGTCTTTGCAATCTTGAAAAAGCACAAGCTACGGCTTAACGCCGACAAATGCGCCTTCGGAGTCAGCTCAGGGAAGTTCCTCGGCTACTTGGTTACTCGGCGCGGTATCGAGGCAGATCCGAACCAGATCTTAGCTATTCAGCAATTAAAACCACCATCCACTCCTCGGGAAATTCAGAAGCTCACTGGGATGGCAGCGGCTCTCAACAGGTTTATCAGCCGCTCGTCGGATAAGTGCCATGTCTTCTTTCAAACGCTTAAGAAGCAAAGCCGACGAAGTTTCAAGTGGACGGAAGATTGTGATGCAGCCCTTGCCGAGCTGAAGTCTTATCTCAGTTCGGCCCCTCTTCTTGTCAAACCGGTAGCCTTCGAAACTCTTCATCTCTATCTAGCTGTCTCTCCACACGCTGTGAGCTCGGCACTTGTCCGAAGGGAAGGCCTTGAGGACCAACCAATCTACTTTTCTAGCCGAACCTTGCTCCCGGCACAGACTAGATATCTGCCACTGGAGAAGCTTCTTCTAGCATTGGTTACAGCAGCTCGGAAATTGCTCCCTTATTTTCAAGAGCACCCCATCATAGTTCTCACGGAGTTTCCACTTAAGAACCTCTTGAGGAAGGCTGATCTATCTAGCAGAGTATCTCAATGGGCGGTCGAATTAGCAAATTTTGATATCCACTTTGAGCCTCGAACTGCAATCAAGGCACAAGTATTGGCAGACTTTATTGCTGAATTCACCCCTGGAAGCCCGGACGAGGAAACACTGGTAAAGCCTAATTACGGGATGCTGGAACAACAAGAGGCTCGGAAAGTTTGGAACTTATTTAGCGGAGACGTTTGGAAGTTGCACGTGGACGGGGCATCCAACAGCAACGGCTCGGGCGCAGGGGTCGTTCTTGTAAACCCTTGTGGCGTCCTTCATGAAAGTGCTATCACAATCAACTTCCAAGCTACAAACAACGAAGCCGAATATGAAGCTCTGCTTGCTGGTCTCCGAGCCGCGGCTAGTTTACAAGTTGAAGATCTACAAGTATTCTGCGACTCTCAGCTGATCGTCAATCAAATAACAGGTGATTATGAAGCTCGGGACCCAAGAATGATTAAGTATCAAGCTACCGCTCTAGAGCTAATCCGAGGGTTCAAAGGATTCCAAATCGAACAGATCAACAGAGAGAACAACGCTCATGCCGATGCTCTTGCTAGTCTGGCCTCGGCAAGCAAAGCATCTGAATACCGACATATCAGCCTCGGCGAGATCCACGAGCCGAGCTTTGAAGTATCGAAAGAAGTATACAACATTTCCCTCGGCCCAAGTTGGATGGATGAAATCATCTTATTTCTCAAAGATGATACTCTTCCCTCCGACAAAAAGGAGGCCCACCGTGTACGCAGCAAAGCAGCCTACTACTGGATCTCTGAGCTCGGCCAACTCTACAGAAAAAGCTTCACTGGGCCATACCTTCGGGTAGTTCACCCAACCGAGGTCCCGATTATTTTAACCGAGCTCCACTCTGGCAGCTGCGGTTGTCACTCTGGCGGCCGTTCCCTATGTCAAAGAGCCCTAAGTCAAGGATACTTTTGGAAAGGAATGAAGAAGGATTGTGAAGAAGTGGTCAGAAGGTGCAAGCCTTGCCAACTTTTCTCCCCCATACCAAGACAGCCAGCTCAGTCTCTCAAACCTATCATTAGTCCATGGCCCTTTGCTCAGTGGGGCTTGGATATAGTAGGCAAACTTCCAACTGCTCCTGGGGGCTTCAAGTTCTTGATCACTGCAACGGATTACTTCTCCAAATGGGTGGAAGCCGAACCGTTAGTCACAACTACCGAAACTGACGTTCGGCGATTCGTTTGGAGGAACATTGTCACAAGGTTCGGCGTGCCTTATGCTATTGTATCGGATAACGGCTCACAATTCGTCGGTAAGGAATTAACTGGACTCTGTGCTGAATTTGGAATTAGATTCTTCAATTCAACCCCATCCTACCCCCAGGGCAACGGCCAGGCCGAAGCCACTAACAAGACTGTTTGCGCTGGCATCAAACGTCGGCTGGACTCTAAACGAGGAAAATGGGCCGAAGAACTTCCTAGGGTCCTCTGGGCCTACCGCTCCACCCCCAGACGCTCTACCGGCCAAACTCCCTTTGCAATGGCCTTCGGCATGGAGGCTGTCATACCACTGGAATCGAAGTTCCCGACCCTACGCACCGAAACTTTTGATCTAGAATCTAACAATGATGCAGTGGCAACCGAGCTAATCTTAGCCGAAGAAAAGCGAGACGATGCTCAGCTCAAGTTAGCCAACTACCAGCAAGAAGTTGCTCGGGGCTACAATCGAAGTGTAAGGCTTAAAAAGTTCAGAACCGATGACTGGGTCTGGAGGAAGGTTGTCCGAGCCAATCAAAAGACAAAATTCAAACCAAATTGGGAAGGACCCTACAGGGTGATTAAAGAGGTCGGCAATGGCTCGTACAAGTTAGAAGACAAAGAAGGAAGGGAAATTGAGAATCCCTGGAATGCTCTGAACCTCAGGAAGGCCTACCTTTGAACACTCGTCGGTCACACTCTATCACACCACCTATCAAGTCTATTACTTTTCCCTTACCAAAGTGCTGTACTTGTCTTGGCCGTCTTCTTAATGAAAAGTATCTCCTACTTCTGAAGCATCAGTGTTCTTCATATTTGATTACAATGATTCAAAATATCAAATCAGTATAAAGCTCGGTATTCTAACAGTTATAGCTACGTTCGGATTTCTTTACTGCAAACACGATTATGGCTCGGACAATTTGATTTCCAGTCACAACTCGATCAAACAAATTGGTTCGGCAATGTCCACCATTAGAACATTTACTTGACAAATTAACTTGGTACAAGGCTGGCATTTTGAGCCGAGCCTTATACCAGCATTGGGGTTGTTTCGAGTAAATCATAAACAACTCTAAATTAGAGTCCAAACAGAAAGCAATAGATGAACTTGAAAGTTTATCCTCAGTACGGCTATGTTCATAATTTGACTTGAACTAAATGGCCACATCAAACAATTACTTTTTACCTATTACCTTGGCATAAGACTGGCATTTTGAGCCGAGCCTTACACCAAAGTAGGGGCTACCATAAGTAACTATCAAAACTTTCAAAGCAAGCCAAGGTTGCTTAACCCACGGCAGTCAAAATCAAAAATCATTTCTAAGGCATAAAGAAATATTCAGTGCAAATAACACAAACTTAAAATTCAGAACCTCCTACAAAGAGGGCTCGGCTTGGTAAAACGTTCGATGCCGATCCCCATTAAACTATTACATCTGGCATGGCAAAATCCCAAATGTTCGGTGCCATCCAGTCCAAAAGCAAAATTCAAAATACTTTGAAACAAAATAAAAGCCTAAGGGAAATCCTAAACAGGGGTATCTTGAGCAGCCTTGTCTTGAGCCTCGGCATGGCTCTCATCTCCTCCAGCCTTCTCCTTCGGACTTGCCACAGCTGCTTCGGCCATCTCTTCATCATCATCTTCGGGAGGCAAGGGTTGGCACTCCTCCTCAGTATAAGGAAGGTCAAGATCGGGCACGATCGGCTCGGGCAGCTGCTTAAGGAAGCCAGACTCAGGCTGAATTGCCATGACACCAGCCATTGCGTCGGCACCAGCAGCATATCCAAGCCTGAAGAAGTCAGGCAAACGAGCTTCAAGCTCGTCGTTGACCATCTTATGGGCAACCTGAGTGTACTCTAGGGCGGCTCTTTGGATCCCGGCCTCATAACCACGGGCGTCGGCAGATGCAATCTTCCCTTTCTCCTCCCCCTTCAGCTTTATCACCTCAGCCTCAGCAGTCTCGGCAGCAATTCTAGCTTCAGCAAGCTCCTTCTTCAACCTCTCCTTCTCGATCTCCTCGTCCTTGACCTGTTGCTCCGAGATCCTAAACTTGGTTCGCCAAGAATCTCGGTCAGACCTATACCTCTCTCGTTCGGCAGAGACCTTGGAAGCTTTGTCATACGCCTTCAGCGCAGCCTGCCCAGCCTAATCAAAAAAGCAGAAGTTTACAAAAAAGGGGAGGAAAGGAGAGGAAATAGATAGAGGAGAGAAAGAAGAGAACAAACCTGAACAAGGTGAGAACACATCTCACCAAGACCTGGAAGGAGGTCGATTGGAACTTGATCATCATCCCTCGGCAGGGCCAGCCCCCTCAGAAGTGTGATGGCAAGGTTCGGCTCTTCTTTCACTGAGTCATTCTGAAGAAGAACCCTGCCATCAGCCATCGTGTATGAAGGGCTGAATTGTCGAAGGACAGCGGCCTCGGTTACCGGATCGGTAAGATCGATGTGAGGCTCGGGAAGATTCCTTTGTTCCTTGGGAGGAGAGGCTCGGGCAACGCTCGAGGGAGCTGACTGAGAAGGGTTCGACAGAAGAACATCCTCAGATGTCTTCTGTCTCTTCTCTTTCTGTTGGGGCTGCTGGTCCGAAGAGCCTCGGCTCCGAGCCGGGTTTGCCGACTTTGTCGGTATCACTGGCCTTGGAATGTTTCTTCTCGACATGTCTTCGGCAGCAGCGTCGGTTAAATCGTCGGATCTAAAGGGAGTAAGCCACTCCTCGGCGGTATATCCGATCTTCGGCAACCGAACACCTTGCTGCCGCTTCTCCCGAACGTTTTCAATGTAAGAAGCTCCCCCCTTTTTCGATGCTCCGGTTGTCTTCGGGGCACCCGCTTTCTTCTTCTTTGGTTCGGGTTCGGCTTCTTTACTCTTCTCCTTCCGTCTTAGCACGCCCTTGTATGAAGGCTTGTAGTCAAGAAGGGTTGGAGCGTGACGGCAAACCTGGGCAAGCAACGTCTCGGTCTCCTTCTCCCGAGAGTTGGTGTTGAGTACCTTGGAAATAGGGCCGAGCTCTGCAAAAAAAAAAAAAAAAACGTAGCAATTCAAGAAATACCCAAAGCAGAAGAGAAGAGAAAGTAAAGCGTAATAGATAACTTAAGCACGTTCGGTCAAAATTACCTCTTGTATCAGCCACTTTTGGAACGGCGAACCGACGAAGACCGTCGCCGAACTCAAAATTTCCATGCACTTCAAGATAAAAGTCAGCCCACTTGTCAGTGTCCGAAAGACCGTCTATCAGTGGTTGCTTTTTGGGACGCGTCGACAAATATCGACGGCCTGATTTCCCGTGTCTAGACTTAGTATATGTGTAAAAAAGGTCCGTCGGCGTAAAGTCCAAATCTTGACTCTCGATCAAGGCAATTACCGACATGATGATTCGGTAACTATTGATCGCGAGTTGGTGGGGGGCTAAACTCAATTTCCAAAGAATTTCCCTAAGGAAGGGGTGAATGGGGAACCGAAGCCCGGCCTCACAGATGGCCATTAAAGGCACGGTTATATGTTCGGGACGGTGATCCCTATGGTCTTTTATGTCTGTGCTTCTGACTCTATGAATCAGAACATCCTCGGGAATGTTGTATTTCGTTCGGAAGGCTGCATACTCTCCAGGGCTGCCGCTGAAATAATGAGCATAGGGACATAGCAAGCCCTTGTCAAAAAGGTCGGCATCGCTTACAACCGATGTCGAAGCTTCGGCTCCTGACATAAGCCTTGACTTGGCTTCTTGACCCACTTGTGGCTCGGTTTCGGATTGGGTTTCTGGAGAGAAGCTTATCTCGGGCTCCGTAAGGAAGTCGTCGGCAGCGTACTCATAATCTCGCTCGGCGTTGGAATCGTCGGACACAGGAGAAGTTGCCGACATCCTTGTTGAAGAAGATACTACCGCTCGGCTATTCCTCAACCTACGCCACTCGATGAGTTCGCTGAGGAACTGACGATCGGATTCGGTTTCCGAGCAACCCGAGTCTGAAGACACGTCGATGACCTCGTGAGCCAGACCTAGGAAAAGAACAAAGGGGAGTTAAGCTATTGAAATATGCGTCGGCAAATGAAGCCGTTTGGAAGTTCGGTTCATCTTATCGGCTCACGAGTCATATTCTGATCTGTACTAGGCTCGGTACTCCTACAAAGACTCCCTACGTTCGGCAAAATAAGAGGGTTGGGGAACGTTCGGTAATTTACCCCAATAAAAAAATCGTTCGGCTGAGCCCCAGATGTCCTATGGGGGCTCGGAAGAACAGGATGAGTTCAGGGATGAACATCATCGTTCTCCCCAGAAATCCACTATTCATACAGTACAAAAACTCGAAAATCATCCCAAAAACCCAGAAAATAAGCATAAAAAGTGAAAGAAAGACCAAAACGACAAGGATCGATGACATACCTGGAGATTTCAGTCGATTTGGGGCTTGAAGTTGAGGGTTTGGATTCAAGCTGAGCTCTGGAACGGAAATGAAGAGAGAGAATGTCCAAGCGCTAGAGAGAGAAAGTGCAGAAGAACTTTCTCTCTCCTCCTTCACCGGTATTTATAGGCAGAGCGGGCCTTTTCGAATTTCCCGCCCATCATTTCACCGCCGAACCCCTCGCCAACCTCTCCGTGACACGTGGCGACTGAAGCCCTTGCCCATGCCAGCCGTCTCCTCGTCTGCCTAGATGTCCTTTCAACTGACACACCCGTTCGAATACTCGACAGCTGTTACCCAATGTGGGGCTCGGATTTTTCTGCCGAAGGTTCAAGCTCGGCCAAGTTTTTGAATCAACCCATACCGAGTGAAAAGCTTCGGCATGGGTTGAGGGGCTATTGTAGCAGGCCGAGCAGAATGGCTCGTTCCATTCTGAGCGTGATCTAGTAACCGTGGCCGAAGGTCAGCAACCGTGGCCGAGGGTCCCTGTTGCCAAGGGTTCCTCTAATTACGTCTTCTTTTATACTCCATTCCCTATACCTGCTCGGGAAGGAGGATACGATCGTTTCGATAGCCGCCGAAGGTCCCAGAACATGCTCGGTGCCGAGCATGGCTTGGCCGACGGTCCAGCTCATCCGCGTCAGAACAGCATCCATGGCTATGATGATGGTCGTGACGTCATCCGAACGATTATGAGAACAATGATGGTGGCACGTGAAGGTGCCAGCTCATCATGAAAACGGTTGCAAAACCCTAAACGTGATGCAACAGTGACATCAGCCGACGCGTGTCGAGCGTTGGTGCAATCTTGGAGACCAAGCGAAGGGTTTCCTATAAATATCCCGTTATGCCTTCTTGGATGAGGTACGCTCAAACAAAACCCTAGCTCCCAATCTCTAACTTTTCCTGGCAAGCAAACTGACTCTTGCACCGGAGGGCCATCCCGGAAAACCTCCGGTGTGGTTCCTTAGTCGTGCTTCGTTTTGCAGGACTGAGCAAAGGAGACAAGAAGCTAACCCGAACCATCATTCAAAGAGGACGAACCACCCAAAATGGAGTCCCACAATTACACTTTTTACTCACTAACTTTTCAAAATGGAATCTACTTTTAGGGACAAAATAAACAATATACCAACTTTTACCCATTAACTTTACAAAATGGACACTTATTAAGGGACAGCCCAAAATGAAATACTGGACTATAATAAGGGGACGGAGGGAGTACTAGTTATTGCCTCTTGGGGTTTGAGCAGGGGATTTGGACAGGGATGAATCGGATGATAGGCGGCCGAGTAAGAACTTCACCGGTAGAACAGCTTGACCCCATGACCTCATAATAGAGAATGTACAAGGGTGGTCAATTAGTACAACTTGACCCCATGACCTCTCAATAGAGAATGTACAAGGGTGGCCAACTAAGTTCGCGAGTAATAATGAATGTTAATGCTAATTAATCAAAGGTAGAGAGATGGATGGACCACAATAATGAATGTCTTCAATTGAAATGGATGGACCTGGACAAGAAATATTATCTTGTTAGGTTAATTGGTGATTTTCGGATGTTGACAAATCATTGGATTCTATATTATTCTTGTTTCATTTGGGTTTGGGGACTTTTTCCCATTTATTGGTTTTAGTTACTCCACCCCTTGATTCTGCACTTCTCAAGTTGAAGAATAGATGAATTTCACCAGTAATTTGTATCTGTCAATAATCTTAATGCTATTCGTGTGTAATATATTGAATAGACCGTCGGGCTAAGCAATCTTAACAACTGCTTACCAGTGATGCTAGGAGGGACATACGTCTGAAACCTTCAAAAGTTTTGATAATTTTACGCTAGGAATCATGAAGCAATGGGAATTCAACGGATTTAGACCATTTTTTTTTTCCTAAGCAAAAAGAAAAAGAAAAGGTAAATAATTGGGTAGTGGTTAATTAGATCACATTCAGCCTACCTAGACTTTTCTTTTCTATGCTTTTACAAAAATGGTTTGGTTTTCTTCGGTGCATTATTTTTTATGGACCCAAAATTGGACCATTTGATGCATTGCCCCATAGTCTATGCCCTGCTTTTATTTTCTTGCTTGGAGTTCGTGCTAATTGGCTCTTTCCTTTGGCTTTTATGCGTTCTATGTCACACAGCACTGAAAAGATTGAAAAAATGGTAAATAATTGGGTCACAGCTGAAAAAAAGGGAAGATGTCTTCGGGCGGGGTTACATTCAGCCTAAACTTTCCAATAAACATAATTCCATTTTTTTGACTTTGAATAGATTTCTCACTTTATGATCAATCACGCAATCTCGATTCGAGATAGATACTGTTCAGTGTTTCTGGACACCACCACACCTCATGCATTCTCCGACACATATGAAGTCAATAAAGTCTTGGATCTCATATTAATGTGTGTTAGGAAGGAACCGGGCCAAGTGTACTGAATAATTCTTTCCTCAAGACTAAACAGAAATACTTTCCTTTCAGTAGCCATGTTACGAGAATCTAGCTGGGCTTCTTTGCCCTTACTCTTAGGAGTAATTATTCAATACTCCCAGAGTATATGAACAGTATACTCCATTCTCTCACATAACATGTGGGTTCCACATGTGTTCCCTGTGTGGGCTTCACATGTTATGTGAGAAAAAAGAGTATATTGTTCATATACTCCGAAAGTATTGAATAATTTTCGTACTTTTAGTATTTTGTTCAAAATTGGTAACAGTTAAGCGGGAAAAAAAAAAAAAAAGCATCAGTCTTACTCGAAAGGTATACACTATTACACGTCGGTACATCATTTTTTTTTTTTTTTGACAAAAGGGAGAAGATTTTATCTGAGAGGCGGAAAAACGCCTAAACATCAGAGAGGAGGAACCCCATGGGGGCAAGGTAGTTGTCCATAGACAAGACAAACTACAAGAAAGAACTTTCTTTGCACAAGCATGTATAGCCCTATTACAATCACGTTTGACAAAACTAAATTTACACAACTGAAATGAATTCTTCAATGCTAAAATCAACTCTCTCTCTCTCTCTCTCTCTCTCTCTCTCTCCTTCCTGGAATTGCCATATCCCACTATTCTCTTTTGAGTCCCGGCTGGCCTTCTAATCATCTAGCAACACAAAGACTGGATTTCTGGTGACATCTTCATCATTTCGCTTAGTAACGTATAAGAAAAGAGGTAAGCCGTAAGCCATGATATCCGAATGATCAAAAGTACTTTTACTTTTTTTTTAAAATTATGTTAGTGTATTTTTATTTTTTTTGTAAGTTATAGTGCATTATTTTCATGTTTTAAGCTGCAAGTAGATATTCCACTTTTGTCTCCCGTGTCATAAACATTTTTGTTTCTTTAGATTCACTGGCTGGTTTTTAGAAATTCCACCATCCCAAAATGATAGTCCCCTACGAAAAACGTTCAATTTTCTAATAAAAAATAACACACTTTTGTACACAATATTCCAAATTTCTTCAAACCAAATGAAAGATCACGATTAGTTCTTTAATTTTTTTGTGAAAACTTTTTTAAAAAAATTATGAACTAAAGTGCTTTATTTTTTATTCAAAAATTGCACGAAATTTTTTTGTGAAAAAAATTTTAAAAAAATTATGAACTAAAGTGCCTTATTTTTTATTCAAAAATTACACGTATTTTTATAGGAGACTACTAAAATGGGATGGATGGAGTAATATTTGAATAAATTTCTGTCAAACACTTAAAATCGATCCTTGTCTGTCTATTCAATTTGCATGTATATATTTAAGGTATATAGATAAATTAAAAAACTGAAATTTAGCCTCATATTTGAATCTAGTATAGTTTTATTAGAACTTTAAAATATAATTAGGAGGAGAAATTTCATTTGACAGAGAATTTCCAATTTTTTGACTTGAAGCAACAGTGGGATATGGCAATTTTGAAGCAAAGTTGGATGATCCGTAAACACCCTTCCCGATATCGGATTGAGATGATTTTTTACAGAGACCATAAACGAAGTATTTTGAACAAAATGAACGGTTCCGATTATCTTTGCGAAACCCAAGACTGGCACAAAAATGATTTCCGTGCGGCTGCTATACAGCATCTGCTGTACCTGTAGCAGCGTTCCCTGCACATATACAAAAGAGACAATTACAAAGATCTACAAATTTGAGGACCGGAATGACCGAAGTCTAGTGTATGTGCTCATGTAAATAATTAAGCTCATAATTAATGGATTCTAAATTGGTCAATGACCCATTAAAGACTCAACCCGTATACAACTTATTTAATTTAACCGAAACCCGCTCATTTGTCACCCCTAGTCTGAAGCAACTAAATATGATTCAGCCGAAAGATTCAATTTATAGTTAAATTAGAGCTTTGAAGTTAAAAGTTTTCTTTTGAAGAGATAAATAAAGCTAGTACAGTAAAAAAGTTTTGTGTTCGTTGTCGCAGGACTAGATTTGAGAGATAGCTAAAAGGCATGGCGATCTTCATTGCATCTCGTCGCCTCTCGGGCGGATCGACGACCACGTCCTTGTTGCGCTTCAGTGCTTGCTGGAGATCGTTTTCAACTTCTTTCAGGGAAGAAAGAGACACGTTTGGACCGATCATTGTTCCTTCTGATAAGTTGGTTACTTTCTTTCTCATTTACTACCTTCAACTGCCGCGCATTGCTTACTTTTGTAGCTGTTTTTTGTTCACGTAATATTTGGAAATTCATATTTTGACTAAAAAGTAGTCGCCTCACTGCAAGTGCCAGAATTTGCTTTTATGTACCCCTCCTGATCTTATTAGTTCCTGTAAAAATCATGCTAAGCTAGCTGCTAGATGTTCAGATTTACAACAATTAAATTGGCTTTGATCTATTGTATCGAGATGCTAGTAGGATATGAACATTCTCTTTCCAAATTGACTCAGATGAACTTTAATTGTGCCCAACTGCAGGTCAACATGGAATATGGTCTTGATCCATCCATTGGGAAAGCAATTATGCAAGCAGCTCAAGAGGTGGCTGAAGGAAAGCTAAATGACCATTTTCCACTGGTTGTGTGGCAGACTGGTAGTGGGACCCAAAGTAATATGAATGCCAATGAGGTAATGTACAATTTTTTTAGGGGTTAACTTTCTTTATCTTTTTTTTTTTTTTTTTCCCTATTTTTACTGAGTTTACTGTTACTTCCATATTTTTTCAGATGAAGTTAACGTTTTCATCTCCTCCAGTACTGATTACCGGTACTAGAATTTTTCAATTTGCTCTATTTCCAATGAATGTACTTCCAGGTTATTGCAAATAGAGCAGCTGAAATTCTTGGCCATCAACGAGGTGAAAATTTTGTGCATCCAAATGACCACGTAAACAGATCACAATCTTCTAATGACACATTCCCAACGATAAGCCTAATAAAGCATAGCATTGAGAATTCCTGAGTGTTGTAAACTGTATAACTGACTATTCATCTGCAGAAATTGATCTGCTCTCTTGTGGATGGTTTAATTTTACAGGTGATGCACATCGCTGCTGCAACGGAAATAAATTCGACATTAATACTGAAGATGAAACGTTTGCAGGCTGAGGGAAGTTATTTTCTGTTCTTCGGAAACTCTATTTTGTCTATTAGCTGAGGGAAGTTTTTTTTTTATGATGATACGGTACATGCAGTATATCTTCTTTTTATGCACAAAAATTACTGCTTCTTACTATTCTGCAACAATTACTTTTAAAAAGAAAATTGAAACATCCTGTGGAAGATTGTTTACTGTGAAAATGGTACGCGTATGTGGTGAGATGAAAATAGATATCAGTAATTTGGCCCCAAATTTTTTTAAAAAGATTACAATTTGATTTTTAAAAAATTACAATTTGGCCCTCAATTTTTTTTAAAAATTACAATTTGGCCCCTACCGTGTCCCCATCAGTGTCTCTCCCGTGTCCCCAGCCGTGTCCCGGTAAGAAATTTAAATTAAATTATGGGACACGCCACGTGGCATGTCCCATACGTGTCCCCGCCGTGTCTCCGTGTCCGACACTGCGATATTTCGACCTCTAGAGGTGTCGGTGCTTCATAGGTGGTACCACTAAACTTGCACACCATATACTCAGTTTTGCTCCTACTTGTCCGAAAACCCTTTGACTCTAATGCTTCCCTCCAAATTTCTAATTTTGTATCAACACCTCTAGCGGTTTCATCTATAAAGACAATATCATCTGCAAACATCGTACACCATGGGGATAATCCCATGAGCAAATCTATTTTGCAAAAGGATATGGAAAAGAAACTAGTCACATTTTTTAGTCATCAGTACTCAGTATAGGAATGCAGGTGAAATCAAATTTCTTTAATTGTGTTCCTCATAGAGACCCCCAAGAAAAGAAACTAGAAAGGTTACACTTGCAAAAAAAGGTGCAATCAACTAGCAACCTTAAAAATTATGGGGAGTGTAATCGCAGGCCTGCAAATTTTCATCTGTCTGACTGTCTTATTACCCGTTACATAATGCCTCTGACTATACCAAGCTCCAATTCAACATGGGTTTGTTTGTCAACTTGAATTTGGTGTTCCGGAAAGTTTTTGTTTGGTCTTTTTACGTCAATTTTGTACCACCTTGGGCATAGAGTCATCTCACCATGAGTTTATCCACCATTGTAAATATCATATCTTGTAGTAGGCTTTAGGATATGTGGGCGATGGAGGCTCTATGGGACTGCGGAGGGAGCCTTGAGGGAAGCATGACGGTCACTGAGCTGGCGTTGGGTAGTCAGGGTGGAGTCGGTGAACTGAGTGAGGTTCTTTTGGTCTCGGAGGGGAGAGACAGAAAAGTGGAGGCTTGGAGCTGGAGAATCAGGGTATAAGGTTTAGTGGGAAGGAGATGGCTATGTTGTGTGCAAGGCAAAGGTTATTTCCTAAATATAGGAGGGTCAAGCCATGGAGGCGAACTCACCTGGTTGTGTGGACAGGTGCTTCCTTTGCTAGCTCAACATTTGGAGGTAGCCATCGCTATTATTATGGCATCGGACTCTCATGTCTCCAAGTAAGAGACTATATTGGTTGGCATGCTATGTGGTGTTGAGGTGCTATGGAGCACTTCACGTGTCTCTATCACAATTTCTGTAGTCTTATCTAAGTATTGTAAAGATGCAAGTCCATCTACTGAAAATTGGGTCAAGACACATCCCCTAAGCCTATCAACTAAGTCACCAGAACCCAAGATTTAAGAGATTTTTGCGGTGCCTCATGACTGTTGTACCATTTCAAAGGCTGTTTCTATGCCCTATACTCACCCTACTAACCTAGGCTCGCCACTTAGGCAAGTTTAGACGGATCAAATGCATATCAGGTGAGAAATAGACTCAAGTGGAAGATCCACAGGGCAGTGATGGGGGAAGACCGAGTGCACCAGCACAAGTGGAGGAGATGGTGCATTTCGTTAGAAGGTTCGTTGACCTGATGGTGGGAGAACTAACCGTACCTAACAGACTGTTTGGGGATTTGCGTTGGTCCAGATGTCACCTCATGAGGCTTGAATGGGAGATCATTGCTAGGGGAGGGTAGGGAGATGATGTGGTGTCACATGGGCGTGCGAGCCCATTACCTACAAAAGCTAAGGTGGCTTTTGAATTGGCGGTCCTTCTCCTATCAATTATGCAAGTTATGGTTAGATCCTTTTTTACCCTGATTCATAAGAACTATTGTCTGTCTAATAGTAATTTGGTGAAGCGTTCTGACCTTGTCTTTATGTGTTATGTTTTGGTTGTCATGCTTCTATCTTTGTCGTTTTGTAATGATACATGTATACTTCAGTTATATCTGCAAAGACTGCTATCTATCAAGCTTATTTGGTTTTGCTAGTCAGTGGAGTTCAAAGATATCATAAAAATTAGGCGTGGTCACACTCAAGATGCAACACCTTTGACTTTGGGGCAAGAGTTTAGTGGCTACACCACGCAAGTAAGCTTATTTTGCTACCAAACTTTTCCAGTGTTGTTTATTACTTTACAGCGGATTTGGTTTTGATTTTGACCCACTTGAAAGAATGGCGAAAGCCTTCATTACATGTGAAGGGATTCCTTACAGAATGAGCTCTGGTTGCAGGTGAAATATGGAATTGACCGAGTCCTGTGCACCCTTCCTCATATGTATCAGGTTGGCAGTTAGTGGTTGTTTATGTCTGGTGATTCTATTCTACTTCTACTAAAGATCTAACAGGTTAGAGGTTGCATGAGCAGCTTGCGCAGGGTGGCACTGCTATAGGGACTGGATTGAACACCAAAAAAGGGTAGACGCCTGCTTTATTTGGTGCTTGAGACCTTTCACCTACTTCGATGAGACTTCGGATTCTGTGTTCAGTCTGTTGGTCTTGTTTCTCTTGAGTCTTGTAGTTTAAGCTTTCTATGACCGGTGTTTTTGCAATGTACTTGTTCTACGTGCATGCACAAACTAGACTCAAGGTTAGAATCGTTTGTTCTTGATGCAGTTCATTTGAAAACTACTCACATATCCATTTGTCTTAATTGTTGAACTGGTGTTAACATATAGGATCCTTGGACTTGAAGTTATACAGAATGGTGTTGTGAGAATATAGTGAATACATTGACAAAATGGCCAAAGTACTTGGAACATGGGGTTTGAGAAATAGCACAAGGGAATTTGCATTTTTCTTTTCAGGGTCTCAATAATTGTGCAAATTCTTGATAGGAAATTTTCCCCAAAGAATCGGTTAAGTGTTAGAGAAGGAAACTAGTCTAAGTTGTCTGAAAGCTAAGTTTTTAATTTTATCTGAATGGATACCATTCCCAAGAATCAGTAGGGTAGAGAAGTAGCTTTGTCCTAGTTGTTTGAAGGAGAAGATGGTTTGTCACCTGGTCATGAGCACCAAAGTTCCAAAATCTCACTACACATGTGGTCTTAGTGAAGTCTATAATGATGATTGGTTTGGTTTGTGTTGCGGACTCCATTTCTCAATATCGTGACCTTTTCAGGTTTGATGTAAAGATCGCTGCAGCAGTAGCTGAAGAAACAAACTTGCCGTTGGTCACAGCAAAAAATAAATTTGAAGCACTGGTTATCCTTTGGGTCCCCTGCATTTTGTTGCGGTTTTCATATTTTGTCTCCTAATGACAAATCAGTTTTGCCTCTTCTAATGATTTTTGGTAATGCCAGGCTGCACATGATGCTTTTGTTGAAACTAGTGGAGCCTTGAACACAATTGCTACTTCCCTGATGAAGATTGCAAATGACATGCGGTTGTTAGGAAGGTATGCATTTTCATCTGTTAACACAGTGTTTACACTGATAACTTCTGTGTGTTTACATTGTTTCATGGTCCAGTGGTCCACGTTGTGGCCTTGGTGAACTCATTCTTCCTGAAAATGAACCTGGCAGTAGTATTATGCCTGTAAGACCTTTATCCTCTCTCATTTCTGATTTTGGCTAGTCCACAGAGAATCAGGAAAAAAAATTAAAAGGAAACTTACTTTGTGTGCTCTTACTCTATTTCAGGGGAAAGTGAACCCTACCCAGTGCGAGGCCCTTACTATGGTTTGTGCTCAAGTAAGGTTCAGTGTCTTATTCCTGTTTACTTAGATTTTAAATGTCTGGAGTATGCCTTGGATGCTTTTGGAAATACAATAATACTTGCCCCAAAACATGTAGTCGTGACTTTTACTTATGCTTCTATGACATTGTTTTAGTTCGTATCACTATCAATTTCTTTTTGTGTTTTTTCACTCAAGCAACTAACTTTGTGCATCTTAGGTCATGGGAAACCATGTTGCCGTTTCGGTGGGAGGATCAAATGGCCATTTTCAGTTGAATGTTTTCAAGCCTATGATTGCTAACGCTCTTCTACATGTAAGTTCTGTTAGCATTTTATGTTTGTGATTGTTTTTGGAGAGCGCATAATTTAGAATGTTCGATTTAGTAGCCGCGATGACCCTATTGCATCTGATAGTTAGCCACCGCTAGCTCTAGACTGGTATTACTTCTGTTGGAGAGTTCACTGATAGTATCAAGGCTTTAACTGTTTGAAGTTTGCTCAAGTGCTTTATTAGAGAAGGAAATGAATTTTAACATCTTCTATTCTTTTGAAAGTTGTGGTTTATAACCATTTCAATATTTCCAAAATTATTTGTAATTATCTGTACATTTTCGGGTACTGATTGGATTCCCTCTACTAGTATCCTTTGAGTGTAGCCTTTACATTCTGAAATTGAAGAGCCTCTCTAGGAAGAACTGAACTGGTACCAAGTAACAACATGAATTGCTTTAAATCTTTGTGGTAAATGCATGCTACGATTACAGTGGACCGACTTTTGTTTTAGAAAAGTTCCCAAAATCTGACTGTTCCTTCGAGGGAAAAAAAAAGGCAGTAATTAAAGTTGACCTAACCTGGTCCATTTCTCACATTACCCAATGGTTCATGCATTGTGGAGATGCCTAGAATGTTATATTATCTTAATAGTAGTTCACATGGACTTTCATAGAGTCCTGTGAATGCCTTTGGATTCATTTTTCATTACTTATTTATGATGCATTGCTTACAGTCAGTGAGATTGATAGGGGATGCATCTGCTTCTTTCGAAAAGAATTGTGTAAGGGGAATTCAAGCCAATAGGGAAAGGATTTCAAAATTACTGCCTGAGGTACGTCGGCGAAGGCCACTAAGGATTTTTTTGCCTTATTCGACCAATGCTTGTTAAATCGAACTACAAATTAATTATTTCTTGTTTCTCGTTATTTTTCTGGAATTCACTTCAGTCGCTAATGCTCGTCACAGCTTTAAACCCTGTAAGTTACCCCTCACATGTTTAAGCTGAACCTTTTCTGCGCCTCTCTCTCTCTCTCTCTCTCTCTCTCTCTCTCTCTCTCTCTGCGTGTGTGTGTGGGGAAAATTTTGGTTTTGGATAATATCTCACGTTGCTTCATTTCAGAAAATTGGTTACGACAATGCTGCAGCAGTTGCCAAGAAAGCCCTCAAGGAGGGAAGCACTCTGAAGGTGACGGCTCTCTAGCATTTTTATGTCATACTGGGATGTCTTTTGGCAATTTAATTTTTCCCCATTACTCGCATTTAGGAATCCAATGAATTAACCTTGTCAAATTTTCGAACGATGTTCTTGCTCGTGCTGACGGAGTTTCAATCTTGCAGGAAGCTGCACTAAAACTTGGAGTACTGAGCGCTGAAGAGTTCGACAAACTTGTAGTTCCAGAGAAAATGATAGGTCCCTCAGACTAACTAGCATGATATATATGCTTTCAAAGTTTGTGATGATCCCTAGTCCCCCAAATAGTTTCAATGAGGTATTGTTTCGCACCATTTTCCTCCATCTGGTGCAGGGGCAGACACCTTGGGGCATGTGGGGTCACGTGCCCCATGTCCGTTTTAAAAAAAATTCCCAAATTTGTATATGTACTAGTGGATGCCCGTGCCTGAAAGCACGACACAACATATTTTTAACCCAAAAGTGAATGGAATTAGAGAAAATAGAAAAGTAATAGATGATAATAGGTACTCCATTTTGTTAAATTTCAAGTGAGCCCGTCTACGTTAGAGCACAATCAAAGTCCAAGAAAAATCAAACTCAGTGTAATAATTTATTAACTCTAACACGTGCAATAAGACCACATGCGCGCCCCTGCACGTTTTATAGGCACAACGCAAACAATGATGCCAAAAGCCCCAAATTACCTTGGTAGAGAGGAGAGGAGAGTCGGGTAACCCATAGCAGCTATATCAACTACAACTTCACGGCAATCATCAATAAAGTAACAGATTCATATCATCAGATTGTTGGGGCTAACTTTGAGGTATTGTCAGTGTTGAGTACTCTCTTCAACTCCCTGCAAGTGGGTGGTGGAGCCCTCAAGATTTGTTGAGGTGCGCAAAAATTGACATGAACATCTGAGTTATCAAAAAGGAAGTACATGAAAGGAAAATAAAAATGTTCTTTTTTTTTTTCCTCCCATTAACAAATAACATATTAGACTACAAAAAAAACTTAAGGTCCTTACCCTTGAATCCTTAAGGGTTGACCGAAACCAACAATGGGTCAGAATTATAATCAGAATCTCAACTATATTTGTAACGTCCCAATTCGAGTCGTTACAACATTGATCATAATTTAGCGAATCAAAATCTGACCGACAACCTGTCTCACAAATTTTTTATCCCACAATTGACTCATAATAAGTAGTGAAGCCTTCATTGTAGATAAGCAAGATTTGTATTAACAAAAAACTGGAAGACATGTACAATTACGCAGATCATACACCAATCCATACACATTTAGGAATATAAAAATCAATATCATCGCAAACCAAACCACTAATTCAATTAACACTAATCCTGTCATGACCATAGAAAAGCTCCAACAACAGTATCGTGGATTTCGTGATTGCCCATGCCTAAAGGCACGACACAATACGTCGATCAAAAAAAATGGCGCGACACAACATTTTTTATTACAACTTAAAAAAAATTATTCATGGAGAGAAACAGTGTACTACTCTAGACAACATGACACGAAATTGCCTCAAAACATCTAACCTAGAGAGCGGGAGAGAACGTGTAGAAACATTAGAATACTGGAAAAATAAAAAGATTTGATTACCTCTTGTTCTGACAAAGTAGAGGTAATGACCCTCTCTCTTTCTCCAATCAAGGTATGAAGGAAGCTGATTACTTCTCTTTCTTGGAGAAGCTTACGAATTAGATTATTAAGAAAAAACGTAGATTCATTGTTGAAGGAAAACGTATGTACATGCTACTCCGTTTTGAGGAAACAACGTAATTATCAACTTTAAAAAATAAAGAATGTTTCCTTTTAGCGTATGAATCAAAAAATGTTTGTTTCGTTTTTTAAAGTAGAAAAATCAACCTAAAAGGAAATTATTGAGTTGGATGTAGGAAAATTAAATAGAAAAGCCTTTTTAAGGAAACAATGTAAAAGCTATCAATTGAAAGGATTTACCGGTCATAAGGTTAGGGGAGTTTATATTAGGAAGTATATTAGAAAGTATTCTCTCGATTAGATGGCTACAACTAACATGAAATATTGATCGGATGGTTGTAAAGGGTGCTGGGTTTATATGTATAGACAAAAATCGCTCTGTTTTATAATCAATGGCTACAACTAACATGAAATATTGATCGGACGGTTGTAAAGGGTGCTGGGCTTATATGTATGGACAAAAATCGCTATGTTTTATAATATAGATATATATTATAGATATCCAACATGTGCAAGAAGTTAGTGTTTGGTGCAGTGGTAGATGGCTCTCTTTTAGAAATAAAAGATGTGGGTTCGAGTCCCACTCTATTAAGATTGTTTTGTTTTTTTACAAAATCTACTAGAAACTCTTTCACAACCAAGGTTTCCCCACTCCCCAATATAAATCCGCACATTGTATTTGTACATTTTAGTCCCCGAAACTTGTAATTGTACAGTTAATAAGAAAAATAGATGATGAACATATGATAATTTTGTTTTATCGCATATAGTTAAGGTGCGCAAGTTTGTCCAAGTAACTTGTTAAAATACATATATACTTTAAAATTCTTACATTATCATGAATGCTAAAATTATTTTGGTGTAAATGTGCTTAATTGTAACTCATATATTATGGTGTTACAAAGAAAATTGGTGCTCCCATTATGTCAAATTTCTGGGTACGCCACTGATCTGGTACTGGAGGTAATAATGATCCAATGTCCTGGAAAAACACTATTCTTGAGGCTTTTCTCTGCTTAGCTTGTCTTTTGGATCTTTTTAATGACATGGCTGTTCATTTGGGTTAATATTGATATAGCCTCCTACATTTTTATGTCCCAAATATTGATATAGCCTCCCACATTTTTATGTAGAAAAACAGTGGAGGAAATTATTTGGAAGAGGTCCATAGAAAACTATTCTTATAAAATCCTTTGAGAACTTTTTTCGTTTACCTATGCTTCATTGCTGCATGGGTAAACAACTTCTATACGCAATGGAGATGCATTTTTTGAACTCCTTGAACACTACGAAGCCACAGTGTAGGAGACTCGACCATCTATAACTAGTCCAATAATAGATGTACCTCCAAAAATCAAGGAAAAAAACACATTTTACTTGTATTTCCCCTAGTCTTAGCCCTGAGGGGAGCTTTCTATAGTCACACTTAACACAAAACCTGTTCGTGTTAAGTGTTGACTTAAAAATCATTTTCAGAAGTAAAACAAAACAAAAATCAGTAACTGTACTGGAAACATTATACCGTGCGGTGTTGTGATACACCGCATGATGTAGTGGAATCCGACGTACGGTGTTATGTTTTTCATCATTCGTTTGTATTGTTTGTCTTGATCACATCAGTGGCGGATCCAGAAATTATTTATAGTGGGGGCACATAATTATTCTTAATCTTGAAGAATTACACCGTCAACTACAATTATACATCATTCCAAAAGTTTTCGAATATATTCACATATATGTATTCTCTGCTAGATTCTTTCATTTGAGTGGTGAAGCAGCGAAATACATTTTTTAAAATTTTATTTTAATGTTATGTTCCTCTTAAGCATTATTTTTTTCTTCCTAATTTAATAAAAGGACCTGATTCCCTGCAAGTGCAATTTGTCCACAATTATATCTCCCCTCGTCAATCCAAACCATTCATATGATAGGGATCGTCATATAAATTGTCCAGTAAAAAATCTATATTGATTAGACTTTAAATTGAAATGTTCTTATCAGGCTGTTATTAGTGTCCGATTAACTTGATTTTTTGTGATGACAAATTATTTGACAATCTCTACATTATACACATCTTGAATTATCATAAAAAGATCCATAATTGTTGCGAAATATACTTTACAACCCTAAATCAAACAAGAGAAAACCTTAGTTGAAAAAAATTGTATGGGAGGGTGTGGGGGCACGTGACCCCACGTGTCCCTTGGTAAGTCCGCCTATGGATCACATCTATCCGCTGTTGGCTACGCTAATGTTACTGAGAGATTGTTGCAGGTGCATTTCAGAATGAAGCTTCATTTAAAAACCACGTCTTTTGTCTTCTAAAGGAGGTTTTCATGATCATTCTCAATGATCTAGTGCATCAAAAAGGGTTTGCAAACTGTTTTATGGAAAAATCAATAAAAGTAATATAAAGAAAGCTGTTTGGATCAATGGTTTTCTTCATCTTGGAAATATGTAGTTATTCTGAAATATGCCTGAAGCTACACCGTACGATATTTTGACGAAGAATGTACGATGTAGTCAGTTATACCGTGCGAGATTCTGAGTAATAATAGTGGGCTGTCAATGAGAAGGTACACCGCGCGATGTACCATAAAACCATGCGAGGTATCTTGACAACCAGCTCCCTTTGACAACCAGCTCCCTTTGACACCAATGCCTGTGTTGTTGGCACCTGAGCAGACCATTGATATGCATCATCCTGTTTTCAAGATGACTATAACAATTCGCAATGAGAACCCTGATGGTGTCCAGGTCTATCCATATGTGTACATATGGATAATGTTTCTTAATAGCATTCCCACAACTGAAATTTTACCATGTGGCATGCGAAAGAATGATATTTAATATACTCGATTATTTTGTTTTGATAGGTAACAGATAAGTGTTGGAGGCTTAGCATTCATGAGCCAAGTATCTGGGCTTTTGTGGTTTTCTATAACCACCTTCAACTAGATCGGCTTCCGCAAAATTCTAGTATCATGCAAGTTGATCCAGAGATACGCATAGACTAAGAATTATTTTATTGCATGTTTGTACGCAGCTGAAGTTGAAATGTTTTGTTTGCTTTTTCTGTTAGATGATTCTCCTATAAAGTCTCTTAATCAAATTATTTATGTGAAACTTGTCACCTGTCTAGGATGTCTGTCGCCACTAAGAGTTTCTTGGAAATTGCTTTTTTTTATTGTTCTTGGATCAGGAGGGTGATCATAACTCCTCTCTTCTCATATATTCTGGTTTTCCTTTTCGCTAGTGGCTTGTCCTATGGCACTTTTCAGCCTGTATTCACTGGTCTTTTGAAGCTGGTTATAAAGGTTGATCCTAATATCTTGGATATGAGGCTGGATGATATTGCAAAACAACAATTAATCGTGGGGTATTTTAACCTTTTTTGGTATTTTAACCTTCCTCTCTCTATTTTACCTACCTTTTTCCCCTCTACCAACTTCCCCCTTTTATTCTTTTTTCCCCCTTCCTTTGTGTGTACCAAAACTTCCCTTTAAACCTCTTTTGTTGTTCCCCTCTATATCCCAAGATGGGAGAGAATTCCTCACCCCTTTTCCTTCTTTATTGTACAACCCGACTTGTCCAATAAATCTAAAAACATTACACTTGTCCATAACTAGTTCCTTTGCCTTTTGTTTCTTATATTTTCTTGTCTCTTCCCGGAAAACAAGAGCACACATGCACCAGCTCACGTGCTCACATCTCTACAAAATTGACACCTATTCTTTCCCGTGCAAGCTAGTATATTTGCATCCGCTCACGTGCTCACATTTCTTGTCTTCACATGTAGCATTTTCCTTACTTTGTCGTTTTCTTTTCCCTTCACAAAAGATCCAGAATGCATGGTTTCTGAGGAAACCCGTTAAGATCTAAATGCACAAGCACACCCATACGCACGTGCAAGCACCTGTTTCTTTTTCCTTTGAAGTGGCAATGTCTTCATCAACTTCAACATATGTGCAAGCCAGAACCCCTACTCAATTCTCTCTTTCACTTTTGCTAATGAGGAATGTTGATTTCCAGAGTTGTTCGGAATGTGGAATAATAGTGTCAACAGTCGTGCAGGTATGGAGGAATTGCCCGGACAATTACGCAAACCCCATATCCATACGGCACCCACATGCTCCAGACGGTTTTGTTTCTCTGGGATGCATAGCTGTGCCCAGTTTTGAAGAGCCAGATTCTAATTTTAGTGTATTGTGTGGCTGAATCAATTGCCGAGGAGACAGTATTTGAAGACCAAAAGATTTGGTCAGCACCAAATTCATATCCATGGGCATGTCACATTTATCAGGTGAAAAGTGATGCTCTGCACTTTGTTGCATTGAGATTGCCTAGAGAAGAATCCGGTTGGAGGCCGATTAGAGTTCTTGATGAGCCCGAGCCCACAATACAACAGTCAGAAGATTCATGATCGGTAATTTGATAGCCTTTCAGCTTTTGAACTGGGGGTGGTTGTGGTTGGTTTGTACATGCAAGTATTGTTTCGGGAAAAGGGTTTTACTTATTAAGGTTCGCGGCACTACCCGGATCTAAAACAACATAGACGGCTTGTTTGCGAAAGCTTTTACATTTGTAAAAGCTTGGTAAAAGCTTGTAGGGGAAAACAGAATTACATTAGTTATTTTTCAATGAATCCAATTAGTCGGACTCTTTTACGTAGTTTTTGTTGGGAAATTGTTTCCCAAGCTAATGTAATGAATCTTTATTCAATGGTTGAATTGTTTATCGTATATTGACATTTGGATATAGTTGGTGTTGAATGAAATAAATCATTTTTGTTTCTTAAATGAAATTACCATGATCTTATTTGAAAATGCTAATATATTGGTATTTATAGAATTGTTTTAAAAATGCAAAATTTTTGGCTAATATAGCGTTCCTAAAATGCTGTAAAAACTTTACATTCTATAGCGTTTTTAAAACGCTATAGAAACTTTATATTCTATAGTGTTCTTAAAACGCTGTCTAAAGTCTACATTCTATAGCGTTTAAAAAATGATGTCTTAAGTCTAAGACTTTTAATAGCATCGGCTAATACAGCGTTTGGAAAAACGCTGTATATATCATTTAATAGCGTTTTCCAAACGCTGTAAAATGCGATTTTTCTTGTAGTGCGTACAGAGAATAGATTGTGACATATAAGATTATATGTACACTTTTGTTAATATATTACCAAACATAAGACAAGAACGCAAATTGTGATATATAAGTTTATATGTATACTTTTTCAACATGCAGAGAACATATTTGGTATGATACAAAGTATAAATATACACATATAATATTATATGTGCTTGTGTTAGCAAAAAAATACGTTTCAGATATCAATAGATAACCTTATAATTGTCAGATCTATCGTCATTTTTGATAACGTACAAAGGACATATTGTGACTTATAAGATTATATGTGCACTTTTGTTGATGTAGTACCAAACATAAGACAAGAATGCAGATTGAGACAGATAACGTTATATGTTAAGGTGCAGTGGGTTCAAGAAGGGAATGGCTCAAAACATGTATAAAAAAAAAAAAAAATTTTGTCATACATATAACGTTATATGTTAAGGGGTGAAGGGTTTAAGAAGGGAAGAGCGCAAAACAGGAATAAAAAAAAGAAAATAGGAATTTTTGTCACATATATTGTTATATGTTAGCGTGGTGGCGGTGACAGAGGTGTTGGTGGTGGGGAAAAGAAAAGAAAAGATATTTTTTTATCACACATATAACGTTACATGTTGGCGTCGTGGTGGTGGTTACGTGATTGCAACAAGATAAAAAAAAATGAAAATATACATTTTTTGTGTTAGCCAAATAAGGCCTTAGTTTCTTTTACATAAGGTAGTTTTGTCATTGAAATTATTAATGGACTAGAGAGGTTAAGAACTTTAGAAGTGGACTAATAGAATTAGAAACACGTTATAGTGAACTTCCCAAAAATTCTCCATATCCAGCCACTCCATCCATCATCAAGTCCCTTTTAGGAACATTCCACCTTGGGTACCGACCTCTTGTGCATCGATTTGCACACCATCCCTTCACAATAGGTTGGTATCCGTAGAATTATTGAGTAAATTACGTTCTTCTATATATACGTTACCACCAAAAAAATGAGTCACCAAGCTCTAGATTAATATTACCAACTCTCTCAATCTCCACCACCCTTCACTCTATAAAAATCTCCGTCGCAGCTGTGAATCTACGATGGGATCAGTCCATGAAGCACCACCACCACCACCACCACCTTTGTCATCATCACATCATCCATCAGAGAAGCACAAAGTGGTGAGCGATGAGCTTGAAATCGTATTATCAAACATAGACTTGCCATTTTATCAGCGCAATCAACTTGCAACTTGGATAGAGCTAAAGCTACTGTGGCAACTGGCCGCTCCCGCCATCTTTGTTTACATTGTCAACAATGTGTTTACATTGTCAACAATGTCATGTCCATGTCCACCCAGATTTTCTCCGGCCACCTCGGCAACCACGAGCTCGCCGGTGCAGCCCTCGGCAACAATGGCATCCAATTATTTGCTTTTGGTATCATGGTACATCTCTCTCGTGCACAACCCTTTTGTGCATCCAAAATTCTTTCCAGTAACCATTTTATTTTTGCTTTCAACAGCTAGGTATGGGAAGTGCAGTGGAGACCCTATGTGGACAAGCATATGAAGCAAAGAAATACCCAATGTTAGGCATTTACCTCCAAAGGTCAACCGTCCCCCTCACCATCACAGGGCTCCTTGTCGCGTTAATCTACGTGTTTTCCAAGCCGATTCTCATATTACTCGGCCAATCAACAGAGATCGCATCTATGGCCTCAATTTTCGTCTACGGTCTAATCCCTTAGATATTTGCGTACGCCTTGAATTTCCCAATTCAAAAATTTCTCCAAGCGCAAAGCATCGTCAACCCAAGTGCTTGCATTGCAGCATCAACGTTAGTTTTCCACTTGATTCTGAGTTGGGTCGTGGTCTTCAAACTTGGGCTCGGGCTTCTGGGCGCGGCCTCGATGCTGAGTTTTTCTTGGTGGGTGCTCGTGATAGCCCAATTTGTTTACATTATGAGGAGTGAAAAGTGTAAGCACACTTGGGCTGGGTTCAGCGTACAGGCTTTTTCTGGGCTGCCCAGTTTCGCTAAGTTATCGGTCGCGTCGGCGGTGATGCCCTGCTTGGAGGTTTGGTACAACCAGATTATGCTGTTGCTTGTTGATAGGGGTGGCAAACGGGTGGGTTTGGGTCAAATTGGGTAAGTTGTTAGTGGGTTGGGTCTTTAATGGGTCATTGACCCATTTAGATCCATTAACTATGAATCTAATTACCCATACCCAACCCGACCCATCTATTTTAAAGCAAACCCGACCCGTCCATTAACCTAATTACATATAAAAATTATGATAAAAAAATTAGAAAAGTAAAAAAAAATTATGATCGAAACTCATAAATTTTTTCAAAAAGACCAGAATAAGTAATTTTTTTTGTCTTATTGATTTTTTTTTGTCTTTATTCAAAAAATTATAAATTTCGATCAAATTTTTTTACTTTTCCGATTCCTCTCATCAAAACAAATTAACAAGTCACAAAAATATGACACAAAACAAAAAAAATGCAAAAAAAAATTGAATAAGGACAAAAAAATAAGTCAATTTTTTGATCCAAACCCTTTGCGGGACTACCACGAGAGAAATTTATTCACGGCGGAGCACAATTTCACGGGTCCATTCGCGCAATTAATGGATGAGATGTGTTTTTAATTTTGACTGGTCAAAATAATTGTAACCGGTCACAATTGATTTTAATATTTTTGGACGCGTGTGATTTAGTACAAAACAATTGAATAAAAGGCCATGCTCCTGGGGGGAGGCGTACTCCTCCACTTTCTAATTGCAAAAGAGACCAATTAAGAGATGAAATTTGGTGCGTTACTTTCATTGCTCATTGGATCATTTAAGTTGATCCAATTAATGCCCAATTATGACCCAACTAATAATGGGTTAGCTGGGTTTGAACTCATTCTTACCCAACTAATAAATGAGTTGGGTTGGATCTATTTTTTAGTTGATGGGTCTGGATTTGTTAATGGGTCTGGGTTCAATTTGCCACCCCTAGTTGTTGGGTTGCTTAAAAACCCGAAATTGGCTTTGGATTCTCTTTCTATCTGTTAAAGTATGCTAGCTATTTTTCACTTCCATCGTGTGAGCTTTTATGCTTGGGTTTGAAAAGGTACCTAGTCTGGCCCGTGAGGTACGTTCATCGATCAGGGGGCTCTTTTGATGATTTCGTATTTTTTGTCTCGAAAAACTTGATTATCAATGCGAAAGATCAGACGTATTAGATTGAGTGAGGGTCTGATTTATTTATTATTTTTGGTCAAACTTTAGAAGTTTTTTCATTGATACAAAAGTCTTGAGAACGGGTAGCCACCCCCAAGGAGCGTAGAAAAACAACTACAAAGAAGACTTAGACTCACAAAAGAACATTCAAGACCTCACACAGATAAGACTCGTATCCGGTCTCGAAAAGTCATCAAGACGACGTAGAGAACCCACCACAACTACACCCACAAGGAGTGAGAGAAAGTCTCACGCATGGGAAGAAAACCAACAAAAAAAAAACAAAAAAAAATCCATACGAAAAATCGAAGAGCATACAACACATCTATACCCCTAAGTCCAGCCGCCGAAAAATGCCGATCAAGACCCTCACTACCACCACCACCAGTAACCACAAGGCCGGTTGAGACATGGCAAAGATCACGGAACAAAACCTCGATCACCACAGTAGCCACACTCCACCGTGCAACACCACCAACTGCTATCTTCGTCCAAAGAAACTACACCCTTGTTAGGGCGTGAACCCATGGGATGCCCAAAACGACCAGAATGGAGCCAGCCTGATAATGTCAATAGAATTGTCGGACAATCGGAAAGAAGAGCACACGGTGAGAAAGACCGAACAAAGGAGAACACAGGCGAACTGCTTTGGCGACGATCATCTCCGTTGACGTTGGATCTCGCTGAGATTAGGGGGAGAGATTTGAAGAGAGAGAGAGGGGGGAGGTTTGGTTTCTGATTGAATCGCACATAAACTTGTCGAAAACGACAATCAGAAATGCTGACAGCTTGAGATATATTAGTTTAGCTAGTTCTGATTGCTCATTGTTAGAACTGCGGCTCATATGTTAAGTATGAAAAGATACTAAGGAATTCTAAAAAGAAGGCTAGATGTTGGAGCGGAGCGGAGCGGAGCGATGGCATTTGACCCATCGCCGATGATCCAGTAAAAGTAGATTGGGCCGAAGGCCCAGGTGTTCTGTAATTGGGGGGGTGCCCTACGCCCCCTGCAGTAAGAAACAGTTCATACAGGGGTATTTTTGGGATACAGGCCAAATCCGTTAGGGTTAGAATAGAGTAGTTATAAATACTCTATGTTGTAAACCCTATTTCGTACTGTGATAATAAAAGAACAGCAGCCGCTCTCGCTCCCGTGGACGTATCCGGTATTGGAGAACCACTTATATCTCTGTGCTGATTCTTTACTATTTTATACTCGTAAATCGTGTACGTGTGTGTGACGATCCTAACACTCTTGATGTCTGGCTAAGTTGATCTTTTCTGTAGAGAATTATATATATGCCAATGGTGGCCTACAAAATAAAGGGTACACGATGTTAAAGCGGGACCGTTGGTGATCTTCACGGTCCAATTTCTAAAGGGATCGACAACCATTCCATGGTTGTTATTCCTGTTCTTAACAGATTTTTTTTTAAAAATTATCCTTTACTTGACAATCATTATGAAACGGAAGAAGTACTATTGAATGTAATTATCACAATTGTGTATGGTCTGTCAATATGGTTCTTGCTTCTTTTGAATTACTCGAGTCTGCATTCCAATATTTGTCTTGAATCTTCACGCTCGTGATGATTAATTTGTATTGGCGTCAATTGCAATTGCAGCATGACGATTAAGGCATTCATGCTCATGATCTCGCTTGGGTTTAGTGCCTCGGCAAGGTTAGCTAGCTCTACTTGAAATTCGTTCGTTTCGCTGAGTTATTTATTTTCATTTTTCTCCCTTATTTTTGGCTAAATTTATCATTCAAAATTTTGGTTAAAACTTTTATTTTTTCAGTTTGATCACTTGATGACAAGAAAATTGAAAAGAGTAAAAGGAGTTGGATACTTGGATTGCATATAAAACTAGACCACTTACTGAAAAAGGCGGTGAGTGATGCCAACTGAGCTAAGAGCTCACTAACCTTCTTGCATGTCTACATGGTTAAAATTTTTCATCCACTTGATTGATGTCGGTTATATGAACCTGCCTCGAGAAAAAAAAAATGAAGGAAAGAAAATGAATACCGTTTGCATTTGCAAGTAAATTCTCAGTTCCACTTTTCCATCACATTGGTGGTATACAACCGCTAAGAAATTGAAATTAAGATTAATAAAACCTTTTTTGCTCTTAAAAAAAAAAAAACAAATGCGAATCAACATCCTATTTTATAACACATGTGACATGAGATTCGCTATCGACGTAATATATTCTTGATAAAGAACCAATTGCAACACCTTAACAGTGATAAAAGTTCCCAAAAAAAAATTAAAAAATCTTTCGTATTTATTTCTGTTTTTTTTTTTTAAACTTTTGGTCAGCACAAACTTTCTTTAACAATTTTGCTTTCATGAATATATGTTTGAGCAGTGTGAGAGTAGGCAATGAGCTAGGAGCAGGGCATCCAAAATCAACAACATTTTTAGTAGTCGTGGTGAACTTGGTCTCTATCGTCACCTCTATGGTGCCGGAACTCTTGTGATTGTATTTAGGGATGTCATTAGCTATGCTTTCACAGAAGGCGAATCTGTGGCCGGTGCCGTCTCAGACCATTGCCCGCTCCTTGCCATAACCATCCTTCTCAACGGAATTCAACCTTTTTTGTCTGGTGAGCTTTTGAGAATATCTTTTTTCTTTTTACTGAGACTATGCTAATTGCTTACAACCGGGTGAATCTGGGCTGTCCGAACCCTCGTAAATAAGTTTTTCTCACGCGTCTTGATTATTGTACGAGAAACAAATTGAATGGCACGTCCTCGCTGGTCTTAATAGCTTTGGTCTGAGTGCATATGACTTTTCCGGTGGTGTGTGTGCCGACCTAGTTAGGTTATACTCCATTGACTACGATGTTTTCGCGTCTCCTCTTTAAATTAACTTGTTGTAATCTTTACCCGAGTTAATAAAATTTCTATTCTTATCAAATAAGCATGTGAGAATAATATTTTCAATTTAAAAAAAAAACCCACTGGAATGACACGACAACATACTAAAATTCAGGAGAGCGAGGATTGAGAGCGAAAACTCGGAACATCTTGAAGTTGAAAAATTATGACTAAGCTCCGAACAACAGCATAATGCTGTAGTACTTTTTGAGCTACAAAAGGTCAACTGGGAATCTGTGTTATGTAAAACACCATATTTAATACTTGAGAAATGATTTTTACACTTCCTTTTTATCTATTGGCACTCCATTTTTTGTGTTTTATTCATGAGAATTGAAAAAAAATACTAAATTATCATTACCTCTTGAGTCACTTTTTTTTTTATTTGAAGGGCAATTTGATGCTTTCCCTTAAATGAAGACAAAACAAGGGAGTGTCGATAGATAAAAAGGGAAGTGTTGAAGACATTTCCCTTAATACTTATATAAAAGTTTTGTACGTGTTTTCTTTGCTATTTCAGCACTGTCGCACTGAAGACTACATTTCTGTACCCTGTCATAGTCTAACTTAGATTGTCAAATGAGTAAACATATGAAGTTGTTGCTGTGGGATGTGGATGGCAAGCTTTCGTGGCTTACGTGAACGTCGGGTGCTATTATGTAGTTGGGATCCCGTTGGGCTTGCTTCTTGGTTTTTACTTCAAATTGGACGCTAAGGTATGCTACTAATTTGATGTCCATTGTGCTTTCTCAATTGTATTCTATATATATTGTGTCGTATGATCATGTTCTTAGGTTTATCCCACCTGTTTAGGGGACGGCTTTAAGGTTTCCTCTGACCCAGACCCAAAGTATTTAATCCTTACGTAAGATTGATTAATCTCTCGTAGTTCACATGCATTCTTATGTTGACTTGTAAACACTAGAGAGAGATTAGGTACTATCAAATAATAGCTTCGCAGCTCAAAAAACAAGTGGAAAATGACGGTTAATGACGTGTTTTACTAATTAATACCGCAAAGGACATTTTCAGATATTAACAAATGTTCTCAGCATATCCATGGCGAGTATTAATTATCAAAACACATCCTGGACCGTCATTTTCCCAAAAGCAAGATATGTTATTTTTAAATAAAGAGTAGCATGTATCATATTTTAAGAATGTGCAAAGATGGCAAAATATGTAAGGACCAGTTGGTTTCGAAGTCGAGACTTAAGTTTTGGATGACACATCGTTTAGTGGGAAAATGTTTGACAAAGTATGCTTGTGTAGCGTCTTCCTATTTATTTTGCAGTGCTTGTTTTTTTGTTTGTAGGAAGAGTTGGATAGATAGTTTTCAAGCATGTTGCGCGCTCTGTCTTTGGACTTATATAGAGTAAATAGTACTACGAATTATGATACGAATATTGTAATGATCGAGTAATTGAAAGGAAAAATGGCAGTGAAAAGTAGTACTGGTAATTAAAAAAATAAAATGATGGTAATTAATGTTTTGTGATCTTTGTAGGGAATTTGGTGGGGAATGATAGGAGGGACACTGATGCAAACCATCATTTTGATTTGGGTCACTTGTCGAACAGATTGGAATAAGGAGGTACTAAATTATTTAGTTGGTCTATTTAAAATGTGTTTGGACCAAGAATTTATATATGACAAAATTTACCAAAAGAAAGAAAAATGTATGATAGAACGTACCAAATTAATGTCTTTAATTATTTCATTTTCTCTTTATCATTTTCTTAACATTTTCCTGCTATTTTTAGAATTCATCCATGAATTCTTGATCCAAATAAGCGTTATTCTAACTTAAATCACAGTCATGAGCAGTTTGGTATAGTAAAGGTTTAAATCAGATATGGAGAAGCAAAAAATAAAATGTTATAGAAAATGCTATTAAAATGAATGTAATAATGCTATAATATTTAAAATATGCATTGGATACAGATAACAATAATATTTATTGATTTGAGAATAAACTGAATGTGTTGCAGGTGGAAAAAGCAATGAAACGGTTGGAGAAGTGCGAAGAAAAGTAAAACTTCTTGTGCGGAGTTTACACTTTATTTCAATTCGCTCATTAGGTTATTGTTCTCATGCAAAGTGTTATGAATTGAAGGGACTTCGGATTGGTGTTGTGCACCTCCGAGCCATAGGATCTCATCTCAGCAATCAACGATTGAGAATTGTCCATTGCCGAGATGAGATCCGAACCGTCGGATGCACGATTCGACTGCTTGAAGGTGTGTAACACGGTGCTGCGCACATCATTACACAACACTATCCCCCAATTCGAATGTAAGGCCATTCAAGGCATGCATATTATACACATTAAATAGGGGTGTATTATAGCATTTCCCTTTCAATACACTAAAAGTGATATGATGTTTCGTGTAGAGTCTACCTAAAGCTCAAGCTGGGGCTGCTTTGGCTTAATCGGTTGAGGTTATTGGATTTGGATTTTGGATTTGAATTTGTAATGATTAGGGTAGGGAGATAAAGATAATAATTGGAGAGAGATAGAGATAAAAATGAAAGTAGTGGTTGGAGATTGGAATAATGAGTGGATGTTGGAGTAGGGTAATAATTTTGAGTCCAAAACCCCAATCCATATACAAGCCCTTAGGTCCCCAAAATTTACGACATTAAAGGGCCCCTCCTAGTTTACTACACCAAAGAGCAAGTCCACCCATGTGGCAAATCTCATGCCAAGGCCAAAATTTGACAGAAAGAATGGAAAAACCTTCTCCACCTTTGTGTCAAACGCAATGCCAAATTTAATTTGGCAAGGCCATTCTTGGTGCCAAATTCGGCATTGAATTTGGCAAATGCCCAAACTTGCCAAATTATCAAAGCCATTTAATTTGGATAAAAACAATGACAGGTTTAATTTAATGATCTAGATTTGACATTGTGCTAAAATGGCACTAAACTGGTAAATGACATTGCTATTTTTTGACGTATAAATGCCATGCATTGCAATTATTTTACCCAATAGGAGTGGGTATGAGGGTAAATATTATACAATACTCAGTCAGATATGGGGAGGGTATAGGCCTAAATGCTGCCACCGCCACATCTATCGCCGACGATGCCGCCAGCACTGAAGCCGCGGTCGCTGCCCTCTCTCTTCTCCCTGTAGCCCTTCCAAATCCTCGAATATTATTTCAACGGCTCTACTCTGAGTTTTTTTTGGCTAGTTTTCCAAAACACATACTATTTCACTATTTGCAAAAACGGGAAAATGACGGCCAATGACGTGTTTTGATAATTAATACCTGTCAAAGACATTTTGTTCATTACCAAATGTTCTCAGCATGTTCTTGATGGGTATTAATTATCAAAAAATGTCCTGGACCGTCATTTCCCCCTGCAAAAACTACATGTCATCTATGAGTGCTCAAAATTTATTTTAGCAAAATATTTTGCTGCTAGATATATATAAAAATTTATATAAATCTATTTGCGTAGATATAAAAAAAACTTAATTATAAATGTTGAAAAACATATGAATTGAACAATTACTTGTAACACTCTCTTACATAGAGGGAGTCCCACACCTTCTTACACATAACATTGTATCTAAATTTTTCTGTATATGTGATTGATCTCCAACAAAAGGTTTTAAGAGCAGGTATAACTTCGTTTTGTATATTTTGATAAAGGTGATAATTCGTTACTTTAACATGAAAACAGAATAGGGGAATTTATACCTTTCTTAAATGAGGCTTTTTAAATCTTGGGAGTCACCAAATATTTATCCAGTCGTTAACTTCAGGATCCTATGATTATCAAGATACACGAAAATTGAATCGGTTATTGATCAATTGTAAAACAAACACGATTATCAGCCCCGCATCCCGCTTTGCATCCGACTTTGCAAAGTTGACAAGCAATCATATGGTACAATGTAAATAACGCACTGGGAATGGATTGGATGTATTTGTGAACGAGTCCCCTTCTTGATTTGTTGTTCAACTTGTTCTTTGTAATTCTCTCCTGCTACTCGGCTTCTACTTCAATTGCCATACTCCACTATTCTCTTTTGCGTAATCTGTGTTTGTTTTCGATCTCTGGACCTAACCTTTTCTCTGCGCATGGTTCCTAATAATTTTTCTCTCCAACTATTACTCTCATTTTTATATATCTCTCTTTCCACTCATTACCCCCCAAAACTTCCTCGAGTATCAAACCAAACAAAGCCGCAGGCATTGTACTGAGATTTAGTGTTGATCGGTTGGTGACAATTTCAATTTCAGTTGTGGACATCTAGGAAAACAGGTACGCTGTAAGCCCTGAAATCTTTATATCATAAGTCCTGTCATTTTTTTTAATTTTTTTTTAATGTATTCTTTCTATGGAGTACAATTTATAAGCCACAGAAATTCTACTTTTGTCTCGCATTACAAAAATAGATAAACAATAACTAAATAATCATCTTAATTCGGTGAACCACGTAAGTTTTCATTTCTATCACTTTGACAGAAAATGTTTTCATTATTATACTTGTGAAATACCTTGTCTACCTTGTTATTATGATACACGTACATATAAAAATATTTGTTTCCTAACTTAGTAGGATTGTATTAATCACGATTACAAGTAATTAGAGATTTTTTGAAATTTTGGAGGAAATTCAAAACATGGAATTGAGTTAGTTTTCTTATATAACGACTGTCCTCCTAAATTCAAATGCCATTTCTTTACTTCACGGAATCATATTCAACACTAGTTACTCATCCTCTTCAGCCTTCTCCAAATATTTTCTCTAATTTCAGCCTTCTCCATTTCGAGAAGTGGGTGTGATTGCTCCATCATTTTCACACGGTAATACCATGATTTTTTGATACATTTCTTAAATATTAAAAAGATATTTCTAGAATGATTTCTGCTTTAAAGGCATTTAAGTTTCAAAAGCCTTGCCAAATCGAACCATATTACAACATATTAAATTCAATGTAACTTTACCAAAATATCTATTGTTTAGGAAGGAAAAGTGTGTAGGGTATTGTGTTCACTAACTCTAACACAATCAATTCTTATTTATATAATGGAAAATCATGACATAAGACTACATTAACCAATGTGGGACTAATAGCAATACTATATTCTAACACTGCCTCTCAAGCTGGAGACTCTTCAGCTTGATACGTATCACGTATCTACCAACGAAACAATTACCTCAACTACTAACAAAAATAACGAAAAATAACCAACTGTTTAAAAACAATGGAACAACTTTCAATAGCAACGACCAAAGAACGACTTCAACGACCAACCAATTTCAACGACTTCAACGAAATAATTTCAACAACTAACGAATCAATGAACGAATCCAACGAAAAAATTTCAACGATCAACAAAACCAATTTCAACTACCAACTTCAACAACCAATAACAACCAACTTCAATTACCAACCAACAACCAACAACTTCCTTCAATAACCAACTTCAACAAAAGAGATGACAAAACAAGATAAGTTACCATGTTCACCAAAAGCATGGCCAAAAATCCGACTAAGAAACCCAGAATTATGACCATGTCTACGACTGAATGAACCAACAGCAACAAAGATAGCGGAAGCAGAATTAGATTTCATTGCAAATATATCACCGTGTAATAAGAGGCAATGCCTGCCGTCAGACCCAACCTCCTAAGTACTACATACATAGCTTTGACCAGGTGGCTATACCAAACCATTATGCTAATTTTTTCCCTTTTCCAAATTCTACTTTTTTTTTTTTTTTTTTTTTTTTTTAACAAGAAATAAAAGAACGAGTGTACAAAGATTATTCCCAAAACCCAAGTCAATGATGGGTACCACTATTGCTAGGGGCCGGGTCCACTTCTTAGTGAAGACAGTGGTACGCGAAAGCTACCCGTCGGAACGTAGCCCAACGGCTACACAACAGGGTCATCCGAATAAACAGGATCGACCAAAACCTCATCAGGTTCACCTATTTCCACATATTCCAAAAATGATTTTAGACGTTGCCCGTTAACCTTGGAAATATTATTATTTTTCGGGTCACAAATATCTACAGAACCATTCGGGTAAACCTTATGCACAACGTAGGGACCGTCCCACCGGGACCTCAACTTACCAGGAAATAAATGAAGGCGCGAGTTATACAGTAACACTTTCTGACCAACACTAAAGGTTTTGCGCTGAATATTTCTATCATGATACGCCTTAACCTTAGCCTTATAAATACTCGCACTCTCATACGCATCATTCCTAATTTCCTCAAGCTCACACAACTGGAGCTTCCTATGGGCACCCGCCTCAGGTAAACGCGCGTTTAGCGTCTTAATGGCCCAATAGGCCTTATGCTCCATCTCAACGGGCAAGTGGCAGGCCTTACCATAAACAAGCCGGTAGGGTGAAGCACCTAACACGGTCTTGTAAGCAGTGCGGTAGGCCCACAAGGCATCAGTCAACCGAAGTGACCAATCCTTCCTATTCGGGTTCACGGTCTTCTCTAGAATCCCCTTAATCTCGCGATTTGCTAGCTCAGCCTGACCGTTGGTTTGAGGGTGATAAGCAGTAGACACCTTGTGAGAGATGCCATACTTGTTCATTAACGCCCCAAAAGACCTATTGCAAAAGTGTGTGCCCTGATCAGAGATAATGGCACGTGGCATGCCAAACCTTGACAAAATGTTAGTTCGCAAGAACTCTAGCACGACCTTAGAATCGCTGGTCTTAGTGGGAATTGCCTCAACCCACTTGGAAACGTAATCCACCGCCAGGAGGATGTACTCATAACCGTATGACACCGGAAACGGGCCCATGAAATCAATACCCCAACAATCGAAGACCTCTATCACAAAAATGTTTTGTAGGGGCATCATATTCCGCGGGCCAACCTTGCCTAATTTCTGACACCGGTCACACGACTTACAAAAGACGTATGCATCCTTAAAAAGACTCGGCCAAAAGAAACCACACTCACTGACCTTGGCGGCGGTCTTCTTTGCGGAGAAATGACCTCCGCACGCCTCGGTGTGACAAAACTCTAAAATTCCCCTTTTATCAGTTTCGGGGACACACCGGCGCACTATCTGGTCCGCGCAATACTTGAACACATATGGATCATCATAAATATATTGCCTGACCTCTCTCAAAAATCGCTGCTTCTCAGCTGTGGACCAATGGGGTGGAATTTGCCCAGTCACCAAATAATTGGCGATATCTGCAAACCATGGGCACACATTAGCAGCGAACAACTGCTCGTCAGGGAAAGAATCCACAATGGGGAGATGAGAGGTGGGGTCCTCAAACTCCAGACGAGACAGGTGGTCGGCTACTACATTCTCAACCCCTTTCTTATCCTTAATCACAAGGTGGAATTCTTGCAGCAAAAGAATCCACCGGATAAGGCGAGCCTTCGCATCCTGCTTGGTCATCAAATACTTCAAGGCCGCATGATCGGTATACACCACAATCTGCGAACCCACCAAGTAGGACCGAAACTTGTCTAAGGCAAACACCACCGCGAGCAATTCCTTCTCGGTAGTGGTGTAGTTCATTTGTGCCTCATTTAGCGTCTTGCTCGCGTAATAAACGACGCATGGCTCTTTCCCTCGCCTCTGCCCTAAAACCGCTCCGACTGCATAGTCGGAGGCGTCACACATCAACTCAAATGGCAAACTCCAATCTGGAGGCTGAACAATCGGCGGAGTAGTGAGACTCCGCTTCAATGTCTGAAAAGCCTCCTTACACGCCTCGGACCATACAAAGGGCGTGTCTTTTGACAGTAAATGGCACAACGGCCGGGAGATAGCACTAAATCCCTTAATGAAACGCCTATAGAAACCGGCGTGACCGAGGAAAGATCGAATGTCTTTTACAGACTTTGGAGTGGGAAGATTTGCGATCAAATCAATCTTCGCCTTATCCACCTCAATACCCTTGGATGAGACAATGTGTCCTAACACAATCCCTTGGGTCACCATGAAGTGGCACTTCTCCCAATTAAGCACAAGTTGCTTTTCCTCGCACCGTTGCAAGACCTTTCCTAAGTTCTCGAGGCATTCGTCAAACGAGTCCCCGAAAACTGAAAAGTCATCCATAAACACCTCCACGATCTTCTCTACCATGTCGCTAAAAATTCCCATCATGCACCTTGAAAAGGTTCCGGGAGCATTGCACAAGCCAAAGGGCATGCGACGGTAGGCAAACGTACCATAAGGGCACGTGAAGGTGGTCTTCTCCTGATCCTCCATGGCTATCTCAATCTGATTGTAGCCAGAGTACCCATCCAGGAAGCAATAGAATGCCCGGCCAGCCACCCTCTCCAAAATTTGATCAATGAATGGGAGAGGGAAATGGTCTTTCCGGGTGCTCGCATTGAGCTTCCGGTAATCGATACAAACTCGCCACCCGGTTTGAACACGGGTCGGCACTAGTTCGCCCTCGCCGTTTCTCACGACGGTCACTCCTGCTTTCTTAGGCACCACCTGCACTGGGCTCACCCACTCACTATGGGCTATCGGGTAAATAATACCCGCATCTAAAAGCTTCAGCACCTCAGCCCGAACCACCTCCTTCATATTGGGGTTCAGACGACGCTGAGGTTGCCTAGTAGGCTTCACATCCTCATCTAGAAAAATGCGGTGTGTACACACCGTTGGACTAATACCCTGCAAATCTGCTATTGTCCAGCCTATCGCACCCACGTGCTTTCTCAACATGGTAAGCAACTTAGCCTCTTGATCTTCCTCAAGGGATGAAGAGATCACAACCGGAAAAGTATCATCGCCTTTAAGGAAGGCATACTTAAGTGTGTCCGGCAGAGGCTTTAGCTCTGGTTTAGGTGGCTGGACAGACGATGGGAAAGCTGTAGGAAATGGGGCGCCCAGCGGCTCAAGAACTGGGTTCCAAGCGGCGCCACACACATCCTCCACTGCAAGCATCTCCATTAAACTTCCTACATCTGGAGAATCTAAAAATGACGCCTCCTCGGCGGTTAAGGTTATCTCCAGAGGATCCTTGTATGACACACTATCGACATGCTCTTGTACCAGCGTGTCGATCAAACTCACCTCATATATCTCCTCATCATCCTCAACCCGGCTATCCACGTTGAAAACATTCACCTCCATTTTCAAGTCCCCAAACGACAATTGGACTTGTCCAGTTTTGCAATTCATGACAGCACTGGAGGTGGCTAAAAATGGACGGCCTAGGATGATAGGAGTCTTTTCAAAGACCTCTGGTATTGGGCATGTATCCAGGACAATGAAGTCGACTGGAAAAAGAAACTCGCCCACTTGAATTAGAACATCCTCCACCACCCCCTTTGGAATTCTCACACTCCAATCAGCCAACTGCAGCGTGACCGGTGTGGCTTTCAAATCGCTTAAGCCAAGTTTCAAGTATACTGAATAGGGGAGCAGGTTGACACTCGCTCCTAAATCCAGCAAAGCCTTATCAAACTTTTGGCCTACGATCGCTATAGGGATGGTGGGACAACCAGGGTCTTTACACTTGGTGGGGATCTCAGTTTGGAGAATGGAGCTCACTTGCTCCGTCAGAAGCACTTTGTCCTGACCCTTAGTTCTCCGCTTTGACGTGCATAGATCCTTCAAAACCTTAGCAAACTGAGGAATTGCGTCAATGGCTTCCATCAAAGAGATTGGAAACTGAACTTTCTTGAATAATTCAAGCATTTGAAAGTTCACATTGACCTTAGGTTTCGCCACCAAGCGATTTGGATATGGAGCAACGGGTGGCATTGGAGTCGTGGGGGCCGCAGTTGCAGGCACCACCACTTCAGGAGATTCCGCCTCTTTCTCTACTTCAGGAACACTTCCCAAGTTTGGAATGATTGCTGGAATAGCTACCGGCACCGAGGGTGGCACCGATTTCTGCTTTGGGGGCAAATCTTTGTCAATCACCTTCCCACTTCTGAGAGTGGTGATCGCTTTAGCATCTTCCAGACTGAGATTCGGATTACTTGGGCCAGAAGAATCGCCCACATAATGGGTACCAGCGGCATTGACTAAAGGTTGAGAAGGAAACTTTCCCTTCTCCTGTTGGATTTGTCCAACTGCCGCCGTCAACTGGGTCAATTGGGTCCTAATGTCACAAATTGCCTGTTTGGTTTGTTCAGTGAAGCTTAACTGAGACTGCATGAGAGCCTTCATCATCTCATCAGTCTGTTTATCCCGCGGGGGATGGTTTATGCCTGGGGGTGGTCCAAAAGATGAAGGACCGAACCCCTGCTGCTGCTGAGGTGGGTAACGAAATTGGGTCATTTGGCCTTGAGGAGGCCGGAATTGCTGAACTTGTGGCTGAGGTGGTGCTTGGGGTTGCACCGGGGCTTTTTGATCCCTCCAACTCAAAAGTGGGTTTTGGGCCCACCCTGGATTGTAGGTATTTGAATAAGGATCCCAACGCTGGTTAAGTGCGTTCACCTCAGCCTGGTTACTATGGTATGCGTCTTTGACAATGGGAAATGCGGGGCAAGCAGTGACAAGATGCCCCGGACACTCACATAACGCACACACCTCTTCGACTTTCACCTCATTCACCTGATGGACTTGCTTAAGCTTCAAGTCCTCTAATTGTTTAGCCATCTTGTCCAGCTGAGACTGGACATTGTGCTCTCGCACACTAGAAGGAAAAATGCCAGACCCACTGGGTCCCTGTGCAGCCATGGCCCTATCACCGAGGTCGGAAGGTTCCCAACTTCGGTGCTTCTCGGCCAACTCTTCGAGAAAGTCCCACGCATCGTCCGGGGACTTATCTAGAAAATCCTCCTCTTTACAGAGGTACTCCATTTGTTGGACCGTAGCAACATTCAAGCCCAAATAGAAAAATGACACCAACTGGTGTTTCATGAAACCATGATGTGGTAAGGACAACAACAAGTCCTTGAACCGCTCCCAGCACCTTAAAAACGACTCGCCCTCTTTCTGCTTATACGATTGGATTTGGCGAGTCAGGTACTTCGATTTACTTTCCGAGAAATATTTCTTGTAGAATAAATCTCGGACAGCAGCCCACGTCGTGAGAGATTGTGGCTTCTGCATCCGCAGCCACTTATCTGCATTGTCCCTGAGCGAGGCTGGGAAAAGCTTAAGGCAAGCATTCTCCCACTGAGTAGTGGTGGCCAGGGTGCGCACCAAGCCCTCGAAATGACGGACGTGCTCATACGGATCCTCATTCTCCTTCCCATGAAACAAGGGAAGGGCATTATGTGTACCAGGTTTAATGGTGAAAGCATTACGTGCTTCCACCGTCTCGGTTGGTAAAACTATTGGACTGAGAGGAGTGGTCCTCTCAGGATGCATGTGTGCACGCATCGACATCGGTGGCTCTATTATTAAATCAACAAAAAGAGCACCGATATCAAAAGAATCACCACTAAAAGACTCTCCCTCCACGATTACTTTCGGCTCTCTCTCAATGGCTACGAGACGCCTGGTATTGTCTCGGTAGTACTTAGGCTTTAGTGGTGATTGCTTTCCTACAATGGAGGATTGCGCACCTCTACCTATGATGGCTCAAACAAAATTAAAAAGAAAAAATAAAAATAAAAAATAAAACTAACTACCCGAATTCTTTAACACACGTTACCGTCCCCGGCAACGGCGCCAAAAATGCTTGACCGATTTCCTAGTCCTAAATTAATGGGTTGCCCCAAGCGTAGGGCGGAGATCGACGCAGCATAATATCCGGTAAGTCCGGAGTCGAATCCACAGAGACGGTGATGTGTGCTGACTAAAAATTCGGGTTGTAGAATTAAAATTAGCTCTTAGGTAGCTACCCCTTGTTGTTTTGTTTGAGATTAACTAAAACTTAAGAAAAATAACTTTTCTTTTCAAATAATTAAAAAGAGGTACAGTCGTAGGGTTCATAGCACTCGTAACCAGTCCAGATCAACCTGCTCAATTTGGTATTCTTAAAAATGTTCAATTTTGGATTGAAAAGATACCCCGCAAGATGCGAAACCTTAGGGTCGCCGTATACCCATGCGCAGCGGAGAATGGGTTTTGGACCCCCATTCCCCCGTTCACAAGGGCTCCGACAATGCCCAGATTCGTCCGCGGGAAGTATTTTTCCAATCTTAAATCATTTTTACATTGTTTGATAAAAAAGAGCAGTACCCGAACTGATCACGGCGTGCTAATCACCCCGCGACCCTACCTATATCACTACTCACTAATCATTATGTGATAAACAAAAGAAACCCTAAATTGAAACATGATTCTATTACGCAAGATGAAAAATAAACAAAAAATAACAATTAATTAAATACCAATGAATAACTTTAATAAAGAACAGAAATCAATACGAGTTACCGGTGTGCGGAGATCTAAACAAAACTTAAAAGAGAAAAACAAAGCTTCGAAGAAATCAATACTGTAAAATAAAGGTCGGAGTGTGTACTGAAAATACAGTGGGAGAAATTGCAGCCCTGTTCTTTCTTTAACCCTCGATCGCTGCTTGTGTTTTTCTCTGACAACCCTCCGTTCTCCCTTCTCGCAGCTCTCTGTCCTCCCTTTTATATTTTTTTCCGCTGACAGCCGCCCCCTTTTTTTTCAAAAGCTGCTGCCGACCGTTTTTTTTCAAAAACTGCTGCCGATTAGTTTTTTCCAAAAGCTAAAGCTGCTTTTGACTTTTTTTTTCAAAAGCTGCTTCCCACGTAGACGGTAGGGTAAAAAAAAGTTGTTTTTTTTACAGGCATTGAAGGGAAGAATCACATAGAGGCCCTTGGGTTTCATCTACTTCGCACTTTGACCCAAAACTTTTGCTACCTTCCGTTTTTACCCAAAATCTTGAAAATCGAGCTCGAGCAACCTTTATACATAACAACAAATAATAACAATCAGTTAACAAAAATAAAAGACTAATAAATATAGATTGGAGGGCGAAAATATACATATTTTAGCACTTATCAGGCAACCAACTAATATATGCAGACTGTTTCGATCATAACCCAGTGGTGGTGTGATAATTTCAAATGTTCCTTAGGGAATTTCAGAGGTTGTCGGCACCTTGGGGATGGAGATCAAGGATTTTCGAAGTGGAGGAGAACTGTTTTGGAGATTTTGGAGACATGGCTACTGCCGGCGAGGGTCGCCGTGACTGAGTTATGGCTGACGAGTAAAATTTAGGCGTCGATGAGGCTATTCAGGCGCCGACAAGTACAGTTTAGGGATTGGGTAATCGATTTTAAGGGATTTCAGCCATGATTTGGAGTTTCTGGGGCTGACGAGCCAAAAAATAGTCGGCGGAGGCTACGATGATCGCTGCCGGAGGGTATGATAATCGCCTAGAGAAAACAGAGGTCGCACGAGAGAGAGAAACTAGCAAGCACTGTTCACGTGCACTGTTCACGACGCTAGCTATAGTAGAGATGATGTTGGCAATAGATTTAGAGTTTCGTGGTGAGATGATGATGGCGGTAGAGGGTGGCGGCTAAGGTTTTGTATATCTAAGGTGGATGGTGAACCGGTTCTGATACCATATTGTAAGAGAAAGAATGATAGGAAAAGTGTATAGGGTGTTATGTTCACTAACCCTAACACAATGAACTCTTATTTATATAATGGAAAATCATAACATAAGACTACATTAACCAATATGGGACTTATAGCAATACTATATTCTAACAATATCTTGCAAGTACAATTTCAAAATACTCAATTGAAAATACAGAGCTACTTAGGTAAAACATATTGAGTTCGACAATTTCTTGTTCAGTCTATTGTGAGTATGTCACCTTCCTCTTCCACACTTAGTGCTCTGATTGTGCATAAAACACTCAGTAGCAAAATCCTACCCTAAACCCATGCACATAACTTATATATAAGATGTACAATACAATTTAAAATAAAGAGCGATTAAAGTAGAGAGCAATCAATTCAATTACTAACTAGCTTTTAACTTAAAGTGAATTATAAGGATCTTCTCTACAAGGTTCTTTCCTCCGTCACTAATTATGATCGTCTTATGGAACAACTCTCTTCTTACTTGTTACCAGGATTCTAAGTGAATAAACCTAAAGGATCCACTGACGGTGAATTCTCCTGAACTTTAAAAAAAAAAAAAGTTTGGTTGTCTTTATTTGAATATTTTTCGCATTTGTTAAGTTTACGCTAAACTTTTGTGAATTATTGATTTGTCTCGACGAGAGAAATCGAAAAAGTAAATTCATTTTTACTTTTATTCAAATATTTTGAAAAATAACCAATTCTTAGCAAAATAAGTCAACTTTTTAGCTAGATATATTAAATGCCGAATCCAAGCCTCATTCATATTTATCTGGAGATTATCCGCATGCATAGTTATAGAATCGTTACTCTTCTTTCCCCCTCATCATCAACACGACGATTCTTATATATCCATTATGGCCACCCACAAGTCACAGCAGAATACAAACAAAAACCAAAAACCATAAAAGCCAAAAGGAAATGGAATTCTATTCTATACTCATTTTTTAACATCTACCCTCTTCATCTTTTTTTTTTTTTTTTTTTTAATCTTTTAGCAAAAAAATTATATATTTTTTCAACACTAAAAATCTACTCCAGAAGGAAAAAAAAAAAAAAAAAGGAAGAGCGTAGAATTCAATCTCCAGAAGAAAAAAACGTTCGAATCAGAATACCTAAAACAAAACAAGGAGCCCGCGTTGATAGAGCAGAACAGAGATCCTCGAGCCACCAGATGTACGGCAACGGAGGTTAGGCAGAAATGGCGGCGACCGGCGTGAAAGGAACTGAAATATCAGAAAGGCGACACGGATTGCAGCATAAGCTCAGACCTCGAGCCGCAGCGGATCGGTCTGAAAGCGTGGATGGAGAATGGGTCGATGGATGGATGGGAAATAGAGGAGGGGAAGCGAAAAGAAAGGGACGGCCACCGGAGATGGCTGGCCGGCGACGGAGCCGAAGTTACCGGCGCAGGGGAGAGGAAAAGGGGGCTGGCGTTTCATGGTTTCTTTGGGAAGGGGGCTGAACCGATCCCGTTTTTTATGAGTTCAATTTTATTCACCCCGTTTGGCTTGAAGTTGAGGGTTGTTTAATGAAAGTTCTCAAACTTCTGACAACGTCTAGGTGCACAACTAACGTACGATAGCTTAGCGTCAAGTTCGTCCCAATCCTCGGATTTCGTATTCTTAAGCTTCTTCGCCTTCTCGAGCAAAGTCTTTGAGACCCCTTAATATTGGATCAACAACAGATCCTTCATCTACCGTGGACAAAGAGGGAAGTTATTTTTTCTGGTAAATTTCTCCACCATTTTGTTGTAATTATGCGGAAGACACAATGAATCGATCTATAACACGGACAATACAGATGAACGAAAGCAAGGCAACGACCAAGAAACAATCACACAATGATTCAAGTTCTGTGAACTTGTTTACACCCATTTTTGGCCAAAAATCAGGAAATGGATTTACGGGTTAAAAGGTAGCCTCGAGGGTCGAGGCCCTAGCCTTGAAAGACCTTACGACCAGTTGCCCACGAATTATGGCCGGTTATTAAGAAATGATGGGCCTTCCATATAGGCCTAAATCAGTCAAAGGCCTAAGGCTTGAATCAGTCCACCAGGCCTGAGTATTTCGTCCAGGCCTAACCCAAATTCCTAGAAGTAACGAAGGCCTAAGAAATGGGCCCAAATTGGTAGAAGCCTTGGTTTTCTCACCAGGCTTGGGCTCAGAAGGCTTACATTGGGCAAAGGCCCATGATTTACCAACAAGTTTAGGCCCAATTGATGAAAGGCCCACAGCTTTAAGAGCATCGTTAAAGCCTTTAAGGAGCAATTAGGGGGCCTTAAGCTGCTCACAAGTAGCTCAAAAGGCCTTAAGCTGCTCACAAGCAGCTCACAAGTAGCTCAAAGGCCTTAAGCTGCTCACAAGCAGCTCAAAAGCCTAGAATGTTCTTGTTTGGCAGATCTAGGTAAGCTGCTTACAAGTAGCTCAAGATCTGAGTCTTTACTATCCTTTAGCATGAAGCAAGGCTTGGGACACGTGGCAACCATGCATGGAGACATCCCAAGCAGCTCACAAGCAGCTTAGGCCTGGATAAGTAGCTCAAAGGCCTATATCTAACATCATATAAGCTGCTCACAAGCAGCTCAACCAAGCCTGCGTTTTTGGCCTTGGTGGGCCCAAATATCCCTTTTTTATAAACATCCATGCTCATAAGCAGCTTAAAGGCCTCAAGCTGCTCATAAGCAGCTCAAAGGCCTAGAATATTCTTGCTAGACAGATCTGGGTAAGCTGCTCACAAGCAGCTCAAGGTCTGAACTGGTGGGACCCCATTCTTCAGCATGAAGCAAGACCAGAGACAGGTGGCGCACATGCAGCCCTTGGAGCTATTGGTGAATGATTCATGCAGACCTAAGCAAGCTGCTCACAAGCAGCTCATCCAGGTCTGGTTAATCCTTTGTTTCTGGATCCTTCTTCCGTGAAAGATGAACCTCAGAGGATTTAAGGGCCCACAAGGGATGCAAGGACCAATAAAATGGTGGGAAGGCCTGAAGAAGCCTTGGTCTTCAGCATTGGTGGGCCCAAAAGACGTCCAGTCAAGCAGTAGCTGCTCACAAGCAGCTCAAAGGCTTGGATGCTGAAGTTCCTTTTACTCTTTTACAAAGTTTTATGCAGAAAAGAAGGGCTTTTCAGGCCTTTACCATTTCCTTGGAGTAAAGGGCACGTTTTTATCAAAGAATAGCCTCTCATTGGAGCATTTTGAAGCAGCTCAAAAGGGACACTTGGCAGCCATGCATGAAGGCCTGTGGAAGCAGCTTGAATAGCTCAAGACCTGGAACATCTGCCTATAAATACCAGAGTTGAAGGCCTTGGCAAAGGTCCCCGACCATCAAGCCCCCGGCTTATTCAAATTTATGTTTTAACTATCTTCTATCTTTCGGTCCACGACCATCAAAGCCCATGGCTTATCCAAATTTCATTTCATTTATCTTTTAACTATTTTTATCTTTCGGTCCCTGACCAAACAAGCCCACGGCTTATCGTTCAATTACCTTTACTTTCTAGAATAGTTTGTACTCAATCTAGCCAAGCCTAGATTTTATTTCATTTCCTTGTAATCAGACTTTGTTAAACCGTTAATAAAGTCCATTTATTTCTGTTTTAGGCCTTACTCTACCTTTCTGTCCATTTTTCACACGATTAGGAAATTTTAAGTCCTTAACCCGCAAAGGCAAACCACGAACCTCCTCACGGTCTCCACCCTTAGGCCGTGCACTTTCGTCCAGTTAGAAGTCAGATTAAGGCTTCCAGGCCTTGATACAAATTTGGGCAGCAATCCTGCCCTGGCACGCCCGCATCAGGCCTAGAACTGCACCACTCGCTATTCCTAGGCCAATTTTTACATTTTCGGAAACAATCAGAACTTCAATAAACAAAGTCTCAAAGCACTCTTTAGAAACTAACTATCGAAAATTTGACTTGTAAATTCTGTTTAATCCATTCGATGGGACAAAAATCTCAAAGCACGTACTCTTGATTTTACTACATATAGATGGCAGGATTTTTCTTTCCAGTTATCTTGATAGTGTGGATCGATACCTTTTTAATCTTATAGTATTATCCATATTTTCTTTGTTTGGCTTTCTATTTGAAAAGAAGAATGAATAGAATGTGTGGGAGAGAGAAGGGAGAGGAGAGTTCCACCTGGAATTTTTGCTTTTTACGGGAAAAAAGACACTAGTACTTTTCTGCACTATATAGAGATACAAGTTCTGTTATTAATAACGTGATACCCTTTTGTTTTCAGCAAATTAAAACAGAAACTGCAAGAAAAGAACAAAGAAGAAGAGAAGAAAAAATGGTTGTTGTGGACCAGATTGTTGATAAAATCTCAGAAGTAGCCACCACGATAATCTTTTGTCACGTCGGCTATCTGTTCCAGTACAACGAGAACATTCATAGTCTAGAAGTTGAGACCCAAGAACTTGAAGATTTACTAAGAAGGATCAATGAAAAGGTGGTGAGATCCCAAAACAAAGCAGAAGTCATCCAACCTGATGTTGATAAGTGGCAAAAGGATGCAAAGCAGATGCAACATGAATCCACCACATTTCTGGTGAACGAAGTTAGATCAAACACTTGGTGCGTATGTTGCTGGTGTCCAAATCTAGTGTGGCGTTACTGGCTAGGCAAGGAGTCCAAACTGATGGCATCTCGTGTTATTAGTCTCAAAGAGAAAGGCACCATGTATTATACAGAATGGCCACTGTCAAGCCCCGCACCTCCACCGGATCGCCCTATCACAAGTCACGAGGCTTTTGATTCAAGAAAAAATATCTTTAACAGTATAATGGGTGCACTCAAGGATCCTACCATTAAGATGATTGGCGTGCATGGAACAGGTGGTGTTGGAAAGACGACAATGGTAAAGGAAGTTGGCAATGTAGCGAAGAGAGATGGGGTTTTTGACGATGTGGCAATCGCAGTTGTGTCCCGAAATTTGGATAAGAAAAATGTTCAAGGAGAGTTTGCAGCACAATTGGGATTACACCTGGATGACCATGGAAGAGCAGATAAACTTTGGACTAGACTGCAGAATGGGAAGAAGAACCTTGTGATACTTGACAACGTTTGGGATCCACTTGAATTGGAGGAAATTGGAATTCCTAACACAACAGACTATGGTAACAAGGAAGGTTGCTGCAAAGTTCTGGTAACATCCCGGAAGAACCTTTTCCACATGATCACACCAGAAGCATCGACCAGAGTGTTTTTAATCCCAATTTTAAAAGAGAAGGAAGCACGGACCCTATTTATGAAGACGGCAGAAATTTCAGTCAACTCTGAGGAAGAAATGTCTTGTGTAGAAAAAGGGGTGTGACACGAATGTGCAGGCTTGCCCGTTGCTATTCTTGCTGTTGCAAAAGCATTGAAAGGTAAAGAGAGCTACGCGTGGCAAGATGCACTCACGCAACTAAAAAGCAGTAATTTTAACCAGATCATAGACATAGACCCAAATTTGTTCTCTTCCTTGAAATTCAGCTATGATCATCTAGAACCAAGGGATGCACGTTCATGCTTCCTGCTTTGCTCTCTATTTCCAGACGACGCTGAGATTTCAATTGATGACTTGGTGAGATATAACTTTGGGATGAGGTTGCTTGATCCAACTTTGAGTATTACACTTGAAAATATAAGAAACAGTGTACTTACACTGGTTAAAGGGCTTAAAGCATCTTGTTTGCTGCAAGACGGCAAGGACGCCAGCACGGTCAAAATGCACGATGTAATACGAGATATTGCTATATCAATAGCGAAAGATGAGAAGGGATATCTAGTGAAACATGATCTCAAAAAATGGCCCAGATAGAGGCACATATAAAGGCTATTCGGCCATCTCATTGATGTCTGAATATTTTAATGAGATTCCAAGAGAGCTGGGATGTAAAGAACTCCATACATTGGTGTTGAGAAGCAAGGATTCCTCACTTCCAGACAGCTTTTTCAATGGGATGGAGACCAATCTCGAGGTCCTTGATCTGAGTAGCACGGCAATTCAAAGCCTCCCACTCTCACTTTCAAAGTTGGTTAAGCTGCGGATGTTATGTCTCCCAAAAGGAGTGAGAAACATATCTCTGCTGGGGGAGTTAAAGAACCTCGAAATACTTTGCGTCAATGGCATTGATGAGCTAGCATCAGAGATTAGACAGTTAACTTGTTTGAAGTTGCTAGATTTTGGGAAATAATGAGGACGTGAGACTGAGAGTAATTCCACCAAATGTCCTATCTAATTTAACAAGGATGGAGGAATAATGCATTCCTGATAACTTTGATCAGTGGCAAGACGAAGCAACTAGCAAAGAAAGATGGAATGCAAGCCTGGTTGAACTGAACTCATTAACCTGTTTAACGACTTTGAAAGTTCATAAACCACAAGGCAAATCATCACCCAACAACCTCTGCTTTGAAAATCTGGTCAGATTTGCAATATCGATTGGTGCACATTTTCCATGGATTACATATTTTGGTAACAATGAACTAGAACAATCGTCCAAGTATCTTAAAACTCTCCAGTGTTCCCTTGGAAGACAAGTTCAAAGGTTTGCTCTTGAAATCTGAAGTGTTATATCTCCATAAAGTGAAAGGTTTGGTAGAGATGCTTCGTGCAAGTGGGTTCTTTAACTTGAAGTATCTTCGAGTTGTAACTTGTGATGGTGCCGAATATCTTCTTGGAAGACCAGATAAATTTCTACAAACTCCACAACAAAGTATGTCAAGATCTTTCTGCAACTTAAGTACATTAATTGTCGAGAAGTGTACATTCAAATATCTCTTCAACCTCTCCGTTGCGAGATGCCTAGAGCAACTCCAAGTGCTTGTTGTGGATGACTGTTCTAATATGGAAGTCATTGTTGAAATTGAAAGACAAGGAGATGATGAAGAAATTACTTTTCCTCGGTTAACAGAAATGATCTTAACTGACCTACCAAACCTTAGAAGCTTCTGTCCAAGTAAGAGGCCTAATTCAAGAATAAGGGTGAGCAATTCTAACCCTGAACAACCTCTTTTCTGTGAGAAGGTATTATTATCCGAGTTAGCTTTCAATGATTCTATTAATTTTGCCTTGGCGTTTTGCTTAGCATAACAAGAGTTGATATATCAAATTTTGCAGGTTGTGGTCCCTGCATTGGAGGAATTGACAATTTTTCGTTTGGATAACATATCGGAGATATGGGACAAATAATATATACCAATAATGAACGAAGGGACAGGGTCCTTCAGTCTGTTACGGTCCCTGTCTGTGAGACAATGTCCCAGACTCGTGAATGTGGTTCCCTCTAAAATGGTGCAAAGGTTAAGGAATTTCAAAACCCTTAAGGTCTGGGAATGTGATTCGGTGGTTCATGAAATTGAAGACCTAACAGTGGCATTCCCTCAATTAGAAAGATTGTATTTAGATGATCTACAAAACTTGAGGGAGACGGGATTGAACAAGAAGGAAGATCATGGAATTAATGGTGTCTACCCAAACATAAAAGAAATAGATATTGACAACTGTCCCAATCTGGAAAGCATATTCTCATCCTCAACAGCCAGAAACCTAGCTCATCTTCGACGGTTGATTGTACGGAATGATCATTTCCATTCAGATTCAAGACTGAAAGCAATAGTAGAAACTACTAAAGAAAGAGAAGGAGCGAGGGATGAGCCTTTTGTCTTCCCTGAACTGGATCATATGGAGCTTAGGAAGATGACGGATCTCAGGAGTTTCTGCAACAGTTATGGACCTGAAGAATCCCTCTTCAACCAAAAGGTAAACCAGCCAAATGTTTTTTGAGAATTCAGGGCTCCTAATCACTTAGTAATTCGTTAAACTGACGTATCCAAATAGACACATGCACACACACTCCTTCCATTCCAATTTGTTTTTCCAATTTTCAGAATTCAAGTTTTTTTAGGGAACACAATTATTGCACATGGAAATATTCAATTTTGCATGTCAAAGTTTTTTTTTTAAAAATGGGGAGCATAAATAGAGCTATTCTACTTTTAGTCTGCAGGTTACGCAAAAATCAGTTAGTGTAATTCTGAGTTCCTGCAGATGATGACAAACCGTGGGTGGCGTATTGTTCACTTGTTGAGGAGATTGTAGTTCTGCGAGTTTTCTTCGTTTTTTTGTTTTTATATAGACTGATGCTTACAATATTCCTTGTGTTTATTATCTAATTATGTTGGTTGTGTTTCCTTGCTTGCAATATTTAGACATTTCGAGGTTAGGCAACGTGAAAGGAATATGGGATAGGACACCACCAACCAACTCTTTCCAAAAACTATACATTTCTGGAGTTGAGGGCATGTGATAGCTTATTGTATGTTGCTCCATCAGAACTACTTGGGAGTCTGCAGAGCCTCCAAACCCTCGAAATAGAATCATGTAGGTTACTGGAAGATGTATTCAAAAACAGAGGATCATATTCCGGGGAAGGAATAGTTTCAAAACATGAACCAACAACCGACGAAGTTGATACCAAGGTTGTTCTGCCACGATTAAGATTAGTTTTTCTACGTGACTTGCCACGTCTGAAAAGCTTTTGCTCTGGGAGCAAATTGCCATCCTCAGTCAGAAGAGAGATAAGAAACTGTCCCCTTCTGGGGACCCCCTTCTGAGAATACAAAAGCGGGAAAAAGTCCCCTGTAAACAAAGAGGTACGTCTGTGATTCTTACTATAGTTGTGCACGGAAGATATCCTGCCTTTTCAGTATTAGTAATTGCTATCGTGCATCGGACCCCATTTGGTTTGGTTTTGTTTTGTTTTATATCGGCTTACTTTATCAATGCACACCAGTAATCCAGTTTTGTAATTTTAGCTAGCTGTGCAATAGAATCGGAAAGCATTTCCCAGATTTAGTGGAACATCAAATGGAATGGTTTTGGAATTCACCGAAGTAGTGCTGATAAAAATGGTCTAGTTGAGCAACGAGAAAGGAGTCAACTATTATTGTTAGAACTTATTTTTCTTATGACATGGTTATTCTCAACAGAAAAAAGCTAATCTTTCTGGACTTCATTGCAAAACCAGTTCTTTTTTATTTTTATTTTTTTTATTACTTAATCTGAAACTAAAACAATACATGCAGCATGAGAGTGAAGGTCAATGAGAGAGAGGCGGGGGATGGGTCATCGCCAGTATGTGCTCGATCAGCTGATCTGGTTTGTGACCGCGCAGCTTCAGTGAGTGTATGAAATTTGAATACAGAGAGGACGAGAGAGAGGGGAGAGCCAGAACCAACCCTGTTGTCTTCCTTTGATTTAGGCTTCTTTTCCCTTCTCAGGGCTTGGGCTAGGAAATTACAGAATTCACACAAAAAGAGACCCAAACTCTATGATCCATTTATATTCTTCAATAATGAACATCAACTAGTAGTTTTACCTAGCTCATGAACGCTTGAATACCCATGTTACGTGGAACATGAATTGGGAATATGTTGACATGTTACGATATGGGTGCATGTATTAACTAAAAGTAGATTTCAATCTAAACATTCCTAAAGCACAGTATTATTTCCCGTATGATCAATTTAAAATACATTTTTTGGAGCAATATCATCATTTTTAGCTCTAAAGGATGTATCATGAATAGAACATTTTCTACCAGTTTGTCCGATCTTCAAACTATCAATATGGAGAAATAGTTTTAATTTACTTGTTTCCTCTGCGCACATAAATCTTGATCCGTGTACTTTCCCATGTTTGCCTATAGGTGATTCAATATAGTGCTCCACCCCAGCCACGTTTGTTTCACCTTTGTGGAAGTTCATCATCAAAGAAGGTTTCATTCAATAATGTGCCGAATGGGTGATTTTTCTCCATTCGATTGGTAAATAGCGAATAATGCGTGTGTTTGTGTGTAATTCCCATAATGTGGCCTGTAAAACTGTATCGTTTACTCTCTGTTTTCTTCAGTGTGTATATTTCTAAGAGGCCATTGTGCTACCTACTGGCAGAATGGAACTCATGTAAATGTGTGTAATTTTGTATGTGGGGATTGAAATATCAACATTATTTTGTGGATGATTATCCATCCGGAATTGTTATACAATTGATTGGGTGCTTGTGCCGCAAAATATCAAGAGCTTAGAAGCAAAATCATATCTTCTCAGTAATAGTTTCACAGTTGTGTGTTCAAATCTCATAGAGGCCAAACATTCCAAACTTTGAGGTCACTGGAGGGTTTGTACAGTCGTTTACTTCTGGACCCCAGAATTAGCAAAGGTACGCTTAAGTTGAGCCGGATATGTAGTCATAAAAAAAAAACCATGCAGTAAGTTTCACATTGAAAAGATGCTCACCAATTTATTTTAGACTGGTACAAATCAATATACTCACTCTAATAAGGTTTCTTGGATGCTTGTTTGCTTACCAAAGGAGGACTTACAACCTGTATCTCCAAAGTACAAAGAGAAAATATGCCCCTTTAAAACTCCACAAACGAATAGCAGTGGAAACCCACCTGTCTATTGGAGCTATTCCCCTTCCACATTTACCTGTAGAAATGTGAAAGCATTTCAACTCATGCTTAGACCATTTTAATCCTGTTCTTCCTAAATTTTAGGTTGGTATTAATTTCTTTTTTCAGAATTATTATTAAATTCTCTTTTTTTTCTTTTCTATTTTGGGATTGGTCATTCAATTTGACGATAGGAGTCTAAACAGTAAAAAGTTAGCGACCAAAAGCAAAAAAAAAAAAAGGGGTTAACTAAAAAAGAAAAAAAATACCGAATGACTGTCTTTTTGCTGTTATAGTTACGTCCTATATGAATTTTTTAAATTTCGGCCCACAAATTTATACTTTTCTAATTCCTTTCATCAAGATGAATGATTTATCCCAAAAAATAATGATGAAAAACTAAACAAAAAGTAATGAAAAGTATATAGCACCAGAAGAAATACCAAAGCAAAAATTTAGAAAGAACAGGTGAGTTCACGGATTTCCATTACGTAATTGGTTTTATAATATGTTCTGGAATATGTTGATGACCTAATGTTCGGTTTTTACTTTCTCTGCTTTAATTTGATGCATATTGTGGCTTGAACTGTAAAAATTCTTATTGCGTTGCCTGCTCCAACTTCTTTAGGAGACAAGCTTGTGTTTGGATACCTTGAAAGTTGAAACCTCAGTTGGTTCCTTTTTGTTTCAACACTGGAACCTTTTTTTATCGGCAAAAGATGAAATTTATTAAAAATAGAGAAAGGAGAAGGGAATCCAACAAAATGTTGAAAGATACATCACAAGGGCAAAACCCAAATCACCCATGGGTCTACAAGGGTCCAAATCAAAAAAGACATTAAAGCCCGACCCAAACCCAGATAAGACACATAAAAGCTTCAGAACATCCAAACCCGGTCCAAACTTGGACCGGCCCACCCTACCCATCTCCAAAACCCTAACTACTACGGCCACCCCTTCCGTGCAAACCACCGGTGCCCTGCCTCGCCGTTAAGCCGAGCCAATCTCTCCCAGATGTAGAGATTAGCGGCGAAAAACAAACCAGCCTACGGAAAAAGAAACCGCAGCAGTCAAAGCCAGAGGACCAATCACCACCAACAACCGCACCTCCCCAGCTCCATCCCAGCAACACAGACACCAACGGCAACAGCAGCAACCCAGAACCAACGAAATGACAGCCCAACGCTCGATTGAGAGCTACGAATGGTCGCCGACCGAACTTCGGCACACAAAACTGCCAGAACACCTAGCCATGGGGCCCACATCCACCCCACCACCACCGGACAGAAACCATCACCGATGACGCCCCATCTTCACTGATCATTTTTGATATATGAACACCTACAAAACAAACATTAGAAAATAAACTAGCGATACCAAACCCCCACACCACCGCCCACCACGCCCACAAACTCTGCCAGATCTACAACCGCCAGTCTTGTCACACCCCAAAATGGGAAGTGATCGGCCATGAACCACAAGACTAAAACTCGTAGAACATGTAGCGTAAAAAGAAATTTGATTAAAAATTAAGGCAATGAACTAATAAACGGTCAACCATTTTATTAAGAACAACTGCAACCAATTAAGTTCAACAAAAAGTATAGGGCACAACCATCCCATGATCCAACCATATCCAGTGATCCAACAATAATAAAGAGGAGTCGTTATCTGACAATTGTTTCGAATGCGGAAGCGATTTATTAAAAAAAACTAAGATGAGACACCCTAAAGAGGTCAAACAAAAGAATCCCCGAGGTACCGCCAGAGTTCTTACCTAACTCCCCAACTTGTCTGAAAGAGAAGTTTGAATAAATCCATCAGCTGACGAGCTTCATGAATAGCAAATATGTATATTAAATAAAGTTGAAAACGGGAATTAAAATAATTTACCATTAAATCATAATTTGGCATATGAGGTGTCCAATAGAATAATAAATTAATCAATAAAGTATTTAACCAATGAACATTCTTAGTGGTTATCACAATAATAACTCCATCAACAATGGGTAACCACAATCAAACAGTACCATGGCCAAAATAAATCTCATCAAAATTGGATCTAATATTGATCTTAGAGTCACCAGGGTTGGCAGCTCGTGGTACTTTTCCCTAAGTCGATCCGGCGAAAGAAAGCCGTTGAGCATTGTCATGCTTTTTCCAAGCTAGGTAATCAAGCCGTGTCCATCCGAATATGAGGTATTGGGAATATTCAACGTTCAAACCGTTCGTTCCCTTGTCTAAATATGAGGGATTGAGAACGTCGGTTGGTGAACGTACATACTACAACGAGCACATTTGCTTTGCTCGTTGAGTGGAAGGCACGTCACCTACCCTCTCCACGTCATCGGAGTGGTAGTCACGTCATGCCCCTGTGGCTGTCAAAGGGGGTGGAGTTTCCATCCACTTCCTTTGACGTACCCTCTGCGGGTCATGCAGTAATAGCCATGTCATGCCTTGTTGCTGTGAAGGAGGCCGCACTACCCCAACCTGCTCCATCCTGAAACAATATCATTTGACATTTTGAATGTTGTCTTCCTTGTGTTTTCTGTAAGTTGTGGTACTCAAAGTGTGGGAAAATGAGTCTTGTAATCAATGAAACATTCTAAATGTTGGATAGACACTCAAATGTTGCCTTATATTTTCTTTAAACTGTGGTACTCATATTTTGCAAAAACGATTTTTTTAATCAATGACACTTAGCTGTTTTTGGGCATTTTGGTTTAGGTGAGTAAGAACACGATAGCCTGAGAGAGCCCACCTAACTGTTCTAAAAAAACATATATTTCAGCAATAAAATGATGAAATCTTACCAATTATCCGGTATCCAAGCGCTAAAATATCATAAAAATTTCGGGTTGTATATGTTGAAACATTACACAAATTTTGGTATGCAGCTACTGAAAAATTACAATAATTTCGAAATGCATATGCTGAAATCAACATATTTCTTGACATCAACAGTCAACCCCATAATAAAATAAATGGCACAAAGAGCGAAACCAAACTCCATGGATGTGCTTAGTCAACAACATTGCAATGTAAAGTGACAACATGATAACCATACATATAAAACGAAACTACTGTACGTCAAAGGACTCCACGGTTGCTACATCACTTCCTATTATGGCTTTAAACGCTTCTATTTGGGGAAAAAAAAGTCTCTCCTATTCCTTGGCCTCCTCCCATCGGAATTTGAACCAATAGTTGGCAATAGGTGGCATGGGGGAACAAGCTTTTAGATCAACCTGTCGAAGTAAAAAGGACTTTGAAAATTGCACATGAAGGCAATTTCTAGTAATGTTGAATTTATGAAAAATAAAACTATACGGTATGTACCTATACGAAGTGATCTCCGCTCACAATTCCAATTCCAAGAACCCTTATTTTGTCCGATGATGGAGAACAAGAATGGAGTGGAAGGAAAGTAAGGCATTGCAGTTGGGATAGGAGGACAACCACCACATTATAAGTAGAAGCTACAACGTGACCCATGTCAGGAAAAATCATCCACTTGTCTTGGGGTGCAGTTTCGTCTTGAAGGAATGACAATCTATAACGTAACTCGTTAGCACCTTCGATACCGGTCATCTTTTCGTAAAGGTCATAATGGTTATTCACCTCCAAGAGCAAATCATTTCGGCATGTCTTCCAATTGTGCTCGGATTGGTGCATAAAATAAGATACCGCTCGGTACCCACAATTTCCATCACTTCTCACATCCATAATAGATTTTATGTGCGGCCAAATTGGTTCCAAAAAGTTATTAAGGTACGGTCGTACAAATAGGGTTCCAACAAGTTTTGGCTTCTTCCGCCTCGGTAACTCCTTGGCTGCCTTGGGGGTTCTCACAACAGCTTTCGGGTTGGCGGGAGTTTCCACGCCGGCCTTGGGATTCGCCGTGAGCCTTTTTTTCACCGCTGCCTTAGCTTTGGGGGTTTTTTCCTTCACCAACTTAGGAGTTTCCAAGGATGCCTCAACATACTCAAACTCAGACGGGTTCCTACGCATTGACTTATTGACTGAACCTAACTTTCGACCGCGGGTCTGGACCTTCTGTTGGGGTGAAGACAAGGATGTGGTTGATGGATTCAAAATGGATTTCAGAGTCTTCATCCAATGCATATGGGTGATAGGGTTTTGGCCAACCATTTTGGCCATAAAGATATTCCATTCGGCATTCATTAGTTTCAAAATTGCCCCATCATCTTTACATTTCTCAAAAGAAAGCATCTTCCAATGATCATCAATCAATGACAACGGTATGGGTTCACCTCGATTCTTGAATAGAGCAATCTCGTGAGCACAAGGTAAACCGTGGATTCGGCGAATAGGACAACCACAGTCAACCTTGTCCTCCACGACCATGTCATCAATTTTCTTAATCTCCGGCAACATCAAACCCATGGCAGTCTGTGAAGCAGCTCCCCTTAGATGGTCAAAGATAGGAATTCTATACTGGTGCTGCCAACAATTCAAACTTTTCTCAAAGGTATCCTTTATATCCATGATTTGTAATTTAACCAAGTCGTGCATTTTAGCCCAGGCGGCCGAGAAGTTGGCTTGGCAATTTGCAATATGGGATTTAAGCTTCGCATGTTCAGACTCAACCCTATGGAAATGGTAAAGGAGAGTTTTAGGCATCAAAATATCAATATGTAATTGTGAAAAGATATGGACACCGTGAAATATGCATATGGTGTTAGCCATTTACCTATTGCTTGTCAAGTTGCCAAAGTGCATGACATTGTTCGTCCAAGCTGAAATGAATTTCTGCCTATACGGTCCCAACCAATTTGTCTCAACATATGTAATCGCATCTGAATATAGCACAAACTCCCGCTTCATTGTACAAAGTGCATGCTCATATAAAGATATAGTTGGTGAGTACACCAATGAATCCCAAGCATGTTTAAACAAAGCCCAAGTCGTCTCATCAAACATCTTCCTACATTTGGCATATACATTTTGTCGAATATGCCACCGACATAGAATATGGCTGGCCGTTGGGAACACTCTTGTAATGGCATTCACTAGGGCTAACTCCCTATCTGTCACAATAACACCGAGAAGTGCTTCAGGATCCATCATACTTTTCAATTTCTCCAACACCCACGTATAGTTTTCCTCTATCTCCCTATCGATGAATGCAAACGCGGCCGAGAAAGTCCTCTTGATGGATGTAATGCCAACAATTTGGAGCAAAGGAAACCTGTATCTGTTGGTCTTGTATGTGCAATCCATCAGCAAAACCCGAGGGAAACATGCAACATGTCACCAGAAGTAGGATGTGATCAAAACAAGTCCTTCACACAGTCATTGTCATCTTTCCGGTTAAACTCGATGTACCCATATTCTTGTAACTTAGCCAACAGATATTGCATTTGAGATCTCCCCGCTTGGTCCTTAAATCCATGCTTGTAGCGTGCGTTGTAGATGGTTTTAATTAAACTCACATTGAATTCATCCTTGCCCTTTATTAGACTTAGGATCTCTCGCCGTGTAGACAATGACGAAACACACATATCCACCAACATAGTCGACTGCTCCGAATACAACCTCGCGGGATAAGTGTGCCCCTCAAGCTGTTTCGCGGGAGGATGATTGTGATTGCCGTTTAAGACAGTGATAGTCCAACCTTTCCCCTTAACACATCTCAATTCAAACAGGCATTCGCATTTCTTAGTTCCTGTGACGCGTGCTATCTTCTGTGCCTTCGCTTCTTTGCCATTCTCCTTCACATTACCTCTTTTGTCCTTTGCCTTACTGATAAACGGTCTAAACTTTCCACCCCGTTCACATACAAACCGTATCCTTGGCCTTTGGTTCTTTGCCATGGAATCATCCACCTATTTGAAAACACTCACATTCTCCGTTGTAAACTCCTGTGTGAGATTATATAGGGTCACTGCACCTATGTGGCTGCCGTGCGCACTCACATTCTCCGTCGTAAACTCTGGTGCTATGGTCACTGGACCTATGTGGCTGCCGTGCGTTGAAGCATCACCCTGAAGAAAGTATTAAAAATTCTAAAACTCCATTAAAAATAGGTTTTCTACCTCTCGGGATTCGGTAAGTGAATGTCGAAAATACATAGAATTCGGTAACTATATGTCAAAAATATGTACAAACTTCGATAACCAACTGCCGAACTATGTATACGAAAATCATACATACAATTTCACCAAGTAGCTATTGAAAACCAGATTCTATTTCGGTAACAACGCGTCAAAAATATGTTCAAATTTCAGTAAACAACTGCCGAAACAGTGATATACTTATATTTCGGTAACTACACGTTAAAAACATGTTCAAAGTTCGGTAAACAACTGTCGAACTATCTATATAAGGGAAAATCGTACATACATTTCGGTAAATTGCTGTTGAAAACAAAATTATATTTCGGTAAAGTCATGTCGACAATATGTTCAATCTTCGGTAACCAACTGCCGAACTATGTATACGAAAATCATACATATAATTTCACCAAGTAGCTATTGAAAACAAGATTATATTTCGGTAACAACACGTCAAAAATATGGACAAATTTCAGTAAACAACTGTCCAAACAGTGATATATATATATATATATATATATATATATATATATATATATATATATATATATATATATATATATATATATATATATATATATATATCGGTAAATAGCTGTTAAAAAATACTTATATTTCAGTATCTACATGTTGAAAATATGTTCAAACTTTGGTAAATAACTGTCGAACTATTATCTATATAAGGGAAAATCGTACATACATTTCGATAAATTGCTGTTGAAAATAAAATTATATTTCGGTAAAGTCATGTCGACAATATATTCAATCTTCGGTAACCAACTGCCGAACTTAATACTCAACATTATATTTCGGTAATTGGATGCTGAAAATGTATCAATTTCGGTAATTAGATGCTGAAAATGTTAATATCTTACAGTGGATAGCTACCGAAATTACATTGGTTATTCTATTTCGAACCAGTAACGTTGAAAACCCTCGAAAAACTGGGTTTTATAAACCCAGATGCCCCAACAACAAAGCAGAGGCCATTGTAAATGGAAAAACTTACCTCCTCACGCGACTTCCAACATACAATGTCCATCACAGTATCTTTCTTCTCCTCTGCCATCATATGGTTGCCAATATAATTTGATTCAATTTCAAAATCTAATCCTACAAGTGGGTCAAAAAATGGATCAATGGAAGGACTTAAACCTTTCATTGATACAATATTTGGTCCTTGCTCCTCCTCCATTGGAAAATTTGAGAGAGATGAGAAAAGAGAATAAAGATTTAGAGAGAGAGGAGAAGAAAAGATGAACAGTAGAAAGCCAAAGATGAAGAACAGATATCTTTCTTCTTCTCTGTCTTTGTTTTTGGTTTTGGTCTGTTTTTTTCTTTTCATACGGGATTGATGATTTATTTTGAGGGGGAAGGGGGTAGTGGATAATTTAGGGGTTTTGGTCATAAGGGCATAGAAGTCATTTTATGTATATGTATAAGGGTAAGTAGGTCATTTTACATTAAGGGGTCATGTTGTAATTAGTTGAAAATTTTTAATGGGCTACGGGAGAAAATAGAGGGTTACGAATAGCCGCCCCCTTTTTTATGAGAGAGAGGGTTCGAAAATGGAATGGATAAATAAATTACAAAAAAGGTAACAGTACGTGGCACTTGCTAGGCTGCCAGAGTTTGGTAAAAGTTAGAGAGAGAGAGAGAGAGAGAGAGATATTAAGAGCATGTACATCAACGAATATGCATTTTAGCTGCTCAACAATCCACTTTTTTCATTTTACCTTCTGGAATTTCTCTCAATCTCATACCAATCCTCTCTATTATTATCTCTATTCTTTTAAAATACCATAAAATATTAGTATTCAATTAGAGAGAGAAGATAAATGATCATGGACCATGATAGAGGAGAGAGAAACAATAGTTGTTTAATCAATACCTCTGCTACAGTTGCTAGGTAAATATACAGAGGTTTTGTAGCAAATGTAGTTTACCGAAGGAGATTGCTAATCTGGTGCAGGTGAGTTTTTTCATTTCCACTCTCCATTTTACGTACAAACCAACATATACCTACTCTGATGCACTTGCTCTAACAAGTCCAATTTTTTATGAGAGAGAGGGTTTGAAAATGGAATGGATAAATAAATTACAAAAAAGGTAACTATACGTGGCACTTGCTGGCTGCTAGAGTTTGGCAAAAGTTAGAGAGAGAGAGAGAGAGAGAGAAAGAAGAGCATTATTATGTGTTTTGTGACTTGTATTTTGTTTTGTGCGAGGATCGATTCGACAATTTTGTAATTTGCTCGACTTTTTCTAACGTGTTTTGTGTTTCCTTCAGTGTTTTATAACAAACTGTGGGTGTTTTACTTTCAATCCATATTGAACCCACTCTCAATCTATCTAAACCCATATTTATATGAGTTTTTATGGGTTCAACTCATATAGACTCATTATAAAATATGGACGGATTGGATTGGGTTATAAGTGGACGAATTTGGACAGGTTAAAAAAAATGGGTTAAGATTACCACCTCTAATATATAGCTATGAAAAATGTTGATTACTCTTGCAGTAATTGCTACTATATCCTTGCACTGATTTTTTTTTCTTTTGAGAAACAAGTGTCCGTGTCAGTTTTTGAGTGGCATAGAAACATTCACAAATCACAAATGGAGGAGACCCTTATTAATGTCCAATCGATCTCTCTACTGCTATCCTTCTTTAAAAGAAAAAAATAAATATGAGTGGGACTTGAGCCAAAAAAGTGGGACAATGCTGCATGTGCTCCAACGTAGAGTCAAAAAATTTGGCCAATATTTGGTTCCTAGTGGTGGCACGTCAGTTTTCGACCTAAATGCACGATGGGTATGGAAAGCAAGGAAGCGATAGTGAAATCAAGAAATTAAATTTGTTCGGTTAATTGGTCCCATTTTGTACTACTAATTTTACCACTAAATTGGTTTATACCGTTTTGAAATCGAGTAACCGAAACTCGACCAAATAACTTTGGTGTTGGTCTAGTTAGGTTTATTTGATTTGGTCCGATACTCTCAATTTATTCAGCTTTGAGCCGTATAAAACTAAATGGAGAATTTAAAGATAAATATGGGCGATGGAGTCATTTTATAACACGAGCAAATTTTCTTTTCTGGGTACCATATGAACCAATATGATGCAGAAACAAATATGAAACACTGCAGGAGCAGCCATATACTGCATTCTTGAGCTTGTTCTTTTTGACAGTTTGAACTGACCATTGAAGCTTCGATCAAATTAGATTCGAACCTATAGCAATTATGGGAGCCAATTATTTCTAAATTAATATTTTTTTCGAATTTGGGTTGTGAATTGAAGAATACAAATATTTGTCTTGTGGTGAGAATCTATAAAAGTGTTTGGATAATATGTGTGGAAGAGATTTGCGATTGAAAATTAATTAGAATTCAAAAGATCATCAGAGGTGATATTTGGATTCTGCATAAGTATTTTAGTTTTAGGTTCTTTGATTCTGCATTTTCCAGTTCATCTATGAGTAAAATCTACTGTCAAACTCCTAAAATTCCTCACATTGCAAAATGCAGAGCAAGGGCGGCCAAAGACTCCCTACTTCAAAGAAGTTTCTTTTTTAGTGGGGGCCTGAAGAGCGTAGAGTTAGGGTTTCTGGTGGCTTTGGTGGAGATTAGTTCTAGGATTAGCAAATTGTAATTTTATGTTAGTCTAATTGTCGCGGTTAGCTGTCACTTGATATTATTGGTGACAGTATACAATTCTTTTTGTTCAAGCTAGCATCGATCTTTTTGCGTACTCAAATTGCATTAGTTTTGGACCCAGGTGAGTAGTTAAGTATGTTACGTATTTTCGAAAGATTCTTGTGTCCCTTAAAGGTATTTCCTTCAGAAATTTATATGAATGTTATTTGAAGATTCAAAACTGTTTATAAGTTCTATAAATTGGCATGCGATGAATTTTCTGAGATCAATTGTTAATATTCTTTTTGGTAAGAACTTGGTGGATATTAATAAGAACATTTATTTCAAAAGTCCAGAAAAATTATTCCTCTTCGAAATAACTTCAATGAAAGGAGCTGCAGGCTATGGGATGTACATGTGTTACTTGAAACTCCGGCCATAGGGTCTACAAATTTGTATGAACTAGTCGGAAATATAGAGGGGAATATGAGTCGGAAACTCCTTCGGTCAGCTCCCAATTTATAGGCATAGACATTGGGGCAACCAGATGTACATAATGGCTTTATGGAGAAAATTTCAACTTGGCCACAAATAAAGTGATTTGACAAGGCACTGCACTCCATATTTACTAAAGATTCTCTCCCTGAGGAGGAGCATGTGGGTGGGGGCCCTATACAAAGTTGCCGACATAATTGGGGAAAAATATTATGCCCGATTTCAACATTTACTTGCCGAAATAATTATGAGCTTTCGGTTTCTGATTACTGAAAAGTATTAAAAATTTCGGTTTGAGGTTGGTGAAACATAATTTTGCTTTCATCACCCAAAAAATAACCAAGAACGTGTCTATTATACATGCGTACTTACAATAAAATGGGTTGGACAATTCACTGCGACCAAAAATGATGGCCACGTGGGCGGGCCCGTACTTGCTTTGGACGATGGTTTGGGGGAGTATACTATGGGTTATGTGGAGAAAATTGCATCTCGTAATTCGTGGGGTGATGGGACAAGTCACTGCCACCAAAAACAAGAGAGCTGCTATTCCCCCCTCCCCTGACACACACCCCCTGGCCCCACTTCTTTTTTTCCGAAATTACTCCCGCCTCTCTCTCTCTCTCTTTCTTTTCTTTCTTTCTTTACCGTTTCTTTCCTTCTTTCTTTTTTTTCCTTTTCTTTCCATTCCAGTTTGATTTTTTTTTTCATTTTATTTCTTTTTCTTTCTTTTTAGTTTGAATTTTTTTTCTCTTTAATAATATGTTCAAGTCTAATTCTAGGCTTTGTAAAGTAATTATGAAAAAAAAAATGTTTCAATTGATCATGTTTATATGACTGTTTTATTTTTTCTTTTTTTTTGTCCTTTATTGATTAAAAAATATAGTTACGAAAATAAGTGTTTCAATTTCCAAATATTTCATCCTAAATGGTCGTAGTAAATTTTTTAATACACATATTTTTTTAACTATTTTTTAATATATAAACGGTGTAAAAAATAAGTATTTTAATTTTCAATCTATGTTACTAATCAAACTATTATTTCTTACATTTAAAAAATTTGTTCTTTCTTTTTTACACAATAAGTTCAAGTCTAATTCTAGATTTTTTAAAGTAATTGAGAGAGAAAAAAAAAGTGTTTCAATTGATCATGTTTATCTGACTATTTTTTTTCCTTTTTTTCTCCTTTATAGATTAAAAAATATAGTTACAAAAATAAGTGTTTCAATTTTCAATCCGTTTGAACCGGTGCAAAGTTGTTATTTTTCTGATCATTTCATCTTAAATGGTCGTAATAAATTTTTGGTTCCAAGGCCTTTCAATGGACATCTTAAGAGAGTCTTAGAACTAAAAAATAAGTCTTAGGGTGTTTTGTTGAAAGACCTTAAAAAGATATGAGTAATTAAATAAAGAAATAAATTAAAATAATATAATCAGGATAAAAAAAATTTCACACCTGTTCAAACACATTAAAAATTGAAGTACTTAATTTTTTAATCATATTTTTTAATATATATAAACGGTCTAAAAAATTAAGTGCTTAAATTTTCACTCCGTTTGAATCGGTGCAAAGATCTTGTCAATATAATCAAAATAACAAGATCTTTACACCGATTCAAACGGAGTGAAAATTTGAGCACTTAATTTTTTTAGACAGTTTATATATTAAAAATATGGTTAAAAAATTAAGTACTTCAATTTTTAATGCGTTTGAACGGGTGTGAAGATCTTTTTATTTTGATCATATTATTCTAAAGAGACATAATCAAATTTTGTCTCTAAAGCTCTCATAATTACATTTCTGCTCCATAGGATTGCAAATTGATGGTGAGAATTTTTTTCAACCCAAACGTTGCCGTTTTAGGGGCTAGCAGAGCCCAGGCCAATTAAAATTAAAATGGCAGAGAGAGGTAATTAAAAGGGCTGAGGGAGGGTAAAAACGGAAAAAGGATGTGGGACCGGGAGGGGTGTGGTGTCAGGGGGGTGGGAAAAGCAATTTACAAAAACAATAGTATTTCCATTTTTATTGTTCATTTTCGTTTTTCGTGCCGTTCTTTCAACGCTTATATCTCTCAATATACAATGTTTTTCATAATTTTGAAAACTTTGTATTATAGATCTAATCGAAAACTATCAAACAAGATCCATATTGCTTATATTTAGAGATTCATATTAGAAGATATAAGCGTTGAAAGAACGGCACGAAAAACGAAAATGGACAATAAAAATGGGACGGAGGGAGTAATATGTATCAGTACACTTCATGTATGTATCAATACGAATTATAACTATTGCAATAGTAGTTAAACTGTAGTGGGGGCGACTATTCGCAGCCCCGTATTTTCTTCCTTACCACACAAATTATAATTGGCAATTTTTAATGGGCTAAGAGAGAAAATACGAAACTGCGAATAGTCGGCCCCAATGTAATCCAAGCTATGTACTGCTATCATGGTAGTTTATTATTTCCTAGTACATTCTTAGCATTTAATAGACAGTAACCATCAAGGAAAATCAAATATGACATGAATAATTCGAAACAAAAATCTGTTTTTGCAAAGTCGTTAAAGTTGTTACGAGAGAGGAGGACAAGCCTGGGGACCAAATGTCCGTCCCCCATAAGCCCAATATGTCTAAGTACCAAATATCTTACACAATTGAAAATACAAGTAAGAACTGTTTACCATAAACCCAACATCTAACCTCACCCTCTAACACCCCGCCTCCTTTTAGGTAAGAGATGTCGGCCGTAAAATGGTGGCCACCTCCTGCAGTGCCTGCCGCAACTCAACAGCTCCAAGTCCGGTATCGACCAAAGCCCTCTGTACCACATCCAACACAGCCTGTACCTGCTCCTCGCGTCCCTGCCTAAGACGCCCTTGACCACGTCCCACCCTCGGGTGCGAGAACACCCTCAACCAAGGAAGGTAGTCCTCAGTACACGCCCAAGGAATCCCAGGTGGTACATGCTCTCTCTTATCCTCAGGCACCAAGTGGTAGTCAGAGCTAGACCAAAAACTTTCAGTCCATTCGTAAACAACGTCGTATTTGTGCTGCCCTCTCGATGCAAAACTTGGTGCTATAGGGTCTGCGGGTACTCGCTGTAATAGACCAAACTGCCTCAAGACTCTGTTGGGGAGGTATGGCTCCACATAGGACATGGCACGAATGGGACCAGTGTAGAAAGCAATTTCAGAGACATTTTGCCTGCGGTCCTTGTACGGGTCAAATATCACTTGTTGTAAAACAAAACATATGTGATATCTACAATTACAATAAATTTTCTCAACGTATAAAACAATTGATTAGCTTATAAAACAATTGTACTTCCAGTTCTCAGTCCTTAATTGAAAAGTTGAATATCTACTCTCAAACTGTAATCTATTCTAAGACAGTTTCTAATTAGTAACGTAATTCCACAAAAAGTCCCATGCTCCAAAATCGGTATACTAACTACATGCAGGCTGTGTTAGAATTCTACCTCATCTACAATTAAGTCGTCCAACACACGCCGGTAGTGCTGTACACTAGTGCCACTCCCGCCATACAGACACCAACGTCGTGCCCGTGGAAGATCTTCCGTGTACTCTGGGTCAACAACAGGATGTAGCGTTGGGAAGTGCTCGTTTATCCACGCCTATAACATTACACGCATGTGAAGCATATTACAATCATATATCCGTAACCTAAACTTATTGGTTATTTAATAATCAAATAAAGTAAGTGTATCTCTAGTAATATAAGAAATCCACCCATCTGCTTTACCTTCCTCCTACTTGCATAACCAAGATTTCTGTACAAAAATGCCAAGCAACTAGAGCTCCATCCATACGTATGAACCTTATCTAAATCCTCCAATAGTGGAAGGAGGTCAAGCTGTACGAACCCACCTGACTTGTCACAAAAAAGGGTGCACCCAATGACATATAGCAGGTACGCACAAGCACAACACACAACCCGCTCGTCTGTGTCCGTCTCATTTACCTCTTTAAAATTCATCTCCAACCAACTCAACTTAACTGCATACCGTGTAACTTCTTTAACAGTAACTGCATTTTTTGCTACTTCCTTCGACACACCAAGCAAATCCATTAACAGTTCTTCTGGCGTCCTCTCGTCCTCCGTGTAGACAGGTAATCCACGAACAGGTATCCCGAGTAGATGTTCTACGTCATCTAATGTCAACCCCATCTCACTAAAGTCAAAGTGAAAGGTGTTTGTCTCCGGATGCCACTTTTCAACAAATGCAGAAATTCTAAAGGAATTGCAATGCGAGTTTTTATTTATGCTACACAACGGAAGCAAGCCCGAATTCATAACCTTTTCTTTGAACCTGTCTTCTGTAACTACCCAAGTACCCAAAAGACCCATGTGTTGATGCAATCTTAATGTACCCCTCTCTTCTCCCTCCAAAATGGCTTTTAGCCACATGTGTGCGAAAACTCTTTAGCAAGGATAGGTCCTCCGGACCACCCACATCCAAAGGCGCATCATCATGTTGCTGCGCTTCTGCCCGACCCCGGCCCCGACGTCGACATCGACGTCGGACTCGAACAACCTACACATATATGCCAATGCATACAGATTAGTGTTCAATACGAATTATAAATTTTAAATTAAACTATTAAAAGCAAACAAGTAGGAGAATGGAAAAAATTGACCTCTTCCTCTGGCTGTTCTATAACCTACAAGTATATACAAAAATATATAATACGTATTATTGTTCATAAAACAAATAAAGATTAAAAAAAACTATTAAAAGCAATTATGAAATTGGAAAAAATTTACCTCTTCCTCTAGGGGTGCTATAACCTGCACGTATATGCAAAAAAAATACAATACATGTTGGTGTTCATAAAAAAAATAAAGATTAAAAAACTATTGAAAGCAAGTATAAAATTGGAAAGAATTTACCTCTTCCTGTGGCTGTTCTATAACCTACACGTATGGAGCAACACCATACAATACATATTATTGTTCATAAAACAAATAAAGATTTAAAACAAACAATTGAAAGCAATTAAGAAATTGGAAAAAGTATACCGGTTCCTCTGTCGGTGCTATAACCTACACGTATATGCAAAATAAAATACAATACATGTTGGTGTTCATAAAAACAATAAAGATTAAAAAAAACTATTGAAAGCAAGTACAAAATTGAAAAAATATTTACCTCTTCCTATGGCTGTTCTATAACCTACACGTATATGCAAAAAAAAAAATACAATACATATTAGTGTTCATAAAACGCCAAAACTATTGAAAGCAAATAATATGAGTTAGTGTTCAACAAAATAAAAACCTAGTGTGAAATTGGAAAATTTTCACCTCATCCTCATGTGTGTCCTCTAAGACAGCATCTTGCTCTTGCTGACGAGGCACTTTGGCCTTGCCCCGGCCCCGGCCCCGACCTCTGCCTCCTCGAGTTCTAATTCGAGGCAGTGAACGCATAACCTACACGTACATGAAAATAACACAATTATAAGTTAGCCTTAAAAGAGGCAGTTTTGTCATCATCAAGGTTACCGACAGTACTTACATATTTTAGTTTTTTTGTTATCGAACGTTTCAGATCGTTCAAAAGTTAGTATTCATAAAACAAACAAAGATAAAATACAAACTACTACAAAGCTGGTGTGAAATTGGAAAATTTTCACCTCACCCAAAGGTATGTCATCGACAAAAGCATGTTCCTCTTCCTGACAATGCACTTCGGCCTGGCCCCGGCTCCGGCTCCGGCCCTGATCTCGGCCTCCTCGAGTTCGAACTCGAGGCAGTGGACGCATAACCTAACATTTCGGTAAATGAATGTTGAAAATCATACATAACATTTTGGTAAATAGCCGTTGAAAATAATATTATATTTCGGACACTACATGTTGAAAATATGTTCAAATTTCTGTAACCAACTGCCGAATATGCATTTTCGGTAAATAGCTGTTGAAAAAATATTATATTTCAGTAATTGAAAGCTGAAAATGTATCTCAATTTCGGTAACTAACTGTCGAGTTAATTGAAAATTTTTAACCGGCTGCGGGAGAAAATAGAGGGCTGCGAATAGTCGCCCCCACATTTTATCATACGTGAAGCTTCTGCTTCTGATATCCAATAAAGCAAGAGGCACAACGCCGTTGCTTATGCTTACAAACACTTAATGGCTGACACATAAACTTCCCCTATTACCAGAAAAAATCTTGCACAAAACACTACTAGTAACAAAGTTCTTCGTTTTTCTCCAGTTAAACATAGCCACTTTGATTAAGATGCTGTGAAAAATATATTTTCAATTCAATTCTTATTTATCAATTTGGTTGATCATGCCCGCATCCATTATAAACAAACATCAAACATACTTCAACGTGGCTCAAATGGTTGAAGTTATCATCATCAATCTTGCGAACAATATGCTATCATCAATTTGTAGGCCACTTCAGCATGGCAGAACTTAAAGCTAGCTAATTAATTCACATTCGGTCAGCTTGAGACAATACAAAGGAAGATGGCAGAATTTGTCTATGACAAAGACTTAAGCTATTGTACATCTTGTTCCAAAGAAGGTCACGCAAAGTCAAACTTCGTTCGAAAAATCAACTATTGAAAGCTGTTTACCTCAGCAGCCTCAGACTCGTCCTGAAGCACACCCCGGCCCCGGGCCCGACCTCGGCCTCGAACTCCACGTGGTAGACGCATAATAACTTGCATATAATAACAATAATACAAATTTAGAAGTCCAAAAAGGCAACAAAAATTATGAATGCCAATAAGACCATGCACTATCAGTAAGCTATGGCTTATGGCAGGAAAAAATGAAGACTCCATAGTACTGTATAGCTTTTCAACCGTTGTCGTGAAAACATAGTCAGACTTCCTCCAATTGATACAAGTAATGCAAATAAAGACAACCAATGTCCAAAGCAAACTCAATAACATTTTCACACGATAAGATAGATAGGTTTTCCAACATGTTATTTCATGAAATAGTGGTCAGAGTTATTCACAAAGTCCTATACTATAATAATTCCCTATATTAATGAAACTGACTATCCAAACCGCACTGCAGTGATGAATCACTCGCTCAGAATGCCATGGAAGCAGGGAGGACCTCTGAGTAGTTAGGCATATACTCACCCATTTACTGGTTTTGTTATGAATATCTACAAGAAGATCTGCAAGATACAAACTAAAACAGAACATTTGGCTCACTGCAACAAAGTGTTCATTGCTCTCCCTCTTGTATGTCATACATAACATCAAGAAGATGAGTATAAATGCAACAGAAGTACAAATTCAACTAGGCGATCCTTGTATTGTTTGCTTCCCAGAACTTGTATAGAAAATTTGTTTGGTTGACAAATCGAGTCAAAAAAGTTGTGTACCAAGTGTTCTGCATAATAGATTCCGAAACAGAGAAGGAACAGGAAGAATAGCAAATTAGCAAGACAACTTATGAAGGCCATACCTTAGCTTTAGCTTCCGATTTTGGTCTGATAATAAACACAACTTAACTGGTTTGAGTAACTTTTGAACCACTGCAGTTTAAGTTAATAGATCCAAAACTATGACGGATCCACCATTGTTTTGGAAAAGAACCAAAAACTTAGTTTATTCCAAATCAAGGAGGAGTGTTTTCTAGGAAAAAAAAAAGACAAATAAATAAAAAGGTTACTTAAAGGAATTGGGCTTCACCCAGCTCATTTTCCAAATTACTCTCAATTTTCAGATTATTCAAAGAGCCCTTGCTCAAACTTTTGTTAGCTAGCAACTGCACTCCACATATCTAAGACTCGCTATCAACATTTCAAACAGTGAGCATTTCATCGACACAAGCTAAAGCAATCCCATTCATGCAGGACAATGTAATAAGACGACAAAATCTTAGGAATCCACCTACGAGCAGAGAAGCTCCAACGGGAGCTTCCATGGAGGTATGGGCACTTTTGACTAGTAGCACAACTCAATTTCAGCTGCCTCTCATGAAACCAAAACCACTTGCATTGGCATGAGGTTCAGGGCTGTCATTTTTTACGCCAAGAGCGCATGCCAAATGTGCTAACCAATACAGGATACAAAAAAAACCCTAGCATCTCCACATATAAACTTACAGATCTCAACATTCACCATTTTTGGCTACCAATTTCGGGAACTAATTACCAAAATTTCTAAACAAATACGGGATCTAATTACTAAAATCTTTACACAAATACGGGATCTAATGACCAAAATCTTTACACAAATACGGAATCTAATTATCAAAATCTCTACACAAATACATGTATGTAAATGGGTGGGCTGGGGCGGCGGTGGTGAAGAACAGAGAGAGAGAGAGAGAGAACAGAGGGAGAGAAAGAGAGAAGAACAGAGGGAGGGAGAGAGAGAGAGAGAACGACACCTGAGGCAGTGGGGTGGTGCGGCGGAGATTAGGTACATTTAATGGGTTGCATGGAGAAAATTTTCTTTTTTAAAATATTGGAAATGGGCTATGTGAAGTAACGGGCTACGGGAGAAAATAGAGGGCTGCGAATAGGCGGCCCCATAAAAAATTGGACTTGTTTAATTAATGAGTTGATGTCGAGGTAGTCGCAGAATAAACAAATACAAAAAAATTTGAATGGGGACAAAAAAAAAGTCACTTGACTTTTTAATTCAAATTTAAGCGGTGATTTCGGCAAAAGCAACGAAGACCAAAAGTGTACAATCGGTGCAATCATCACCTTCCAGACAATTCGTTGATGTGGTCTCTGACTCCTTGTCGAAGTTATGCTACTGTTTGGAAATGAAAAAAGAGAGTAAAAACCTGATTTTTTAAAGTTTTTTTAGCCTTTAATTGCTTTGTTTTTATTCAAAAAAAATTGAGTTTTAATCATAAAATTTTACTTTTCTGAATCCTCTTATTGAGGCAAATCAGAGAGGGGGAAGAGAAGAGAGGGGAAGGGAAACTAAAAAAAAGAAGAGGAAAACGGGGTCAGGTTTGGCTTGACCCATATTCGACCCGACTCGTTTCAACCCGTCTACATTTTGACCCATATTTGACCCGCTTATATTTGACCCACGACCCGTTTCAACTCGTCCAAACCCGCCTGTTTGTCACCTCTACTATATATCTCGACTTCGAAACCAACTGGGCCTTACGTAGGTTGCCATCTTTGCACATTCTTAAAATATGATAGTACCTAATCGATCTCTCTAGCGTTTACAAGAGTCAACATAAGAATGTGAACTACGAGAGATTAATCAATCTTCTTACGTAAGGATTAAATACTTTGGGTCTGGGTGAGAGGAAAGCTTAAAGCCGTCGCCTAAACAGGTGGGAGAAACCTAAGAACGTGATCATACGACACATGCAATATATATAGAATACAATTGAGAAAGCACAATGGACATCAAATTAGTAGCGTACCTTAGCGTTCAATTTGAAATAAAAACCAAGAAGCAAGCCCAACGGGATCCCAACTACATAATAGCACCCGACATTCACATAAGCAACGAAAGCTTGCCATCCACATCCCACGGCAACACCTTCATATGTTTACTCATTTGACAATCAAAGTTAGACTATGACAAAGTACAGAAATGTAGTCTTTGGTGCGACAGTGCTGAAATAGCAAAGAAGATACGTACAAAACTTTTATATAAGTACTAAGGGAAATGTCTTTTAGCAATCCCCTTTTTATCCATCGACACTCCTTTTTTTTTTGTCTTCATTCACATGAAAGTATCAAATTGCCCGTCAAATAAAAAAAGTGACTCAAGAGGTAATGGTAATTTAGTAATTTTTTTCAATTCACATGAATAAAACACAAAAAAGGGAGTGCCAATAGATAAAAAGAAAGTGTGAAAATCATTTCTCAGGTATTAAATATGGTGTTTTACACAACACAGATTCCCAGTTGACCTTTTGTAGCTCAAAAAGTACTACAGCACTATGCTATTGTTCGGAACTTAGTCATATAATCCTTCAACTTCAAGATGTTCCGTACTTTCACTCTCAATCTTCGCTCTCCTGAATTTTAGTAGGTTGTCGCGTCGTTCCAGTGGGGTTTTTTTTTTAAATTGAAATATTATTCTCACATGCTTATTTGATAAGAATATTAATTTTATTAACTCGGGTAAAGATTACAAGAAGTTAATTTAAAGGGGAGAGGCGAAAACATCATAGGCAATGGAGTATAACCTAACTAGGTTGGCACACACACCACCGGACCAATCATATGCACTCAGACCAAAGCTATTAAGACCAGCGAGAATGTGCCCTTCAATTCATATCTCGTATGATACTCAAGACGCGAGAGAAAAACTTATTTACGGAGGGTTTCGGACGGTCCAAATTCACTCCACTGTAAACAGCTAGCATAGTCTTTCAATTAAGACATCATGAGTAAAAAGACAAAAGATATTCTCAAAAGCTCACCAGACAAAACAGGTTGAATTCCGTTGAGAAGGATGGTTATGGCGAGGAGCGGGCAGAGGTCTGAGACAACACCAGCCACAGCTTCGCCCTCTGTGAAAGCATAGCTAATGACATCCCTGAATACAATCACGAGAGTTGCCGACACCATAGAGGTGATGATAGAGACAAAGTTCACCACGACTACGGAAAATGCTGCTGATTTTGGATGCCCTGCTCCTAGCTCATTGCCTACTCTCACACTGCTCAAACATATATTCATGAAAGCAAAATTGTTAAAGAAAGTTTGTGTTGACCAAAAGTTAAAAAACAAAAATAAATACGAAAGAATTTTTTTTTTGGAACTTTTATCGCCATTAAAGGTGTTTTAATTGGTTCTTTATCTAGAAAATATTACGTCGATAGAGAATCTCATGTCACATGTGTTATAAAATAGGATGTTAATTCGCATTTGGTTTTTTTTTTAAGAGCAAAAAAGGTTTTATTAATGGGAGGCTTAATTATTCGTCCTAGAAGTCTAACAGACTTATGATTTCGTCCTTCCATTTTGAACTATTTATGAATTCGTCCTCTTACTAGTTTCTATACCCTTAATGCCCTTTTATTGTTGTTATATTATATTATATATATATATAGAGCGTAGAAATTGGGAACGAGATCATAATCCCTTTCGTCCTTGCGAGAATCCCATTTGATCCAGCTACCAGATCTCCAAAATTTTCGGGTGCACATCCCGCAATTCTCGTTGTTGATATTAATCGGCCGTATCCATCTTAAACGGAACCCATCCATTCGATTTCGGAGCTCAAATTTTCGAAAAACCCTAGTTGGTCATCATAGTTCTTGTGATTTTTATGTACAAACTAATACGTAACAATCATAACTACTAAATTAAAACTTTTTCTAAAAGTTATGGAAGGCAAACGAGGCCCCATTACAAATGCTACTTCTAGATTTAACGAAAACACGCATAAAAGTGTGTGTGGTTGCGTGTACACACACATATATCATGCGGTTCGGTTTCGTTTTAACTGTGGAACTTCAATTGAGGCCCGGTAACTAAACCAAAAAAATAACAGATTCTTATTTTTTCAAAAGCATAACCAGACTAGTGAGCCGTAGAACCTGACAAAGTAGATCGATTTGATCCGGATTGGATCAATTTTTTTGGTTATTGGTTTTCTTAATCACCCCCAATACATTTCTATAGAGTCCAATACTAAGGAAGGGGGGCTGCTGTGCTGGCCAAAACAATATTCTCCCGAGCTCGAAAACTTGATCCGAAATGTTCACTTGAAAGATCTCATCACATACTATGGCCTTGCAAAAAATCAAGTCGATAAAAAATTGACAACCTAGTGAACAAATCACCTATTTACAGTGTTATTACCAATGTCCAAAATATTAAGCCAAAAATTAAGTAAAAAGAATGATTCGTTTACTAGGTTATCAATACCCAATCGACTCGATTTTTTTCAAGGCCATAGCAAGCAATGAGATATTTAAATTGAATGTTTCGGATCAAGTTTTCGGGCTTGGGACGATGCTGTTTTGGCCAGCACAGCATCCTGCTTGACAACAAGCCCCCCTTCCTCCAATACTAAGTAGCAGTACCCTACTATACTTGTAGAGAAATACGCAAGGAAAAATGTGTTTAGACCTATTTTGGATCCTATAAAAATTTAGAAAAATATATATAAATTTTAAATATTATTTTATAAAATCTTGTAAAAAATCAATTCCAACGAATATCGATAAGTATTATTTTTAGATACGTAGAAACGAAACTAAGCAGTTTTCATTGCATACAGTAGAGCACGTGTAAAAGGCTGTTGAAACAGTTACGAGAATTATTGGATAAGGTGGGGAACTCTTTACACGTGGCGCGAACCTATTGCTCGGTAAGATTCGGCCTCGCTCGGAAAAGATGGGGAAGTCTTAAAAGGTGGGCGAAATTATTGCTCCGTGAGAAAGCTTTCTCTGTCTCTATAGAGAAACTATTACAGTACTACTCATCGCCCCAATTCTCTCTCTCAATAGCTCTACACTTGAGTTTATTTTTTTCGAGGTACAGACCTACGAGAAATTTGGGCATCTTAATTATACTGTAGTTTTTGTTCAGTTATCTATGCATGATTTCTTTGATCTGCTTCATCCGGCGATGAGTAGTTTTCTTCTGTTTAACTATATATTTAGTAATCTGTTTTGACTGGTGCAGGTCAGGTCAGCTACTTCAAATTCAGGATTATAGTAGTAATTAATACTCTGTGTTTTGTTTATTTATGCCTAAAAATGGTTTAATTAAATGCGTACATCCATATATAGTTTCTCTGGAAAGTAGTGGCCAACCCAAGCATTGGTGGAAACTTCTTTGTTAATTAAGCCCTAAACTTATAGACCATCTCCATTCCAATCTTTAAAATTTGTTATGTTTTTTTTTATTTTTTTTAAGATTAAATTTCATTGCCAATACCAAAACAAGGATCCAGAGGATCAATTTACAGAGAAACCTTACAAGAAGGGGAACATTACAAGCACGGCTGTTCAAGTCAGGGATTCCGGATTTTGGGCAAAATCCGGATCTTGATCTCAGCCGTTGGATTATGTTTTCAATGATCTGGAGCCGTGGACGTTTTCTTAGCGGTAAGAAAACCTGCTAAGAGTACTCTTAGCGGTAAGAAAACGTACGCGGATCTGGACCATTAAAAACATAATCGAACGGCTAAGATCAAGATCCGGATTTTGTGTTAAAATCCGGGATCCCTGATAGGATCTGGATATATATATATATATATATAAAAACAAACTTAATCAATAATCTTATTATTGTAAATAATAATAAAAAACGGGATTTTACTCACAATCACATGCTACATGACAAATCAAGCTTTTCTTAAAGGAGTCCTGCGTTGTCTTTTAAAGAAAGGATATTCTTCTTAGTTGTGTTGATCGATATCTTGTGAATCTCGCAACCTATCCAAATTTTCTGCGTTAAGTTACTTCTTTCTTCTTCTTTTTTGCATTATTATGTTGTGGTGCTACCCAGTAGACGTATTCAACCTCTGCATCTTTGCTCAAGAAAATGCAAAGTAATGCATGTTGCAATATCCTGTAGGGCCAGAGGAAAAAAAAGAAGCTGTCGGAGTACTTAACTTATTGTTTTGCATTTCCTATACATATCTCACGATACGGTTCGATCGACTTCCAAGAGACGAGGTGTGTGTTGTGCTCCGGGAATCCCACACACTCATATATGAGGAAAAATTCCGCTTGTATTAATCGAATCAAATACAAACTTGAAAAACCCTCCCCTCACTCTGGTTCTCTCTCTCTCTTAGTTTCCCTATACACATATATGTACAGGAGGAAGACGGGAGTAAACACATGGGGGTAGTTGCCGACACTGTCACTGCCTACAATAGCTCGAGGACAAATGATCGATCGTCTACATCTGGTTCCTTAACCACTTGGGAGGACTATGCTGACTAAGTCAACAGTGTGTTGCCTTTGATGCGAAAGGGTATGTTCTATTCTTTTCTACACACACAAGCATTGTACATGTACGATGTACGGAGGAGTGGTTGCATAAGTTTTTTCATGATTGAAATAATTGTATTGAATTAATTCATGGAATACAAAGCGAACTGCAACATTACAATTCACGTGATAAAAAATGAAAGATTATTTGATTACTTCATCGTACCTAATGTTATGAGTTGATTGGAAAATCTGCCTTAATTATAAAATCTGTATCTATATATTATAAAACAAAGCTATTTTTTGTCTACACATACAAATATGAGTACCTTTACAGCCATTGATCGCCTTCAAGCTAAGATTGTAGCAGTCCGATTAAGAAAATGTTTCCCTAAGTTATACTTTGACTTGCTGTTGTGGTAATATATATACACTTTCCTTTTCAATTTAATTTTTATCTTTTGATTTTTTCTATTTTAAGTTGACATTATTTCAAGAGGGTTAATAATTAACATGTAAATTATTGCATTTTTTTTCTTCTCTCTACCCTGATGAGCATTTTAAAGTGAGGCAGAGAGTGAGTAGATTATATCAGACGGGTTGAGCCGACAACTTATTTAAGTTGAGAATGTATTTCATTTGGCCGTGCCTTTAGGCACGGGTATCCATCCGCTAGTATGTCTATAAGACAACAACGATAGTTCAAGTGCTATGAAGTCTATTGAACAAAGTCTCATTTACATTTTTTGTATTTGAGATGTCGGGGCGAACATTTTTAGAAACTAACTGTCCGCTCATAAATTCTGTTTGGTCCATTTTTCTGGGATAAAAATCTTCAAATTAAAGCAGTTTTTAATTTTACGTAGATGCTAGGCATTTTTCTTTCTAGTGTATGTGCTCATGTAAATATTTTTCGCTCATTCGCTCAAAAGAAAGATTTGTCCATTTTCATCTTCGCCGCTTGTAAAACTATCGGACGAAGGCATTGGTAGCCCTATGAACGCGTGGAGAGATTATGTTGTACTCCCTCCGTCCAAGTTTGTTTGTCCAATTTCGACATACATGTCATTCAAAAAATTATCTATATCTCATAATCCATAATGTTTTATGTAATTTTAAAAATATCATATTATAGGCCTAATCGAGATCTATCAAATAAGATTTATATTACATATACAAAGCAATATATACCGAAACATATAGACAATTTTGTAGGAGGTCCCAAATAGTGAAAAATGACAAAAAAATCGGGACGAAGAGAGTAACATTTTTATATTAAAAGAAGTTTATTAATTAATCTAATGTCATTAATGTTATGGGCGTTCATAATGGGCTACGAACACGTGGAGAGATTATTATAGGTACACTAACACGCTCACACAATTTTATTCAAACTCAATCAGTGAAAAGTTACAAAATTTCTCTCTTCGATCTGATCACACTCACACCAACTGCTTTCTCTCAATCTCTCTAATTAATGAAACTGAGACTCCTATAAACCAACTCCACAAGCACCAAATGTAATTAATGCACAGAAAATCCAAAGCTCTAATCCTGCTACTTTTCTTGAACAAGACACAACCACATGCCACTAACACAAATCAAGCTTTTCTTGAACAAGCCAGCTTTCTCTTTTAAAGAAGGGATATTCTTTTTAATCGTGTTCATCGATAACTTTTGAATCACACAACTTATCCAAATTTTATTTATTTGACTTTCCATTGTAAATTTGTAAGAGATGAATGAATAGAATGGGAGGGAGAGAGGAGAAGGGTTAGGAGAGTGCCACATGGAATTTTAGATTTTCAAGAAATAAGAGATTTAATTACATTTATATACTACCTAGAGATAGAAGTTCTCATACTACTGATGTATACCCTTTCTTTTTCAGCAAATTGAAAGACGGGAAACTGCAAGAAAAAGAACAAATTAAGAAGAGAGATAAAATGAATGTTGTGGACCAGATTGTGGGTAAAATCTCAGAAGTAGCCATCACAAAGTGTTTCTGTCACATCGGCTATCTATATCACTACAACGATAACGTTCAAAATCTAGAAGCCGAGACCGAAGGACTTGAAGTTGTGCTGGGAAGTATCAATAATCGGGCAGAGAGAGACCTACGCAATGCACAAGTCATCAAGCCTGATGTTGTAAAGTGGCAAAAGGATGCAGCGGAGATGCTACGTGAAGTCCACACATTTCTAGCAAACAGAGAAAGATCAAACACTAAATGTCTCAATTTTTTGTGTCCGAATCTAAAGTGGCGTTACCGTCTAGGCAAGGAGTCCAAACGGAAGACAGCTGTTGTTATTAGTCTCAAAGGGCGTGGCACCATGTTTCAGCCAGTATTGTCAATGTCATACCCGGCACCTACACCAGAGTCCCCTCTCACAAATCACGACGATTTTGATTCAAGACAAGAGATCTATAAGAGGATATTGGAGGCGCTAAAGGATCCTACCATTAAGATGTTTGGCGTGCATGGTGCAGGAGGTGTTGGCAAGACGAGAATGGTGAAAGAGGTTCGCAGTCAATTGAAGAGAGATGGGCTTTTTGATGATGTGGCTATTGCGGTTGTCTCTCGAAATCTGGATGTTAAAAAGGTTCAAGGAGAGCTTGCAGCACAATTGGGACTAAAACTGGATGACCGCGGAAGAGAAGATAGACTATTATTGACTAGACTGCAGAATGGGAAGAAGAACCTTGTAATACTGGACGACGTTTGGAATCCAATTGACTTGGAGGAAATTGGAATTCCTACTTCAATAGACGAAGGCAACAAGGACGGTTGCTGCAAAGTTCTGGTAACATCCCGGAAGAACCTTTTCCACATGATCACACCAAAAGCATCGACCAGAGTGTTTTTAATCCCAATTTTAAAAGAGATGGAAGCACGGACCCTATTTATGAAGACAGCAGAAATTTCAGTCAACTCTGAGGAAGAAATGTCTTCTGTAGAAAAAGCGGTGTGTGACGAATGTGCAGGCTTGCCTGTTGCTATTCTTGCTGTTGCAAAAGCATTGCAAGGTAAAGAGAGCTACGCGTGGCAAGATGCACTCACGCAACTGAAAAGCTGTAATTTTAACCAGATCGTAGACATAGACCCAAATTTGTTCTCTTCCTTGAAATTCAGCTATGATTATCTAGAACCAAGGGATGCACGTTCATGCTTCCTGCTTTGCTCTCTATTTCCAGAAGATGCTGAGATTTCAATTGACGATTTGGTGAGATATAGCTCTGGGATGAGGTTGCTTGGTGCAATTCACAGTACCTCGCTTGAAGACGTAAGAAACAGAGTACTTACATTGGTTACATGCCTCAAGGCATCTTGTTTGCTGTTAGACGGTGAGGACAACAACACAGTGAAAATGCACGATGTAATACGAGATGTTGCTATTATAATAGCAAAAGATGAGAAGGGATATCTCGTGAAACATGATCTCAAAAAGTGGCCAGAGGGAGGCACTTATGAAGGTTATTCGGCCATCTCATTGATGTCTGAATATTTTTGTGAGATTCCAAGAGAATTGGGATGTAAAGAACTTCGTACGTTGGTGTTGAGAAGCAAGGATTCCTCACTTCCAGACAGCTTTTTCAATGGGATGGAGACCAATCTCAAAGTCCTCGATCTTAGCGGCACGGCTATTGAAAGCCTCCCAATCTCACTTTCAAAGTTGGTTAAGCTGCGGATGTTATTTCTCCCAGGTGGAATCAGAAACATATCTCTATTGGGGGAGTTAAAGAGCCTCGAAATACTCTGCTTTGATGGGATTTACGAGCTGGCACCACAGATTAGACAGTTAACTTCTTTGAAGTTGCTAGATTTGGGAAATGCTGTGTTGAGAAGACTGAGTGTAATTCCTCCAAATGTCTTATCTAATTTGACAAGGATGGAGGAATTATGCATTCCAGATTACTTTGCTGAGTGGCAAGACGAAGCAACCAACGTAGAAAGAAAGAACGCAAGCCTGGTTGAACTGAACTCGTTAACTTGTTTAACCACTCTAAAAGTTCGTATACCACAAGGCAAATCATCACCCAACAACCTCTGCTTTGAAAATCTTGTCAGATTTAGAATATCGTTTGGCAAACATTTTTATCTCATTGAAGAACCAGGATCATCCACAAGTATCTTAGAACTCTCTAGTGTTCCCTTAGAAGACAAGTTCAAAGTTTTGCTTATGAAATCTGAAGTGTTATATCTCCATGAAGTGACGTGTGATGGTGGTGAAGATCATCTTGGAACACTAGAGCAGTTTTCGAGTATATCAAGGCCTTTCTGCAACTTAAGTACATTATATGTTCAGAATTGTACGTTTAAATATCTCTTCAACCTCTCCGTTGCGAGACGCCTAGAGCAACTCCAAAGGCTTGTTGTCGAGGACTGTTCTAATATGGAAGTCATTGTTGGAAACGAAACACGAGGAGAAGATGAAGAATTTACTTTTCCTCGGTTAAAAGCAATCAAATTGCGGAACATACCGAACCTCAAAAGCTTCTGTCCAAGTAAGAGGCCTAACTCGATAACAGGGGATAGCAATTCTGACCCTGCACAACCACTTTTTTGTGAAAAGGTACCGTTTTCCTGATTACTTTTCAATGATTCTACTATTAATTTGCATCAATCGGCGTTGTGCTTGACCTAACAAGAGTTCATTACGTATCAAATTTTGCAGGTTGTGGTCCCTGTGTTGGAGGAATTAGAAATTAATGGTTTGGATAACATATCAGAGATATGGGACAAACAATTTAAACCAATAATGAAAGAAGGGACACGATCCTTCAGTCAGTTATGGTCCCTGCGAGTGAATCAGTGTCCCAGACTCGTGAATGTGGTTCCCTTTAATATAGTGCCAAGGTTAACGAATCTGAAATACCTTTTTGTCAGCAATTGTAATTTGGTGGTTCATGAAATTGAAGACCAAATAACAGCGGGCTTGCCTTCATTAGAAAGTTTAGCTTTATATGATCTACAGAACTTGAGGGAGACGGGATTGAACAAGAAGGAAGATTCTCTCCGTGGATTTAATGTTGTCTACCCAAACATAAACAGTATTCATATTGGCGCCTGTCCCAATCTAGAAAGTATGTTCTCAGCCTCAACAGCCAGAAACCTAGCTCATCTCCGAAGCTTGATGATAAATAATCTTTCCGATTCAGATTCAACACAGAAGGCAATAGTAGAGACTCCAAAACAAAGAGATGGAGCGAGCGATGAGCCTTTTGTCTTCCCTGAACTGGATCATATGCAACTTATGGGTCCCCAAAGTTTCTGCAACAGTTATGGACCCGAAGAATCCCTCTTCAACCAAAAGGTAAACCAGCCAAACATTTTATGAGAATTCAGGGCTACTAATCGCTTACCCCGTTCACGCTAATGATCGATTAAGGGGGTGAATAAGTGGTTGATCATGAGTTATAAGTTGTTCACACTAATCAATAAGTTGTTAATTAGTGTGAGCAAGATGCAATTCTGGTTGTCGATTGTGAGTGGAATAATGTGAAAAAGCTATTGATTGTGTGAGCAAGACGCTAAAATGCCAAATTAAAATTTGCTGACTAGTGTGAACAACATGCAATTTCGGCACAAATTAATCACACACAAAATTAGCGTGAACGGGGTTAGTCAATTCATTAAACTCACGCATCCAAATAGACACACACACTTCCTTCATTCCAATTTGTTTGTCTAATTTTTAGAATTTAATTTTTCTAAGAGAACACAATATTTGCACCTCAAAACATTCAAGTTTCCAACATTTACCCTTTAACTTATAGGAAAAGTTACTTTATTTTAAAAAAGCAAGAGTGAATTTAATTCATCCAAAAATCAAATGAATGAATATTTTGGGACATGCAAAAGTCTAGAAGGGAAAATCAAATTGGGTGGGAGCCACAAAGGCCGACGGAAATATAGATATACATAAATATGATTAAAAAAACTCACCACTTACACAATTATTGTATTTCCCAACCAAAGTGAAAGGATATCCCTAAAAGATCTGCATCCTTGTATAGTTGTATAGGTAGCTTGTAAACCAGAAAAGAGAGCGTTAGTTTCTGACATTAACTATTAATCACAAGACCTAAGAATTCGATCTTTCGTCTAATAGTTAATTTCTAATAACAATAACTAACACCGAATCTGTGCTATGCACGGGATGAATTCAAGTAATTCAATACGAAATCAAGTATACACGGTGAAATTAAATGGGCTTTGCAAAGAACAAAAATCATAATCATAAGGAAAAATGATGGTCAAAGACGTGTTTTGGTAATTTATACCCATCAAGGACATTTTCAGCATTAACAAATGTTCTTAGCATGTCCTTGACGGGTATTAATTATCAAAACACGTCCTGGGCCGTCATTTTCCCTAATCATAATTAGATCACTCTAAGTACCCGCTTAATCCAAGACACATGCAAATTTCAATACGTGAGCAACGGCTTAAAATCTATCATAAAGTCTTACACTACTACAAAAATAGATAAAAGACCTCGGTTATTTGGTGTGATCTTTCACTTTTAATCTCGCATTCAAAATCGTGGTCTATCAAAGTGTAACTAAAAGTCTCTATCTTTTAACCACAGGATAAAAATCGTGATTAAAACTCATTAATACCGTGACTAAAAACATAAAAACTGTGATTAAAAAAGACAAAACCGTGACCTTTAATAGCTTAACATCTCAGTTTCATTATAAAACTGTGGTTGTTTAGAGAGTAATAATCACAGTTTTTGAAAAAACCGAGATTGAAAGTGGCGTTTTCCTAAAGGAAAAAATCCCCCTTTATTTGTCCTGCTGGGTTTTGAACCTAAGTTTCTTGAGTTTTGCATAGAAGCTTCAACCAACTGCACCACACACACTTTTCAATATATAATTGAAATATTTAATATATAACATATGCGTTTAACATTAAAATATATTTCGAACATCATTTTGAACCTTCAAATATTAAAATTAGAAATTTTGATAAACATGAAAGTTGTAGCCCTTTGTGTTATTGTTCAAACCCAATTTGAATTATCTCAATTAATGGAGTTTTGAGCATAGAGTTGTACTCGAAATACATTTGACGACGAAACGCAACCTTCATAAATTTCATCACCAAAGGTATCCATTTGGTGACGAAATATATTTTCATTGCCAAAAGTACCTCATTTTTTGACGAAATATTTTTTTGTAGAATGGTTGAAAGTGACATTTATTTAGGGGTATTGCACGCGTAGTCGATTAAGGGATAAACAACTTTCAACTTTTCCTATATAAGAGCTTTCATCTCAAGTCTAAAAAAAAATGTGATGTATTCTCTAACTTACGATCTCAGTTTCTAGATGATTGAGATTAAAGGTTCTTTTTATCTCAGTTTTTCAAAAACGAGATCTATTCTTTAAGTTACAATCTCACTTTTAGATTATTGAGATTAAAAAAATCTTTTCATCTCAGTTTTTTTCCAAACGAGATATATTCTTTCATATATAATCTCAGTTTTTTGAGAATGAGATCTATTCTTGAAGTTACAATCTCACTTTTTAGATTACTGAGATTAAAAAATCTTTCCATCTCAGTTTTTTCGTATAACTGAGATTAAAACTACAATCCATAACATTTTATTACGCTTTTACAAAAAGTGAGATCTTTTTAGTTTTTGGACCGTGATCTTTATACCATTTTGTAGTAGTGTTAAGGTTGCCCAAGACCTTCCCGTATAGTACGAAATCTACTGTCAACATACATCTTGGAATACATATTGATTAAAATTTTCTCTTCAAGTTTAGCCTCAACTTGATACCTGTTTGGTGCCACTATCCCCCATTAGGCATGGGGATTGAGAGGCCGCCCAGTCTCATATATTAATTTTCGAGATGATAATTAAACAATGTGGGACAAATTGATCCAACACATACAGATCACAACGAAACAAAATGCAACTATGACACGAATTGAATGTCTCCAATCATTTGCATGAGACTCCACACACATTATTTGTGCCATCTATCTATATACTAGCATTGTGCCCGTTCGATATACGAAAATAAAAATATATATATGTGAATCCTCTTTTTCTTTGTCCATCGCATCGAACGGGGTACAACGCTAAAACATACTATGGGCAAATGTGTTTTGCTTTTAAAATCATCCAAACCCTCCTTTCTAATTTTCTAGATTTTTTGTTTTTTGTTTATGAAAGAGAGAGAGAGAGTTATTGAGAGAGGGAAACGTGGGAGGAGGGGGAGAGATGTGGGGGTTGAATATGAAGGAAAATTTTGATTTGGTATTTCAAATTAGTTTTTCACATACACATGTCTTTTAGTTTATAGAATGAGACCAATGCTAGCGTATGTCGAGCACGGGGCTGAAAAAAATATTAAACTATTTTTTAATCAACTAGAGTTGTGCCCGTTCCATGAAGGGAGCCGAAAAAAACTAATGTGATATTTTATCACATGCATCGAACGGACACAAACGCAGGGCACACTTATCACAGACTACATGCATGTGTCTATCATTGTCTTTATTACGAAGTTAATTAACAGCGTCAAAGGATATATTAGGAAAATACACTGGCTTTCATTAACTTGAACTGATATCTCCCTAACTTACTACCTTACTTACAACGGTGAGAAGCTCAGCTATATATAGGCAGCCAAGACAGCTGCTTACATCACTGCATGCATCACAACACAGTAACACACATATAATTGCTACAGTAGTTTACAGACAAACTACTATACACTTTTAGACTAAAGCCTAAAGCTACTGAAGACTATCAAACTACGTACAACCAAATATCAAGACTAACAATAGTAAAACATAATAATTTCACCCTGTTCAGAAAAGGCTGAAACTTTATGGAACGCAAAAGGGACAGCTGGCTTGAACACATTGGTGTTATTCTGATTCTTTAAGTCTACAGGTTAAGAAAAAAACAGTTAGTGTAATTGTGAATTCTGACAGATGATCGCTAAGTGCCATTGTGAATTCTGCGAGTTTTCTTTTTGTCTTTTCTAATAAATAAAGACTTATGTTTACATCATTCGTTGTGTTTATTAATACATGCAGGTGGTGTTTCCTTGCTTGCAATATTTAGTCATTTCGAGGTTTAGAGGCAACGTTAAAGGAATATGGGATAGGACACCACCAGCCGACTCTTTCCAAAAACTAACATTTCTCAATTTGTATGGATGTGATAGCTTATTGTATGTTGCTCCATCAGAACTACTACTCGGGAGTCTGCAGAACCTCCAAACCCTCATAATAACATCATGTGAGTTACTGGAAGAGGTATTCAAAAACAGAGTATCAGATTCCGGGGAAGGAATAGTTTCAAAACATGAATCATTGTATGTTGATACCAATGTTGTGCTGCCACGATTAAGATCAGTTCATCTATCTGATTTACCACGTCTTAAAAGCTTTTGCTCTGGGAGCAAATTGCCATCCTCAGTACAAAGAGAGATAAGCAACTGCCCCCTTTTGGAGACTCCCTTCTGAGACTACAAAAGCGGGAAAATGTCCCTCGCGAATAAAGAGGTACGTCTTTGATTTTCACTATAGTTATGCAAGACATCTTAATTACCTTTCCAATATTAATAATTGTCATCATGTTTCGGACTCTAAGAAGCAAATACACGGCTATGGAATATTAACACGATATGACAGGACACACAAAGACGTTATTTCTTCAAAAATTAGGACGCGGATACATTGGGGACTCGTCGAATGGAAAATGTATTCCTATTCTAGAGGTATGTTGTGATACAAATGTCGAAAACATTTTTTCTATCAAATTAAGAACAATGCTATAAGATACCCATATAAGTTTAGATGACATATACAGCCATGGAAATTTTCACTCTCCTTAACATATTCCAATTAAAACTGTTGTGTCCTACAAGTATCCACAATGTGTATGAGTAAAAGATACAGTAATAAAATAATTGGACACGTATTTAGGCATATTTAACACATGTACGGAGAGTGTCTTGTCGTGTCCATATCCGACAGGGATACGTGAGACCAGGTGTCCGAGCTTCTTAAATTGGATCTCATTTAATTGTGTCTTAAGGGCTCGGTGTGGTTTGGTTATATATCGGTTGACTTATTTTATAACACACACCAGTAATCCACTTTTGTAATTTTATTTAGCTGTGAAATAGAATCTGATGGCACTTCTCGTATTTTGTAGAACATCGAACTGAAATAGCAACGGAATTGAGCAACTAGAAAGGAACCAACTATTCCTGTTGGAAGTCGAACGTATTTTTTTGGCCTTCACTGCAAAACCAAGATCACAGACGTTTGATCTCTTTTTGTGTGCAAAACCAGCTATCTATTGATTACGACCGTCCATTAATATATAAGCGCATTAATTAAGACGACTAAATTTCTGAACGGTTTGATCTCTTTTTGTGTGCATATATGTTTAGTCTGAAATATCGCACATTGACAAGGAGTTTGACCAAGATCACAGACGTTTGAGTAGCCATGTTATGCGGAATATGAATTGTCCCAGTTGGAGAAACTAGAACACAAAATTCCTCAAACATGAACCTGGTCGACATGACATGCTAAAAGTATTATTCCTCTACATAAATCTTGATCGGTTTAGTTGCCCATATTTTCCTGTAGGTGATTCAATATCGTGCTCTACGCCAGCCATGTTTGTTTCGCCTTTCTGGAAGTTCATCATCAATGAAGGTTCAATCCGATAACATGCCCAATCATCCATTTGGTTAGTAAATAACGAATAATGTGTGCACTTGTGTGTAATTACGGCAATATGACCCGTAAAACTGTATTGATTGCTCTGTATATGTGTTTTATTCAGTGTGTATTTGTTTGTTTAATTATGCAATTACACCTATGAGTCTCCATGTTTCAATATATCTGTGGACGATTATCCATCCGAAATTATTGTATACTTGATTGGGTGCTTGAACTGCAAAATACCAATTCATAGTTGCATGTTTGACTTTCACGGAGGCAAAACATACCAAATCTAGAGGTCACTGGAGTGTTTGCATGATTGTTCACTTCTGGATCCCGAAATTAGTCTAGATGAGCACAAGTTGAACTGCACATCCGGGCATAAAAAAGTATTGAGTTAGTTCTTTCTAAATTTTTAGTTTGGTATTACTTTATTTTGTTGTGATTTTTTATTAAATTCCACTTTTTGTATATTGTGATTGGTCATTCATTTCAAGGGTCTAATCAAATAAAAAATAATGACCAAAAGCAGCAAAAAAAAAAATAGGTCAACTAAAAACAATATCAATCAACTGTCTTTTTTATTTTTAGTGACGTCTTATATGAATATTTTAAATTTCAGTTCACAGCTTTATACTTTTTTGATTCGTCTCGTCGAGATGAATGATTAATTCCAAAAATAACAATGGCAAGCTAAACAAAAATAATGAAAATTAAATAGTAGCGGAAGAAATTAATACAAAAGCAAAAATTTAGGATGAACATGTGAGTTCTCAAATTTCAAACTTGGATGCTAGGGTAATTTTTCTCCATTTTGTAGCCATTAAGTCCTCAATTAGTATAGTACATGAGGTGAATGGACACGAAAATGTGGTACTAGTTATTGCCTCTTGGGGTTTGAGCAGGGGATTGGACAGGGATGAATCGGATGATAGGCGGCCGAGTAAGAACTTCACCGGTAGAACAACTTGACCCCATGACCTCATAATAGAGAATGGACAAGGGTGGCCAACTAAGTTCGCGAGTAATAATGAATGTTAATGCTAATTAATCAAAGGTAGAGAGATGGATGGACCACAATAATGAATGTCTTCAATTGAAATGGATGGACCTGGACATGAAATATTATCTTGTTAGGTTGATTGGCGATTTTCGGATGTTGACAAATCATTGGATTCTATATTATTCTTGTTTCATTTGGGTTTGGGGACTTTTTCCCATTTATTGGTTTTAGTTACTCCACCCTTTGATTCTGCACTTCTCAAGTTGAAGAATAGATGAATTTCACCAGTAATTTGTATCTGTCAATAGTCTTAATGCTATTTGTGTGTAATATATTGAATAGACCGTCGGGCTAAGCAATCTTAACAACTGCCTACCAGTGATGCTAGGAGGGACATACGTCAGAAACCTTCAAAAGTTTTGATAATTTTACGCTAGGAATCATGAAGCAATGGGAATTCAACGGATTTAGACCATTTTTTTTTTCCTAAGCAAAAAGAAAAAGAAAAAGAAAAGGTAAATAATTGGGTAGTGGTTAATTAGATCACATTCAGCCTACCTAGACTTTTCTTTTGTATGCTTTTACAAATATGGTTTGGTTTTCTTCGGTGCATTATTTTTTATGGACCCAAAATTGGACCATTTGATGCATTGCCCCATAGTCTATACCCTGCTTTTATTTTCTTGCTCGGAGTTCGTGCTAATTGGCTCTTTCCTTTGGCTTTTATGCGTTCTATATCACACAGCACTGAAAAGATTGAAAAAATGGTAAATAATTGGGTCACAGCTGAAAAAAAAGGAAGATGTCTTCGGGTGGGGTTACATTCAGCCAAAACTTTCCAATAAACATAATTCCATTTTTTTGACTTTGAATAGATTTCTCACTTTATGATCAATCAAGCAATCTTGATTCGAGATAGATATTGTTCAGTGTTTCTGGACACCATCACACCTCATGCATTCTCCGACACATATGAAGTCAATACAGTCTTGGATCTCATATTAATGTGTGTTAGGAAGGAACCGGGCCAAGTGTACTGAATAATTCTTTCCTCAAGACTAAACAGAAATACTTTCCTTTCAGCAGCCATGTTACGAAAATCTAGCTGGGCTTCTTTGCCCTTACTCTTAGGAGTAATTATTCAATACTCCCAAGGTATATGAACAGTATACTCCATCCTCTCATATAACATGTGGGTCCCACATATGTTTTCTGTGTGGGCCTCACATGTTATGTGAGAAGAGAGAATATATTGTTCATATACTCTGAAAATATTGAATAATTTTCGTACTTTTAGTATTTTGTTCAGAATTGGTAACAGTTAAGCGGGGAACTTTGAAAATATTGAATAATTTTCGTACTTTTAGTATTTTGTTCAGAATTGGTAACAGTTAAGCAGGGGGAAAAAAAAAAAGCATCAGTCTTACTCAAAAGGTATACACTATTACACGTCGGTACCTCTTCTTCTTCTTTTTTGACAAAAGGGAGAAGATTTTATTAATCTGAAAGGCGGAAAAATGCCTAAACATCAGAGAGAGAGAAATCTCATGGGGGCAAGGTAGTTGTCCACAGACAGGACAAACTACAAGAAAGAGCTTTCTTTGCACAAGCATGTGCAACCCTATTATAATCACATTTGACAAAACTAAATTTACACAACTGAAATGAATTCTTCAATGCTAAAATCAACTCTCTCTTGGAATTGCCATATCCCACTATTTTCTTTTGAGTCCCGGCCGGCCTTCTAATCATTTAGCAACACAACGACTGGGTTTCTGGCGACATCTTCATCATTTCGCTTAGTGACGTATAAGAAAAGAGGTAAGCCGTAAGCCATGATATCCGAATGATCAAAAGTACTTTTACTTTTTTTAAAAAAATTATGTTAGTGTATTTTTATTTTTTTTGTAAGTTATAGTGCATTATTTTCATGTTTTAAGCTGCAAGTAGATATTCCACTTTTGTCTCCCGTGTCATAAACATTTTTGTTTCTTTGGATTCACTGGCTGGTTTTTAGAAATTCCACCATCCCGAAATGATAGTCCCCTACGAAAAATGTTCAATTTTCTAATAAAAAATAACACACTTTTGTACACAATATTCCAAATTTCTTCAAACCAAATGAAAGATCACGATTAGTTCTCTAATTTTTTTGTGAAATTTTTTTTAAAAAAATTATGAACTAAATTGCTTTATTTTTTATTCAAAAATTGCACGAAATTTTTTTGTGAAAAAAATTTAAAAAAAATTATGAACTAAAGTATATTTCTTATTCAAAAATTACACGTATTTTTATAGGAGACTACTAAAATGGGATGGATGGAGTAATATTTGAATAAATTTCTGTCAAACACTTAAAATCGATCCTTGTCTGTCTATTCAATTTGCATGTATATATTTAAGGTATATAGATAAATTAAAAAACTGAAATTTAGCCTCATATTTGAATCTAGTATAGTTTTATTAGAACTTTAAAATATAATTAGGAGGAGAAATTTCATTTGACAGAGAATTTCTAATTTTTTGACTTGAAGCAACAGTGGGATATGGCAATTTTGAAGCAAAGTTGGATGATTCGTAAACACCCTTCCCGATATCGGATTGAGGTGATTTTTTACAGGGACCATAAACGAAGTATTTTGAACAAAATGAACGGTTCCGATCATCTTTGCGGGACCCGAGACTGGCACAAAAATGGTTTGCGCGCGGCTGCTATATAGCATCGGTTGTACCTGTAGCAGCGTTCCCCGCACATATACAACAAGAGACAATTACAAAGATTTGAGGAACTCCTACAAATTCGAGGACCGGAATGACCGAAGTCTAGTGTATGTGCTCATGTAATTAATAGGTTCTAAATTGGTCAATGACCCATTAAAGACCAAATCCGCATACAACTTATCTAATTTGACCAAAACCCGCTCATTTGCCAACCCAAATCTGAAGCAACTAAATATGATTCAGCCTAAAGATCAATTTATAGTTAAATTAGAGCTTTGAAGTGAAAAGTTTTCTTTTGGAGAGACAAATAAAGCAAGTACAGTAAAAAAGTTTTGTGTTTGTTGTCGCAGGACTAGATTTGAGAGATAGCTAAAAGGCATGGCCATCTTCATTGCATCTCGTCGCCTCTCGGGCGGATCGACGACCACGTCCTTGTTGCGCTTCAGTGCTTGCTGGAGATCGTTTTCGACTTCTTTCAGGGAAGAAAGAGACACGTTTGGACCGATCAGTGTTCCTTCTGATAAGTTGGTTACTTTCTTTCTCATTTACTACCTTCAACTGCCGCGCATTGCTTACTTTTGTAGCTGTTTTTTGTTAACGTAATATTTGGAAATTCATATTTTCACTAAAAAGTAGTCGCCTCACTGGCCTTTGTATTTGGTAACTAAGTGCCAGCTCAGGTGATACTTCAAAATTTTGAACTGAGTGCTTGTTTTTCCTACCCTACCTTAATTTTTCAGATTGTGGGGGGCTCAAACTCAAAGATCGTTACAGAATTTTGAGATTGGTGGTGACCGGGAACGAATGCCTGAGCCAATTGTTCGTGCTTTTGGCATCGTTAAGAAATGTGCTGCCAAGGTTGCTTACTGTTTTTTTTACATATTTTCCCACTCTATTGCATCAAAATTTGCTTTTATGTACTCCTCCTGATCTTATTAGTTCCTGTAAAAATCATGCTAAGCTAGCTGCTAGATATGAACATTCTATCTCTTTCCAAATTGACTCAGATGAACTTATTAATGTGTCCGACTGCAGGTCAACATGGAATATGGTCTTGATCCATCCATAGGGAAAGCAATTATGCAAGCAGCTCAAGAGGTGGCTGAAGGAAAGCTAAATGACCATTTTCCACTGGTTGTGTGGCAGACTGGTAGTGGGACCCAAAGTAATATGAATGCCAATGAGGTAATGTACAATTTTTTTAGGGGTTAACTTTCTTTATCTTATTTGTTTTTTTTTTTTTCCTATTTTTACTGAGTTTACTGTTACTTCCATATTTTTTCAGATGAAGTTAACGTTTTCATCTCCTCCAGTACCGATTACCGGTACAAGAATTTTTCAATTTGCTCTATTTCCAATGAATGTACTTCCAGGTTATTGCAAATAGAGCAGCTGAAATTCTTGGCCATCAACGAGGTGAAAATTTTGTGCATCCAAATGACCACGTAAACAGATCACAATCTTCTAATGACACATTCCCAACGGTAAGCCTAATAAAGCATAGCATTGAGAATTCCAGAGTGTTGTAAACTGTATAACTGACTATTCATCTGCAGATATTGATCTGCTCTCTTGTGGATGGTTTAATTTTACAGGTGATGCACATCGCTGCTGCAACGGAAATAAATTCGAGATTAATACCGAAGATGAAACATTTGCAGGCTTCACTACATTCCAAGGTTGAAGTTATTTTCTGTTCTTCGGAAACTCTATTTTGTCTATTAGCTGAGGGAAGTTTTTTTTTTATGATGATATGGTACATGCAGTATATCTTCTTTTTATGCACAAAAATTACTGCTTCTTACTATTCTGCAACAATTACTTTTAAAAAGAAAATTGAAACATCCTGTGGAAGATTGTTTACTGTGAGAATGGTACGCGTATGTGGTGAGATGAAAATAGATATCAGTAATTTGGCCCCAAATTTTTTTAAAAAGATTAAAATTTGATTTTTAAAAAATTACAATTTGGCCCTCAATTTTTTTTAAAAATTACAATTTGGCACCTACCGTGTCCCCATCAGTGTCCCTCCCGTGTCCCCAGCCGTGTCCCGGTAAGAAATTTCAATTAAATTATGGGACACGCCACGTGGCGTGTCCCATACATGTCCCCGCCGTGTCTCCGTGTCCAACACTGCGATACTTCGACCTCTAGAGGTGTCGGTGTTTCATAGCTGGTACCACTAAACTTGCACACCATATACTCAGTTTTGCTCCTACTTATCCGAAAACCCTTTGACTCTAATGCTTCCCTCCAAATTTCTAATTTCGTATCAACACCTCTAGCGGTTTCATCTATTAAGACAATATCATCTGCAAACATCGTACACCATGGGGATAATCCCATGAGCAAATCTATTTTGCAAAAGGATATGGAAAAGAAACTAGTCACATTTTTTAGTCATCAATATTCAGTATAGGAATGCAGGTGAAATCAAATTTCTTTAATTGTGTTCCTCATAGAGACCCCCAAGAAAAGAAACTAGAAAGGTTACACTTGCAAAAAAAGGTGCAGTCAACTAGCAACCTTAAAAATTATGGGGAGTGTAATCGCAGGCCTACAAATTTTCATCTGTCTGACTGTCTTATTACCCGTTACATAATGCCTCTGACTATACCAAGCTCCAATTCAACATGGGTTTATTTGTCAACTTGAATTTGGTGTTCCTGAAAGTTTTTGTTTGGTCTTTTTACGTCAATTTTGTACCACCTTGGGCATAGAGTCATCTCACCATGAGTTTATCCACCATTGTAAATATCATATCTTGTAGTAGGCTTTAGGCTATGTGGGCGATGGAGGCTCTATGGGACTGCGGAGGGAGCCTTGAGGGAAGCATGACGGTCACTGAGCTGGCGCTGGGTAGTCAGGGTGGAGTCGGTGAACTGAGTGAGGTTCTTTTGGTCTCGGGGGGGAGAGACAGAAAAGTGGAGGCTTGGAGCTGGAGAATCAGGGTATAAGGTTTAGTGGGAAGGAGATGGCTATGTTGTGTGCAAGGCAAAGGTTATTTCCTAAATATAGAAGGGTCAAGCCATGGAGGCGAACTCACCTGGTTGTGTGGACAGGTGCTTCCTTTGCTAGCTCAACATTTGGAGGTAGCCATCGCTATTATTATGGCTTCGGACTCTCATGTCTCCAAGTAAGAGACTATATTGGTTGGCATGCTATGTGGTGTTGAGGTGCTATGGAGCACTTCATGTGTCTCTATCACAGTTTCTGTAGTCTTATCTAAGTATTGTAAAGATGCAAGTCCATCTACTGAAAATTGGGTCAAGACACATCCTCTAAGCCTATCAACTAAGTCACCAGAACCCAAGATTTAAGAGATTTTTGTGGCGCCTCATGACTGTTGTACCATTTCAAAGGCTATTTCTATGCCCTATACTCACCCTACTAACCTAGGCTCGCCACTTAGGCAAGTTTAGACGGATCAAATGCATATCAGGTGAGAAATAGACTCAAGTGGAAGATCCACAGGGCAGTGATGGGGGAAGACTGAGTGCACCAGCACAAGTGGAGGAGATGGTGCATTTCATTAGAAGGTTCGTTGACCTGATGGTGGGAGAACTAACCGTACCTAACAGACTGTTTGGGGATTTGCATTGGTCCAGATGTCACCTCAGGAGGCTTGAATGGGAGATCATTGCTAGGGGAGGGTAGGGAGATGATGTGGTGTCACATGGGCGTGCGAGCCCATTACCTACAAAAGCTAAGGTGGCTTTTGAATTGGCGGTCCTTCTCCTATCAATTATGCAAGTTATGGTTAGATCCTTTTTTACCCTGATTCATAAGCACTATTGTCTGTCTAATAGTAATTTGGTGAAGCGTTCTGACCTTGTCTTTATGTGTTATGTTTTGGTTGTCATGCTTCTATCTTTGTCGTTTGTAATGATACATGTATACTTCAGTTATATCTGCAAAGACTGCTATCTATCAAACTTATTTGGTTTTGCTAGTCAGTGGAGTTCAAAGATATCATAAAAATTGGGCGTGGTCACACTCAAGATGCAACACCTTTGACTTTGGGGCAAGAGTTTAGTGGCTACACCACGCAAGTAAGCTTATTTTGCTACCAAACTTTTCCAGTGTTGTTTATTACTTTACAGCGGATTTGGTTTTGATTTTGACCCACTCGAAAGAATGGCGAAAGCCTTCATTACATGTGAAGGGATTCCTTACAGAATGAGCTCTGGTTGCAGGTAAAATATGGAATTGACCGAGTCCTGTGCACCCTTCCTCGCATGTATCAGGTTGGCAGTTAGTGGTTGTTTATGTCTGGTGATTCTATTCTGCTTCTACTAAAGATCTAACAGGTTAGAGGTTGCATGAGCAGCTTGCGCAGGGCGGCACTGCTGTAGGGACTGGATTGAACACCAAAAAAGGGTATATGCCTGCTTTATTTGGTGCTTGAGACCTTTCACCTACTTCGATGAGACTTCGGATTCTGTGTTCAGTCTGTTGGTCTTGTTTTTCTTGAGTCTTGTAGTTTAAGCTTTCTATGACCAGTGTTTTTTCAATGTACTTGTTCTATGTGCATGCACAAACTAGACTCAAGGTTAGAATCATTTGTTCTTGATGCAGTTCATTTGAAAACTACTCACATATCCATTTGTCTTAATTGTTGAACTGGTGTTAACA